>NC_050575.1:407066906-407378583 GCF_011100635.1 Trichosurus vulpecula | reverse complement strand
GAGAACAAAGAAGTCCAGGTCCTGGATCTTCTTCCAGTTACTCATTAATTCAGGCTCTGGGTCTGGTTAAAAAAAAAAAGGTTTATTCAAGTATCCTATTTCCTCCTCTTTTAATCTAGGCAATTTGTATTTTTGTAAATATCCATCCATTTCACTTAGATTGTCAGATTTATTGGCATACAATTGGGCAAAATAGCTCCTAACATTACAATTTTCAACTTCCAACTTTTGTAACAATATATTGGCAGCTTCAGCCGTCCCCTACACTCCTTTGAATGGCTTGTGTGAGTCTATGAAGAAAATCTGGGAATGTTTCTGTTGCCCCCTGTGTGGGTCAAAAGACCACTGGCTCAAGTAACAAAAACAGAGATATGTCGGTTTCTCAAGGCAGAAAAAAAAAAACAGAAGCTTTATTTGATCAAGTCTGGAGAATTGGGCATCTCTCACTACCAGGGTGGAGATAGCAATGAAGAGAGGCAAGGGCGGGGTGGGGGAGGTGGGGAGGGTGGGGGAGGCAAGCAGGGAGATATATACCCTTGTACAAACAATTCTAAGAAATCCCACCCCAGAGGCTGGACCCCTGTCCCCATTTGCGGAGACAAGTGGCCTCACAATCTAACCAGGAATAAGTTTTTACCCAATACAAGCACAGAAACTACAGAATTACCTTATAGGGAAACTCTAATGCTAAGATGGCCATTTGTAAGTAGGCTAGGGGAGGGGGAGAGGGGAATATCATCTGGTTTCCCCAAAATCATATGATTTACAGGAAAACAAAACTTAGGCCTGGTGAGGTTCACATCCTAACTAAATTTGTACTATCTCTATTTGAATATTGCCTTGCCTGAGTTATTCATAGGGAAGCTTTCAGAACTTGTATTCCATTCCCAGCTGAGGTGACATCTATAAATCTAAAGAAGAAGGGGGAGAAAGACATTCCTAAAGGCTAAATAATCAGATTCCCACAGACTCAAATTTATCCCATTTCCCTTTTCTCTAAATATTGATTCTCAAACATTTTAGATATAAACACATATATACATATTCCCTGTGAAGTCTTCACACTTTATTCTCTCACTACCTCACACACCCCTGTAATATCTTAGTGAATGAAGAGTTCCGGTCTGTTTTGCCGGGTATTCTCTGCCAAGCTGCATTCCTTCTTTTGGGAACCAGGGGCAACACTTTTCTACTATTTCTAGAAATTCCTGTTATTGGGCAGTTGTTATTAAGAGATCTCTTTCTCTTACTAGCCTCTCTAAGGCTTTCATGCAGTATTCTTGGTCCCTCTCTCCTGATTGCATCTGCCCCATCTCTCTAATCCCCATATAAGCCTGGTGATACCTTAGAATAGGAAAGTGAAAGTAAAGGAGAAGAAAGATTATCACCCTTATCTTAGTCAACTCTGTTTGCTGACTAGAGGTCCGTTTTTGTCAGGGCCTCTCCGCGGGAGACTTCACTCTTTTGTCTGCTTCAGGTTTGTCTTCAGGTCCGTCTGTTCGGGCACCACTTGCTGCCAGCGGCTGTGGAGCCAGGCCACCAAAGAGTGAAAAGGATGCTGCAGAGAGTGAAAAGAGTACACGGGCCAGGCAAGAGAGTATAGCACAACTCTGTTTATTAAGCTGAGGGAAAGGGCTTATATTCTTTTTTAGGCAAGCAGATCAACAAATTCTTGCGTGAAACATTTGTTACATTGCATGACTTCCTCGTGTTTTGTTAACTTTTTGCTGTAACAATATCATGTTAACAGCCCACAGGTGGTGTTTAGCACGTGTGTGCCTAGGGGATTTGGAGAGCCCACATCCTGAGTTATCAGCTCAAGGGCAAGAACAGGCTTCAGGGACAACCTGGCCTGTACTTTATCCCAGAATGGACTTTCTCAGAGCTGGCCCTCTACATACACTGCCACCCCCCATCCCCTTCCCCCTTACTTTCTTGTAGGGCAAGATAGATTTCTATACCCCATTGCCTGTATATCTTTGAATAATAATTTTTTAAAAGGTTTGGAATCGCTCATGACATGGACCAGACTATTTAACCCTAACCCGACTCTGCAACAGAGAGGAAAACCTTAAGATTTCTGCCTGCCTCACTGAACTGCACAAATCTACCTGCCAATTCTAGCCAGATGGGAGCAAAGTCCAATGGAGTTCAATTTGTGGAGGGCCAAGCCTGGGCTCTAGGGTAAAGGAAGGTATGATGAATGGCTAATGCACACATCAGCCAGAATTTGGTTCTGTAATCACTTGACCTATCCTAGAAGTGAGTCACCCAGTCTTTTTTGCCTCAAAGAGTTGGGAATGATCTACAAATCACCACTTACAAATAATTTTTCCAGTGCACCTATCTCCTCAACCACAAGTATCCCACCAGGCTGTGTGCGGAGCTGCTGTTCTCTTCCAGTACCCCTTCAATGATTTCATGGCATCTTCCCTTCTCCTAGCAGGCAGGAAATATGCAATTAGCTTGTAAAGACAGCTTGGAATCACATGGACTTTAACAGAGGACTTAGTGTTTTATCCTCACTGTAGGGTTTGACATTCCTAAATCATAGGTCAGACATACAGGAATGTCAATTTGCTAATTGTATAGAGAAGGTGCTCCTGAGTCTGTTTTGGTCTGGACCTGTTATTTCATCCTTATGGGAAAGTTACAGTTTGGAGGGTACACACACTCATAGAGATGGACAACTCCTTTGAAAATTACTGTTTTGGCCTCACTGTGATTCCAAAGGACTGAAGATAAGCATGCTACCCATCTGTTTTCTGGAGAAATAATAAATTTATAATACAGAATGAGATTTACATTTCTGGATGTGGCCAATGTGGAATTTTATTTTGTTGGATACTGTGTATATGTTATGAGGGTTATACTTTGTTGCCTTTTGTTCAATGAGGGAGAGAAGAGGAGGGAGAAAAAAATAATTATTAAATATGAAAGTAAAATTTTCAATGAAAAAAAACTTCTTTAATGAGTGTCTACAGCATGTCCAGACGTCCTGAGAAGAATTGTTTTGTCTAACTTATCAATCCACTTAAGGTGTATTCTGCCAGCGCAGAATATTGCTGTTATGCTTCTTGAATTTACTCCCATTTCACTTTTTTCTCTCCTTCCTCATCCTGCTTGTTGAACTGACACTGTTTACTGTAAATCATGTTTATTTGCTATCTGCACTTTTATAATGGCTTGTGGCTGCAAGCAAAGATCAGCTGATTTCTATTGTATGTTAAGCAAGTGTTTGCTATATATGATTGGATCTCTCTGGGGAAAGGGAAGGGGGGGAACATCTGGACAGATAGTTCTAGGTTTGGCAAAGAGCCTTATATCAAAAGATTCTCTACCTCCTTATCTATCTCTCTCTCTCCATTCTTCCCACCCCAATCTGCGCCCCCACTAACCCACCTGCCCCAGGAAACAAAAAGGGATTTACATGTTTTATCATGTTAGAGATGAGAGGGTTTTGTTTTGTTTTTAATAAATCCTTTTCAAGATTAAAACCTCACATGTCCAAACAGGTTTCTGGAATTTGCCATTTGCTTCTAACAACAGCTGTAATTGTTGTTTGCTTCTAATTCAAATGTAGCCCCAGTAAGGAGCAGTTTTTCCTCTATCCAAGTTATTTCCCTCCTGCACTTCTGTACCTGTAGGTACCAGAGAGTTCAGGGAAATACTTTGAGTACTCACATCAGAGATATGCCAGAGCTCCAGAGGGTCTTAATAAAAGGGCAATATTTTTGTGACTGTACCCCGGGAGCCTCTCTGTTTCCTCTCCAAGCTTGCAGGAGGTATCGTTGGGGCATTTGCTCTTCTGACTGGGACATGTTTGCAACTCCAGGAGAAAACAAGAGATGGAAACTGGCCAGTCCTGCCCAGGTACATACTTCTTAGTGGGCAGCTAGGAGTTCCAGTGGGCATTTACTGCAAGAGCTCTTGTAAGGACTAGAAAAATAAGCTGATGAGATCATTCCTCTTTCCCCTACCTCTTCATTTGGATATTGGAAGCCTGAAAGGGGTTCTCTACTAAGAAGTGATAGTCTTCCTTTCCCTTGGAAAACTAGGAGGTATGTCCCAACAGGATAGGGGAAGGGAAATTCTCATACCTCTTAAGTCTTAAAGTTATACATTTTGTTTTTGATATTGTTTCAGTCAATATAATTTCATTTAAATGCTAATTCACTAAATCCTTTGAGACTTCAGGAAAGAAAAGACTTCTGGGGAAATAAGTGGGAGGACAGGGGCAATGACACAAATCAATTATTATTGAGTTCAGGGCCCTTCACTCACTTGGAGCTTTCTCAGTCTCCATTCCTGGCAAGTATATGAAGCTTGAGTGATTTGGATTTAAGGCATGGTCCTTGTTAAAGAAACCTAGTGTAAACCCCAAGGTATCTTGTGAGATTTCAGTGATCAAAATTCACATTCCCCTAGGCAGAGCACCCACAGGTAAGAAAGGGCGCTACACCTATATGGACAGAGGGAGAGGAAGGAGGAGAGGAAGGAGGAGAGGAGAGAAGAGGAGAGTTGAGGAGAGGAGAGGAGAGGAAAGGAGAGGAGAGCAGCTGCACTGGCCAACTGGAAGCAACCAGCTGGGTCCCCAATGGGGCAGCTTGTCCTACTCACAGTGGTTGTGAACCTAAATAACATAATAGTATAGATGGTAGAACAGAAAAAGAAGGTTATACATGAAACTGCAGGTCTCTATCATATACAGTTTTCTTTTCTTTTTAAATATACATTAAGCCAGCCATGGTAGTACATGCTTGTAATCTCAGCTACCAGAGGAGAGGGAGACTGGCAGATGTACTGGACCCAGGAGCTCTGCAGCAGTGGACCATGTGGATCAGGTGTTTGCAATAAATTGGAAATGAATATGGTGAGCCTCCAGGAGCAGGTGGTCACCATGTTCTTTAAGAAAGGGGAAATCAGCCCAGGTCAGCAATGGAGCTGGTCAAAGGTTTCATTCTAATCAGTAGTGGAGTTGGGCCACTGCACTTCTAGCCTGTTTAAGATAGGGAGACCCCATCTTTAAAAAAAAGCATATAATAAAATTGATCCATGGCTTTCAAAGCAGTCCTGATTTTCTGACCTTCATTTCTATTTAAAAAAAATCTCCCTGTCCTCTTTTAATCCAAATTTTACAGAATGAATCCAGTTATTTTTATTAATGCATTTTTGTTCATCTTTTATACTTTTATTTTTAAATGAATGTATTTAAAATACCAAGGAACAAAATAAGTTTCAATTAAATAATCCTCCCAGATTGACCAGCACAATTAGAACATTAGTAAGCCTAAAGTGCTAAACTGATGACTGCTATGCTCTTGATTTAGTTCTAACTTCCCCCTGGCACCACCACCACACAAAGCTGGTTGGCAAGAGTTTATGGGGGTTGTTAAACCTGAAAGTTGGTTAAAGGAGGCAAACAGAGCTGATAGAAAATTTATATTACTTATACATTTATTCATTCATTCCCTTTAAACATAGCAGACAGACATGATCATGGATTGAGCCAGACAGAGTCTGACTGACTTGTACAGAAACATGAACAGGTTTTATATTTTTTTAGAACAATCACAATTCAGCATGTTACTCAATTTTATGATCCCCATGTATGTTTAACCACAAGACAAGGATTTCCCTTAATGGAATAGGGTTGTAAAGAATGTTGACAAAGGTAAGTTAAAACTACAGCCCAGCATCTCTGTGTCTCATTAACATTCCATAACATAGTATATACCCGTAGAATATTAAACGAGGTAGTCTCTCTTGGGGTTAGGGTCTCATCCTTTAATGGCTAACAGGAGAAAGAATGTCCTCAGGTCAGTCTGATCTGGCCTTGTTAACAGAGGTAAGGGTATTTCCTGAGCAAACTTTAGAGAACAAAGAAGCCCAGGTCGTGGATCTTCTTGCAGTTACTCATTAATTCAGGCTCTGGGTCTGATTGAAATTAAAAATGATATAAAATGGTATAAAATTTTTCACAGGGTACACCAGTCTGTTATCAGCTTTTGACAATGGTGCAGGGACAGGTGTTAACCAAAATTTAACTCTGTGAGAACAGATAATTAAATTTTATGAAGAACAGAATCAGCAATGTAAATTATTGAAAGAAGATTTCTATAGGAATGTTGCATGTCTGTGTGATGTCAAATCAAAACAACTTGAATATTTCTTTGCAAGGTAAACTGTGTGTGTGTGTGTATCAAAAAATCCAAGCATTTCAAAAAAAAGCTATCTTTTTTCAAAACACTTTTTCAAAAGGAAATTTGGGATAAACATTTTTCCCAGTTAACAAAGGTCATTGATGACCAAGGAGATATATGCATGCAGCTGTTATAGACCTATTAACTGGAGAATACAATGAAAGGTTCATTGACTGGGAGAATCAGGACATCACACTCAAATTAGCATATCAGTTTCACCTAGCTGATATCATCAAGACACCTGAAGAACTATGTGTGGAATTGATTGAGCTCTCGGTAAATGACATTTTAAAGTCATTGCTGGATCATAAAAAGATCCAATTAAAATGTGTAAAAATGCAGTAGAATAACCACACCTTTGGCAACATGCCCAAAAAATGTTTTCTTGCCTTTCAACCACTTATTGCTGAGAATCTACATTCTCCTACCTAACTCAAATCAAGCTTAGCTTAAGGTCACAAATGACTGATACCCATCTGGAGGATCAACTGAAACTGGATCCTCCATGATGCAAGCAAATATTCAAATGCTTTCCAACAAAAAGCAGATATAACAAAGTCACTAAAAAGTTAGTTTTAAAATTAACAAATAGCTTTCATGTTTTGAAATTAAGTACATAGTAGTTAGATTTTTATGAAATAAAGTACATTTTATAAAGTATAGCTAATCGAAGTTTCTTGAATGTTGCCTTATTTGATTAAGCTAAGCTAAATATCAATGTGGGCGTCCATGACGAAATGGTTCCCCAACCCCGGACTAGATTTGGAAGAGGCCCATATGCGCCTCCAGGTCTGGGACCCCAGGCCTAGTGACTCGCCTTAAGTTTCTGGGACTGTGAAAACCACGCAGGAGGTAAGGGGAGGAGCGGAGGGGGCGGGGCTCCGAGGCAGGAAGAGCCGGGAGGGGCGGGACTGGCAGGGAAACGGAATCGTATTCCAGGGCGGGGGAGGGGCCGATGCCCAGGCATGCGCAGAAGACACCGAGGCCTCCAGACTACAATTCCCAGTAGACTATGTTCAACTAGGGAGCATTTTCCAAAACGAGGATGAAACTTCCCCCTGACATCACTTCCACCCCGCCCTCTCTTCTCCTTTTCTTTACTTTGTTGTGGTAGTTTTCCCCTCTTCTGTCTTGAGCCTACCTGCGGCGGGGTGAGGGGCAGCCGAAAGCGGGGCCAGGCCGGGGCCGGCTGAGAAGGTGCGGCGGGGTCGGGGTAGCGGGTGGGGGGCGGGGGCGTTGTGGCGCGGTACTGGCTAGGGAGCTCCTAGGGAAGGGGAGGAGCGTCTGTCAGAGGAGGAAGGAAGGAAGCCTTCACGGGATTATACTGGCCGGTTGGGCGGAGCTTGGGCAAAGGTGGAGGTCCTAGCGGGGCGGAGTCTAAAGGCGGGGCCGAGTTAAAGCCGCACTCAGCTGTCCCCTGGGCTGCTCCAGTCTTTGGGGAGTTCCTGGTGTGTGTCTGGCCCTTGGTCCGGCCTTCCCTGTGGCCTCATCTCCTCCTCCCGGCATCTTCCGGGGCACCCCCTCCTCCGGGAAGCCTTCCCTGATGTTGCCGGGGATCTGTGCAACCACCCACCCCGACTAAGAGGGTCACGTCTCTGTTCCCCAGTTTTGTTTCTAAAGAGATCTTGGCTCAGAGACAGCGGCCCACCCCGGCCTCAGAGAGAAATGACTGTTTCATTCTGGCCTCCTACCCCTCACCCAGACCCAGGCCTCCTCCCTGACCCCCCCCTCCCTAATGGAGAAGTGGGGCTTCCTAGTCTCTGAGCAGGGCAGACCCATAAAGTGGCCTCTCATTCTCATGGTTCCTCTTTCCTCCCCAGGGGAGCTCTGCCTTCTGTGGTCTCTGCCCTGCCCCAGTAGGTGGGAGCCTTGAGAAAGAGGGAATGGCTCCTGTGCTGACAGCCAGGCCTGGACAGGTGAGTGCCACCTGCTGCTTTCCTGAAACACAGTCTCAGGCCAGAGACCCTGGGATATGTTTCTTTGTCCTATGCTATAACCCTAGAAAATATGGACATGGGGAATCGTATAGTTATTAGAGCTTAAAAATATCATAGAGAGCATCTGTCTTCTTCCCACAAAAAAGTTTTCCAACTTTTACCTTTGTTTTTTTTAAACATTTTTAAATTTTAAGTTCCAAATTCTTCCCTTCCCTCCGTCAGTGTTCCCAGACATTTTTGTCAAGTAGTGTGTTCTTTCCCCAAAAGTTTGGATTTTTATCAAATACTAGGTTACTATGGTCGTTTGCTTTCTGTATATTTGGTACGTATTCTATTCCATTGATCAACCACTATTTCTTTCCCCTTACCAGATTATTTTGATGGTTAATATAATAGAGTTTGAATTAATAGAATTTGAAACCTGTTTCTTAGGCTGTATTTCTTCACATTGTTTATTAATTTCCTTGACATTTTTGATCTTTTGTTCTTCCTGATAAATGTTATTTTTTTCTATCTCTATGAAAAATTTCTTTGGTAGTTTGATTGGCATGGTACTGAATAAGTAAATTTAGGAAAAATTGTCTTTTTTGTTATATTGACTTAACTTACTCATATGCAATTAATATTTCTCCAGTTGTTTAGATCTGTCTTTGAGTTTGAAGTGTTAAGTGTGAGAAACCTGCTCGTTTGGAAAGAACAACACTGGATGTAAAAGCCAGGAAAGCTTTTATTTAATGCAAGGTTCCAAGCCCTGGTGTTCTACAAAAACACATACTTTCTGGTAGTGAGCAAGAGGACTTTTATCCCTGTCCCAGCCTCGAGGTCCCTCCCTCTTTTCCCACTGTTTGGTACTCAGAGGTATACAACTTTCCTACCAACTTGGTTCATACTAACCCCTTTAACATGCCCCCCCCTGCAAATTAAGTCTTGGCTACACCCTGGGGTGGGGAAATAATATTCATAAAATCATTAAGCATGAGCTCTGCCTTTCAGCTGTGACTTTTGACCCACCTAGAGATGTCCTAACCCCAGAACCAGTTGTAGCTAGTTTCTGTTAATATGGGGCTTGTGACCCTCTTTCCTTCCCCTATTTCCATCTCTTGTGAAAACAATACTTCTTCCTCGATTCCTTACATGTTAATATAATTCTAGGTGTGTCTGGGCAGATAGACTCCCAAGTATTTTATATTGTCTGCAGTTATTTCAAATAGAATTTCTTTTTCTTTCTCTTATTGCTGGACTTTGTTGGTAGTATATAGAAATGCTGATTATGTGGATTTATTTTATATCCTGCAACTTTGCTAAAGTTCTTCATTGTTTTGACTAGTTTTTTTTAGTTATTTTTAGGGTTCATATCATCCACAACGTGTGATAGTTCTGTTTCCTTGTTGCCATATTCTTTTTGTCTAATTACTATAGTCAGGATTTCTAGTACAATATTGAATAAAAATCTTGATAATGGCCAACTCTTCTTCACCCCTGATCTTATTGGGAAGGTTTCTTGTTTATCCCCATTACAGATAATGCCTGCCCTTGGTTTTTGATAGATACAACTTACCATTTCAGGAAAAGCTCCATTTATTCCTATGCTCTCTAGTGTTTTTAGTAGGAATGGGTGTTCTGTTTGTTGCCCTGAAGCCAATATAACCTGTCTTCTTGAGTTCCCATATTTTCCATAAACATTGAACCTGGGGTATGCAGGAGGCTCTGAATGAGTCCAGGATAAACACATACCCCTACTCCCTAGCTGACATTAATTGTTATTTGCACGTAAGTGTGTCCTTGAGAGTTGAACCAACTACAAGACTTCAACCAATGAGTCTGCATCTGACTGACAAACTGTGCAGCTGGGACCCATGTAGATGAGCAGATCATCATATCTTCATAGTCTAGAAATTCCCAAGGGAAAAGAGTGCTGCTTTTGCCATCCTCCTTACTTATCCCTTCCCTTTTTGCTCCCTTCCTCCTCTATACCACTCCCATTTGGGAGGGGATTGCTACCACCACCTTCCGTAACTCATAAATATTCAATCTTCCGTCTAGATTGTGACCTTCTTCATGCTTGGTATAGGAGTTCCTCATGCATGTTCATTTCTCTTGTAATATCCAGTTGTAACACATGCCTCATAGACTTGTGATTGATATGAACACATGGTTTTTGGTGTTTTTTGTTACTGATATGGTCGATTATGCTTATAATTTTCTTAATATTAAACCAGCTCTGCATTGCTGGTATAAATACAACTTGGTTGTAATGTATGATCTTTGTCTCTCTCTTTCTCTCTCTCTCTCACACACACACACACATGTGTAGCCGTAATCTCCTATTAATATTTTAAAATTTTGGCCTCAATATTCATTAGGGAAATTGGTTTTGTTGTTTTCTTTCTCTGTTTTTGCTCTCTCTGGTTTTGCTATCAAAATCATATTTGTATGATAGAAGGAATTTGGCTGGACTCCTTTCTCCATTTTTTTCATATAGTATTGGAATTGATTGTTCTTTAAAAGTTTGGTAGAATCCACTGGAAAATCCATCTGGTCTTGCGAATTTTTTCTTAGTTCATTTATATCTTGTTCAATTTACTTTTCTAAGATACAGTTATTTAAGTTTTTATTTACTCTTTTGTTAATCTAGGCAATTTAAGTTTTTGTAAAAATTCTTCAATTTCACTTAGATTGTCAGTTTTATTGGCATATTATAGGGCAAAATACCTCCTAATAATGACTTTAACATCATCTTCATTGGTGATACATTCACCCTTTTCATTTTTTGATACTGCAAATTGGATTTTCTGTCTTTTTTTAAATCAAATTAACCACTAGTTTATTTTATTGGTTTTTCATTAAACCAGTTCGTGATTTTTTTATTAGTTCTTTGGATTTTTTGCTTTAAATTTTACTTTAAATCTCTCCATTGATTTTTAGGATTCCTGTTTCGATTTTGGGATTTTTAATTCATTCTTTTTCTAGTTTTCATTAGTTATGTGCCAAATCCATTGAGATACTCATTCTTTTATTGATATAAATTTTTTGATAAATGCTTCCTAAATGCTTGCTTCCTTGCTTCCCTTCCTCCCTCCCTCCCTCTTGATTTCATGTTTAAAGTCTTTCAGTCTTCAGTCAGAATAGGGATTGGCACCAATTGATTCACAGAGATCCCTCTGTCATTTCTTTAGGATCTGATTACCAAAAATTGCATCCGGTATTTATAACATAAAATGAAGAGAAAAACCAAGCACAATTAGGCTATTTATAAGTAACATAAAAAAATTGCCTACAAGGAGAAAAATGGACACAACGTCGTATAAAGCTTGATAAACAGTTTGTAATAATTGGGGCCCAGTACATACTTCTTCGAATTATATTAATATGATGGTAACTCATTTATTCAGTTTGAGGTCCCCTGGGTCTTTAGACTTGCACCTTTTACCCTTGTATGCTTTCAAGATATTTGCATTCATTAGTTTCAGGATTTTTGTTTTTAAGTTCTATAAATGAAACAAAAAAGAATAAGAAAAAAGCTCCTCTTAGCATTACAGCCATATGCCAAGTGGTATGAGTAACCTGAGGCATTGTAAGGATTGACATAAGAACAAAGCAGATTATCGTTCTAGTGACTTGGGGTAAAGAGTTATTTGAGAAACACTGGCACTCATTGCTTTAGGCCGTAACTGTTCTGGAACCTGGATCTGAGTTTCTGATCATTAATTAAGTTGTATATAGGAGATGACAATGCTTAAGAAAGTAGTCTGTGACTATATCAGTAACAAAAACAAAAATCATGATTTTCTCACTAGATGCAAAAAAATCTTTTGACAAAATACAGCACCTTTCCTATTAAAAACACTGGAAAGCATAAGAATACATGGAGCTTTTCTTAAAATGATAAGTAGTATCTATCTAAAACCAAGAGCAAGTATTATCTATGACAAACTTGAACCTTCTCAGTAAGATCAGGGGTAAAGCAAGAATGCCCATTGTCACAACCGTAATTCAATAGAATACTAGAAATGCTAGTTATAGCAATAAGACAAGAAATAGAAATTGAAGAAATAAAGATAAGCAATGAGGAAACAACACTATCATTCTTTTCAGATGATATGATAGTAGCCTTAGAAAACCCTAGAGAATCAACTAAAAATGAATTGAAACAATGTCAAACTTTAGCTGAGCTGCAGTTTTTTAAGTAAATCCACATAAATCATCAATATTTCTATATACTACCAATGAGACACTGCAGAAAGAGACAGAAGGAGAAATTCTATTTAAAAATACTGCAGATAATATAAAACACTTATGAGTCTATTTCCCACGGGATTAAATCCTATATAAACTCAGGGATTATATGAACACAGTTATAAAACACTTTCTCAACAAAGACAGATATTAAAAATTGGAGAAATATTAATTGCTCGTGGGTAGGTCTAACCAATGTAAGAAAAAATGATCATTCTACCTGAGTTACCAAAGATTTATTCTATAGAGCTATAAAAAATAATAAAACTCATCTGAAAGAACAAAAGGTCAAATAAGAAAGTCAACAAAAACAAAAAAAAGAAGGTAGCCCAGTAATACCAAATTTCAAACTATATCACAAAGTAGTAACATTCAAAACTATCTTGTACTGACTAAGAAATAAACTGGTGGGTCAGTGGAATAAATTAGATACACAATACACAGTAATAAATGATCATAGTAATCTAGTGTTTGATATACCCAAAGATTTAAGTTTTTGGTGTAATAACTCCCCATTTAACAAAAATTACCGAGAAAAGTGGTTCGCAGAAAAGAGGCATAGGCCAGCATCTCACAGCGTATTCTAAGATAAGATTAAAAATGGATAAATGGTTTAAACATAAAGGGGTAATATCATAAGCAAATTAGAGGAGAATTGAAAAATGTACCTCTCACATGTACAGATAAGGAAGGAGTTTGACCAAATAAGAGAGAGGATAGAATCATGGGAAGTAACATGAATAATTTTGATTACATGAACTTGAAAGGATTTTACACAAGCAAAACTAATGCAGCCAAAGTTAGAATTAAGAAAGTAAACTGGATAAAATTTTCAATAGCAAGTTTCTCTGATAAAGGCCACAATCCTCAAATATATAGGGAACTGAGCCATATTTATAAAAGTAAGAGTCATTCACAGTCCATAAATGGTCAAGGGATAGGAACAGGAAGATTTCAGACAGAATCAAAGCTATCAATGATCATGTGACAAAATTTGCCAAATGACTAGTGATTAGAGAAATGCAAATTTAAAAAAATTCTGAGATACCAAATCACATCTGTCAGATTGGTTAACATGACAGAAAAGGAAAATAACAAATGCTGGAAGGGATGTGGAAAATTTGGGAGACTAATGCAATGTTGGTAGAGTTATGAACTAGTTCAACCATTCTGGTGAATAATTTGGATCTATGCCCAAAAGGCTATAAAACTGTGTACCCTTTGAACTAGCAATACCACTGTATCCAAGAAATCCAAGAAAAGGCAAAAGGACTTATTTATATAGCAGCTCTTTTTGTGTATGGTATTCCCTCTTTGAGCCAAATCCAATGAGAGTAAGGTTCAAGGAATGCTCACCCCCTTCCTTCTTTCCCTCTACTTCAATAGGTCTTGCACACCTCTTCATGTGAGATAATTTATCCCATTTTACCTCTCCCTTCTCTCTTCACCCAGTGTAACCCATTTTCTTACCTTTTTTAATATCATCCCATCAAAGTAAACTCATACCCATACCCTCTGTTTGTGTATATACTCCTTCTAACTGCCCACTAGTGATACACTTCTTAAGAGTTACAAGTATCATCTTCCCCTGTAGGGATGTAAATAGTTGAATCCCTTATGTTATCTCTTTCTTGTTTACTTTTTTATGCTTCTCTTGAATCTTGTATTTGAAAATCAAATTTTCTGTTTAGTTCTGGTCTTTTCTTCAGGATCTTTTGAAAATCCTCTATTTCATTGAATATCCATTTTTTTTTCCTTTGAAGATTTATGCTCAGTTTTGCCAGGTAGTTGATTCTTGGTTGTAATCCAAGCTCCTTAGCCTTCTGGAATGTCATATTATAAAGCCCTCTGATCTTTTAATGTGGAAACTGCTAAATCCTGTGTAATCCTGACTGTGGCTCTATGATATTTAGCCTGTTTCTTTTTGGCCATTTGTAGTATTTTGTCCTTGATCTGACAATTGTGGAATTTGTAAAATATTCCTAGGAGTTTTCATTTTGGGATCTCATTCAGGAGGTTATCAATAGATTGTTTCAGTTTCTATTTTGCCCTATGATTCTAGGATATCAGGGCAGTTTTCTTTGATAATTTTTTGAAGGCTCCTTTTTTGATCATTGTTTTCAGGTAATCTAGTAATACTGAAATTATCTCTCCTGCATCTATTTTCCAAGTCAGTTGTTTTTCCAATGAGATATTTCACATTTTCTTCTATTTTTTTTTCTTTTGATTTTCTCTGATTGATTCTTGATGTTTCATGGAGTCATTTATTTCTACATGCCCAATTCTGATTTTTAAGAAATTATTTTCTTCAGTGAGCTTTTGTACTTCCTTTTCCATTTGGTCAATTCCACTTTTTGAAGAGTTGTTTTCTTCAGTGAATTTTTGTACATCTTTTTTCATTTTTTGTGCTGCTTTTTCCAAGCTGTTGACTCTCTTTGTGATTCTCTTGCATAACTCTCATTTCTTTTCCCAATTTTTCTTCTACTTCTCTTATTTGATTTTAAAAACCTTTTTAGAGTTCTTTTTTGGACTCGAGACCAATCCATATTTCTCTTTGAGGCTTCACATGTAGGTGTTTTGACATTATTGTCCTCTTCTGAGTTGGTGTTTTAGTCTTCCATATTGTCACAGTAGCTTACTATGGTCAGGGATTTTTGTTTTTGATTTTTTACTCATTTTCCAATCTATGCCTTGACTTTTAAAGTTAAGCGTTGCTCTCTGTTGTAGTGAATGCTACAGAGGGGCATTCTCTCAAGCTTCTTGTACTGGGGCCAGGGGTGGTTTGCTATGCTAGGGCCATGAGCCTTAGTTTTGATTTGTGCTGCAGCTTTGTGTCCTCACACTGGCTTGCCCAGACAGTGCCCATGCTGACCTGCACTCCCCTTTTACCAGAGTGAGACAGACCTTTTCTGCAGTCCTAAGTTATCTTAGGCTAGAAAATTGTTTCATTCCATTCTTTTGTGAGTTCTACCACTACAGAATTCATATTGAGGCATAATTTAAAGTTGTTTGGAAGGAAATTTGGGAGAGTTCAGCCAAGTACCTGCCTTTTCTCTGCCATCTTGACTCTGCCACTGCCCTTGCCACTCCCTCTAGCTATTTTTGTAGTGGCAAAGAATTGGAAATTGAAGGGATGCCTGTCAATTTGGGGAATGGATGAACAAGATGTGGTATATATGATGGTGATGGAATACTAAGAAATTACACTAATTGCACTAAGAAATTACAAGAAGGGGGTGGGTTCAATATAACCTGGGAGGACCTAAATGAACTCATACAAAGTGAAGGGAACAGAAATGAGAAAATTGTATACAGTAACAGTAATATTATAATGATCATAAACTGTGAAAGATTTAGCTACTTTGATTAATGATCCAAGATAATTTCAAAAGACCAGTGATGAAATATGCTATCCTCCTCCAGAGGAAGAACTGATGAACTCTAAATGCAGATTGAAGCATACTTTTAATTTTTTTTCTTTATTTTCCTTGTTTTGAAGTGTATGTATCTGTGTGTATCTGTGTGTTTTCTTTTGCAACATGGCTTATACAGAAGTAGGTTTTACGTGACTCCACATGTAAAAATGATATCAAATTGCCTTCTCAAGGATGGGAGGAGTGGCAGGAAGAAGGGAAAGAATTTGGAACTCAAAATTTTAAAAAATGAACATAAAACTCTTTTCTTATGTAACTAGGAAATATTTAATGAAATAAATATGTATTTTTAAAAAGTAAATGGAAATTTTTTTAAGTTCAGGAAAAAAAAAGTAATCTGGAACTGTTGTTCATTTCTTTTAGTCATGTTCGACTCATCATGATCCCATTTGGGGTTTTTTTGGTAAATATACTGGAGTGGTTTGCCATTTTCTTCTCTACCTCATTTTGTAGATGAGGAAACTGAGGCAAACAGGGTTAAAGGACTTGTACAGAGTCACACAACTCATAAGGCACTGAGGCTGGATTTGAATTGGATCTTATTTTCCTGATTCCAGGCCTGGAGCTCTGTCCGTTGTGCTGCCTAGCTACCCCCAATCTGGAATTTGATTAGTCCAATTAAGTAGTATTTGGTACTTCAGAATAACATTAATCTATTTGTGAATTGGCCAGTAAACTGAGTCATTTCCCATCGGTATAGTAAGTATAAAGTAGATTTTTTTTAGAGATAGCAACAATACAGCTGTTACTGTCATGAAACAAAGACCCCCAAGAGAAATATCCACTCCTTAAGCTACTTAGCCAATATTATCCTGAATTGGAATCTGATAGTACCTTGAACATCCTAAACACTTAACACGTGCTTCTTGATGATTGATTTTTTGATTTGCTGTCATTTGGCTACCATCCTCTAGGTGTCCACTGGATAGAGGTCTAGAATCAGGAAGTTCTGAGTTCTGAGTAAAATTTGGATAGTAATAGCACTTGTCTCCCGGGATTATTATAAGGATTACATGAGATTATATTTGTAAAGTGCTTAGCACAGTGCCTGGCATATAGTAGATACTTAATCCTACTTTCCTTCTTTGTTTCTTTTCTTACTTTCTTCCCTCCCATCCTCCTTCCTTCCCTTCTCTCTTAATTCCAAGCGCATACAAAATAACTGGTGTTATTCTAAGAGCATTTATGTATTGATTAGGTTCTTTGTAAGGGGTAGTACCAATCTCCCACATTTCACAGTGTACTACCCAGTTGCAGATGCAATCCAGCCCAAGGTCCTAGTGCCCAGAATCCCTTAATGGAGCCACAGAATTGTGCAGGTTGATCGTGTAGACTTCCAACCTAAAAGCCACGAGGTCTGTCTCCAAAACCGTCCTTGTTAGTTGTTCCCATGTTCAAGCCATTCACAGCGAATGTAGTCAGCATGTATAGCCTGCAGCTCAGAACCCATTCTGTTCCATTTGAATGCACTGACCTGTTTGATGATATCACTGATCTGTGATGAAAAGAGGATTCTCATATTTTTGTCTAGAGCACCAGTGCCGAGTTGTCCCTAGCCTGCCATATACATGTTGACACCCCGATAGAAAATAAGCTCCATAAATAAAACCGGGTGTTGCTTCCTTTTTTCTCTATCTCCAGTAACTAGCCAATGTCTGGTATATAACACACTTAATAAGTGATTTTTGATAGTTTAATTGAGATTATTTAGTTGAGCCTCTGTTAAAAGACTAGTAGTTTGTCCTCATTGTTAGTCTCTTTTTAGGCCTTTATTTATATCGTAAAATGAAACAGCGTTGACCCTCTCCCAAAGGTGTACTTAGGTCCCTTGGGCTCCTACTGTTACTTCACGCCCCAAGTCCCTGTAATCCAGGGGTTATTTTTTTTTAAATTTAAATTTATTTATTTAACATATTTAGTTTTCAGCATCGATTTTCACAAGAGTTTGAATTACAAATTTTCTCCCCATTTCTACCCTTCCCCCCACTCCAAGATGGCATATATTCTGGTTGCCCTATTCCCCAGTCAGCCCTCCCCTCTATAACCCCCCGTCTCATCCCCTTTTCCCTTCCTTTCTTGTAGGGCAAGGTAAATTTCTATGCCCCATTGCCTGCATATCTTATTTTCTAGTTGCATGCAAAAACTTTTTTTTTGTTTGTTTTTGAACATCTGTTTTTAAAACTTTGAGTTCCAAATTCTCTCCCCTCTTCCCTTCTCACCCACCCTCCCTAAGAAGTCAAGCAATTCAGCATAGGCCACATGTGTATCATTATGTATAACCCTTCCACAATACTCATGTTGTGAAAGACTAACTATATTTTGCTCCTTCCCAACCCATCCCGCTTTATTGAATTTTCTCCCTTGACCCTGTCCCCTTTCCAAAGTGTTTGTTTTTGATTACCTCCACCCCCATCTGCCCTCCCCTCCATCATCCCCCCCTTTTATTTTTTTATCTTCCTCCCTCTTCTTTCCTGTGGGGTAAGATACCCAATTGAGTATGTATGGTATTCCCTCCTCAGGCCAAATCTGATGAGAACAGGATTCACTCATTCCCCCTCACCTGCCCTCTCCCCTCCTCCCACAGAACTGCTTCCTCTTGCCACCTTTATGTGAGATAATCTACCCCATTCTAGCTCTCCCTACCTCCCTCTCTCAGTATGTTATTCTCTCATCCTTTAATTTGATTTTATTTCTTTTAGATATCTTCCCTTCATCTTCAACTCACCCTGTGTCTGCTCTCTCTCTCTTTCATATACACACACACACACACACACACATGTGTATATACACATACACATGTGTATATATACACACACACACACACACGTGTATATATATACACACATACATATACACACACAGATATATACATACATACACGTTCACTTATATATATACATAAACATATATATGTATATGTATATGCATATTCTCTTCAGCTACCCTGATACTGAGGTCTCATGAATCATACGTGTCATCTTTCCATGTAGGAATGTAAACAAAACAGTTCAACTTTAGTAAGTCCCTTGCAATTTCTGTTTCTTGATTACCTTTTCATGCTTCTCTTGAATCTTGTGTTGGAAAGTCAAATTTTCTATTCAGTTCTGGTCTTTTCACTGAGAAAGCTTGAAAGTCCTCTATTTTATTGAAAATCCATATTTTGCCTTGGAGCATGATACTCAGTTTTGCTGGGTAGGTGATTCTAGGTTTTAGTCCTAGCTCCATTGACCTCTGGAATATCTCATTCCAAGCCCTTTGATATCTTAATGTAGAAGCTGCCAGATCTTGGGTTATTCTGATTGGGTTTCCACAATACTCACATTGTTTCTTTCTGGCTGCTTGCAGTATTTTCTCCTTGATCTGGGAGCTCTGGAATTTGGCAACAATATTCCTAGGAGATTTCTTTTTGGGATCTATTTGAGGAGGCGATCGATGGATTCTTTCAATTTCTATTTTGCCCTGTGGCTCTTGAATATCAGGGCAGTTCTCCTTGATTATTTCTTGAAAGATGATATGTAGGCTCTTTTTTTGATCATGGCTTTCAGGTAGTCCAATAATTTTTAAATTCTCTCTCCTGGATCTATTTTCCAGGTCAGTGGTTTTTCCAATGAGATATTTCATATTGTCTTCCATTTTTTCAATCCTTTGGCTCTGTTTTATAATATCTTGATTTCTCATCAAGTCACTAGCTTCCACTTGCTCCCATCTAATTTTTAAAGTAGTATTTTCTTCAGTGGTCTTTCGGACCTCCTTTTCCATTTGGCTAATTCTGCCTTTCAAGGCATTCTTCTCCTCATTGGCTTTTTGGAGCTCTTTTGCCATTTGAGTTAATCTATTTTTTAAGGTGTTGTTTTCTTCAGTGTATTTTTCAGTATTTTTTTGGGTCTCCTTTAGCAAGTCATTGACTTGTTTTTCATGGTTTTCTCGCATCCTTCTCATTTCTCTTCCCAATTTTTCCTCTACTTCTCTAGCTTGCTTTTCCAACTCCTTTTTGAGCTCTTCCATGGCCTGGGACCAGTTCATGTTTTTCTTGGAGGCTTTTGTTGTAGGCTCTATGACTTTGTTGTCTTCTTCTGTCTGTATGTTTTGGTCTTCTTTGTCACCAAAGAAAGAATCCAAAGTCTGAGACTGAATCTGGATGTGTTTTCGCTGTCTGGCCATATTCCCAACCAACTAACTTGACCCTTGAGTTTTTCAGTGGGGTATGACTGCTTGTAGACTAACGAGTTCTATGTTCCACGTTTGGGGGGGAGGTGCCAGCTCTGTCACACCAGCACTACTCCTTCTCCAAGAACCCCCAACCCGGACTGGGCTTAGATCTTCAGCAGGCTGTCGACTCCTGCTCTGATCCGCCACTTAATTCCTCCCACCAGGTGGGCCTGGGGCCAGAAGCGGCAGCAGCTGTAGCTGCCCCACCTACGCTGCCCCCTGGGCAGGAAGCCTAACTGCGAACTCCTTCCACTCCTGCAGCTTTTCCCACTAACTTTCTCTATTGTCTTTGGTGTTTGTGGGTTGAGGAGTCTGGTAACTGCCGCAGCTCACTGATTCAGGGTGCTAGGGCCCCCTCCGCCCGGCTTCTGGTCTGGATGGTCCACGCCGCTCAGGCTGGGTTCTGCTCCACTCCGTTCCCAGCTCCCAGCTCCCACAGAGACCATCTAGGCTGTCCTGGGCTGGAGCCCTGCTTCCCTCTGCTGTTTTGTGGGTTCTGCAGTTCTAGAATTGGTTCAGAGCCATTTTTTATAGGTTTTTGGAGGGACTCGGCAGGGAGGTCACGCTAGTCCCTGCTTTCCAGCTGCCATCTTGGCTCCGCCCCCCCCCCCGGGGTTATTTTAAAACAAATTTTGATTGTTGTATTTCAGCATAATTGGTTTTCTTTGTAATTCTATTTATTTCATTTTTTTGCATTTAAAAACTTTATTCTTTATCTGCTGTGTCACCTACGTGCCATAGTTTAAAAAAAAGCAATTAGTAATAAAATAATATTGTATTATAATCTTTGCGTTATTAAACTTGAAAAAAAAGAATAGGATTTAAGATGACTAATTACTCTTGAGGTGCTGTAGAAAGAATAATGGATTTAGGTCTAGATCCCAGAGGGTCTGGGTTCACATCTTATATCTGCATGTATTAATTAGATATACTAATCACCATCCCTGGGCATCAATTTCTTTCAACAGAAAATGAAGAATTTAAATTAGATGATGCTGAAGACAGGGGGAAAAAAAGATGAAAGCTAAAAGAACTTTCCAATCTCAATGATACAGTGATCCAGTCAGATTTAGAGCTGGAAAAATTAAATGATTGGCCAAGGTCACACTGGTAATAAGTAGGAAAATTGGAATTTGAACTCAGAGTGAGTCTGGCAACTTTGCACAGCCCTGCCTCACTTGAATCCGATTCACTTGCAAGTCATGACATCACCTTCCTAAAGTCACGGTCCTCTTCAAGAACAAGGGACAAAAAGCTACAATCTTTGCCTCTAGACAGTAAATAAACTTCTGGCAGCCTAGCCCTCTATCAGCACAATTTACTTAACAATTCTAAATGTTATCAAAGAATAATTGGCCTCTAAGACCTTACCTTGGTTTAGCACTTTTAAAAATGAGTGTTTCTAAACTTCACTTTTGGTCCTGAGAATAATTTGGTAAGTGTGTGGGATGAAAGACCCTCACCAATTAAAAAAAATAATTTTTAATAAGGAGCCATCTCAGCGTGGGAACAGAAATAAAATTTTATTCAATTCTCGTGAGAATAGGGCACCCTCTGCCAGAACAGATCTAGCAAGGGAGGCAAAGTACAAGGGGCAAGGCACTAATAATTATACCTAACACAAGAGAATTCCCACCCACCTCTGGCCCTTCTCACCATTGTCTGGGAGGAGGGTTTACAATCTGAGTGCAAAAAGCTAGACAAAGAACTGGGAAATCAAGGCACAGAAATTCCAGTTCCCATTCCCTTAGTTAATGGTTGCAACTGAGATGACATCTATAAATCTAAAGATGGATAATAAGACAAGGGGAGGGGTAGACCCTCTCCTTTCTTTTACAGTACTTTTACAGTAAAGGAAAGCAGGTCACAGTGACCCTATTCTTACTTAACAAATCTTTGAACCAGAACCAGAAGAAAGAACAAAAAGTTTCAGGAGAAAAAAAAAAAGAAAGAAACTTTCCCAGAGGCTGAGTAATCAGACTCTCACAGTCTCAGAATTTTTCTACTTCGCTATTTTAGGTATAGATATGAATATATATGTGTGTGTGTGTGTGTGTGTGTGTGTGTGTGTGTGTATGTATACACATACACATATATATATTCCCTGCGAAGTCTTCACATTTTTTTTCTCACTACCTCACACAGTAAGGTAGGTTAGGATAAACCACCCCTGTTTTACAAAAGGGGACACTAAGGGACTTCAGGGCACAAACGAGATTTGCTGATTTCTGGCTCACTGCTTCTTTCACTAACTCAAAAGAATTCTGCAGAAGTTCTTAGTCAGATTTTCCTTACAAGTATAGCTCAGCAAGCAAGAGAGAGGGGAGAAAGAGCTATTGTTCAACTGTGTTTTTCAATAACTTTAAAGGATAGGCCGAAGTGTGGGGGGAAAAACATTTCCAGGTGACCTGACATATAGTTAGATGGAAAAGCCAGTGACATGATCTAAAGGAATACTGCTAGACCACACTATTTGCCATTGAGAGCCAAAGGAAAGTTAAAAAGAATGGTTTTTTTTCCACTTTGTAGGATACTAAATAGTTTCTTAATTTAAAAAAAGTATTGTAGTAAATGTTGCTAAGCCCTAAATGATATGTACTACAAGTTCAATATAGTCTAGAAGAGGAAAAAAGTTCCCACACTGTTATTTGCAGCTTTTTGTCCTGGCCCCCAACCCCAGCATTTTATTAGCTGCTGTTAGCAGTTTTACCCAATCTCTTCCACTGAATGGCAGTGACTATGTGTATGTGTCTAAAATTGCAAGGAAGATAAATGAAGATGGCAGGGTGGAGAGTGCCTTCCCCACCTCCAGGGCTTTTTTGGCTGTAGGGTGGGACTGAGAGAGGTAACTGCAAGCTTAACACAGTGCCTGACCAATAGGTACTTAATAAATGTTTCTTCCCTTCTTTTCCCTTCCCAGTAGGGCTAGGGATATTTGAGGGCAGAAAGAGGCAACAAATCTAGGAGTCTGAGGTAAGGAAGGGACAACAATGAAGAGTAACAAATTTATGTATTTGGGGAGAATTGTGGGGGACAAAAAAATCTAAAAATTGGGGAGGGAGGAGAAAGAGGGGCAGAGATAGTACAGTCAGATGTTACGGAGGGGAGTGGAGAGTGTGGCTCTAGATCTTAATATTAGGGGGAGGAAGGAAGGGAAAGATCTGAATTTGAAGGAGGAGGAGGTTGTGAGAAGGTTACATCTGGATGGGGAGAGTGTGACTATTTGAAAAAATAGAAAAAAAAAAGATCCTACCATATTCCTCCTTCTGTCAACCTGAAAGTTTGGTTAAAAGAGGCAAACAATATAGGTGGCGTATAAATTCATATTGTTGATTCCCATAAAGCTAGCAGAATACATGCATGCACGGAGCTAGAACGAAAATTCTGATTGCCTGATAAAAGAATGACAAGCCTTTTTATATGTTTTAGGATAATCCCAACTCAGGATGTTTGTGTCCCGCAGATTCATGGTCTCCATGTGTTTAACTATACCATGAGAAAGGAAGTTTCTTAGTTGAGTAAGTTGTAAATACAATAAGACAAGACAGTTGACAAAGTGTCCATTGAAATTATGATCCCAGGATATCTGTGTTTCCCCTATATAGCCTACGTCCATAGGATACCAAGATAAGAGAAGTCCCACTATTCAAGACAATGTCTGGTCCCAGGCATCCTGTCCTTTAGTGGTTAAAAACAGGAAGAATACTCCTGGTCAGCCTCACCTGGTCTTAAAGTACTGACACAGGAAAGGGCATTTTTAGAATAAAGCAAAGTATATCTGGTTGATTAGTTCAGGCTTTGGCCTTTATTGGGGTTCAAATGATCTTAAATGATTATCGATGCAAATATGGTGTTGTTACCTAAACCAGAGAGAAATTACAGCAAGATATAATCAAGGTTATAAACTATGATCACATTGGGTTCATATTAGGAATTCAGGGTTGGTTCAGTGTTTCAAAAACTATTTATATAATAGACTACATTAATAAGAACAACAAAAATGATTATATCAGGCAGACAAGCTTCTAACAAGACAGAAGACCAATTCTTTTTTTAAAATGCATTTATTTTTTATTTAATATTTTTCATTTTCAACATTGATTTCTGCAAGATTTTGAGTTACAAATTTTCTCCCCATTTATACGTTCCCCCCTTCCCTAAGATGGCATAAATTCTGATTGCCCCTTTCCCCAGCCTGTCTTCCCTTCTATCACCCCACTTCCCCCTACCCATTTCCCTTTCCCCTCACTTTCTTGTAGGGCAAGATAGATTTTTATACCCTGTTGCCTGTATGTATTATTTCCCAGTTGTATGTAAAAAGAACTTTTTTTAAACATTTGTTTTTAGAACTTTGAGTTCCAAATTCTCCCCCTTCTTCCTTCCCCACCCACCCTCCTTGAAAAGGCAAGCAATTCAACATAGGCCACACGTGTATCATTATGCAAAACACTTCTATAATAGTCAGGTTTTCAAAGACTAACTATATTTCCCTCTGTCCTATCCTGTCCCCCTTTATTCAGTTTTCTCCCTTGACCCTGTCCCTTTTCAAAAATATTTGCTTTTGACTACCTCCTCCCCCAATCTGCCCTCCCTTCTATCATTCACCCCCCCCCAAACCCTTCCCTCCTACTTTCCTTTAGGATAAGATACCCAATTGAGTGTGTATCTTATTCCCTCCTTAAGCCAAATCTGATGAGAGCAAGATTCACTCATTCCCTTTCACCTACGCCCTCTTCTCTTCCATTACAACAGCTTTTTCTTGCGACTTTTATGTGAGATGATTTACCCCATTCTATTTCTCCCTTTCCCCTTCTCCCAATATATTCCTCTCCCCTTAATTTTATTTTTTAGGTATCATCCTTTCATATTCAACTCACTCTGTGCCCTATGTCTACATATATGTATATTCCCTTCAACTACCCTAATACTGAGAAAAGTCTCATGAGTTACATCTTTCCATGTAGGAATGTAAACAAAACAGTTCCCTTATGATTTCTCTTTCCTGTTTACCTTTTCATGCTTTTCTTGATTCTTGTATTTGAAGTCAAATTTTCTATTCAGCTCTGGTCTTTTCATCAAGAATGCTTGAAAGTCAGGGTATGACTGCTTTCAGAATGGAGAGTGCTTTGTCCCAGGCTTCAGGAGTTTTGAACTGCTGTTTTCAGAGCCACTTCTATTCTGAGGTGTTATGATGTTCCTCTCCTGGCCTGTGCTGTGGTCTGGGAGTGCAGGCACTCCTTTCTGCCATGTAACCATCCTCTCTACAGCCACCACAAAACTATGCCACACCAGCACTACTCCTCCCTCAAGAACTGCCAGCGAGGACCATGACCCAGATCCAAGTACAGCAAAACAGGAGAACTTTGTCTCAGCACCAGCAAAGCCATCTCTCCACTCCCACTCTGATCAGCCACTTGATTCCCCCCACCGTGTGGGCCAGGGGCTCCAGAAGCAGCTGCTTCAGCCACCTCCACTGCCCCAGGGCTGGGGCCAGACTATGCACATCCCTCACCCAGATCCAGCAGTTTTCCCACTGACCTGCTCCATTGTCTTGGCATTTGTGGGTTGAGAAGTCTGGTAACTGCCACAGCTCAGTGATTCAGGACCCTGAGGTTTGCTCTGCCCAGTCTACTCCAGCCTGGGCTGACCTGGCGTGGCCCACATTGAGCTGTGCTCCACTCCCAGTGTGTAATAGACCCTTCCCAGCGACCATCCATGCCATCTTGGGCTGAAGACTTGTTTCCCTCTGTTATTTCATGGGTTCTGTAACTATAGAATTTGTTTAGAGTCATTTTTTACAGGTGTTTGGAGAGATTTGGGTGAGTGCTTAAGCAAGTCCTTGTTTTCAAGGCGCCATCTTGGCTCTGCCCCCCAGAAGACCAATCCCTATTAAAAATATAAAGCATAGAAATAAAGGCTAATTAAGGCAATTTTGAAGTTCTACCTCACAGTCATTAAGTTGGCAAAGTTGACAAAAAAGTAAAATGACAAATGCTGGAGGAGATTTGAGAAAACACATACATTAATACACTGCTGATTGAGCTACAAACTGGGCCATCCATTCTTGAAAGCAATTTGGAACTATGCTGAGAAAATTAGTAAATTGTGCATACCCTTTTATCCAACAATGTTACTACTAGGTCCAAAGAGATCAAAGAAAGAGGAAAAGGACCCATGTACAAAAAATATTTGTAGCAGCTCTTTTTGTGGTGGCAAAGGATTGGAAACTGAGGAGGTTCCCATCAGTTGGGGAATGGCTGAACATGTTATATATACAAAAGTTAGAGAAAACTATTATAAGAAATTGTGAAGGGAATGTTTTCAGAGAACCTAGGGAAGATTTATATGAATCAACGCAGGGTGAATTGAGTGGGCTAGGAGAAAAATTTATCCAATGACAACATTGTAAAGGCAAACAGCTGTAATATTTAAGAGCCCTGATCAACATAGTGACCAACCACTTTTCAAGAGGATTCATGATGAAATATGCTACCCAACTTCTGGCATTGCTGTGACCAGCCTGTAGGGTGTAGATTGAAATTTTGGACTTGCCCAGTGTGGGAATTTGTTTTGCTTGCCTATGGATATTTGTCACAAGGATTTTGCTTATCATTTTTTCCAAATGAATTTGGGAAAACAGAAGTGCTAGAAAACAGATTTTTGATAAGTGTGGCCCTCCTTCCTGGGACTGGAGGAGGAAGGATGAAAAGAATCCTTTTTCTTGTGGGTGGTCCTCTTTCCTGGTACCCTGATAATGTCATACCTTTTTATCTAATGTATAACAAAGGTTTAAGACTGAAGTCCTTTTTGGGGAAGTGCTATGTTAAAGTAAATTTAATGAGAGAGGAGGAGGCAGCAGAGTATAAAGAAAAGAAGACCAGGATGTCTGTCGGAAGGCTTGTGTTTGAGACTCAGCTATAATTGTTAATAGCTGATTGACAAGAATTATAATGACTCATGATAATAAAAATATTTTAAGTACCATTAACAGAGGATTAATAAGTGTAACAAAACAAACAAACAAACAAGTAGTGGAGAGATAACAAAGCCCTGAAAGAAATTATTCTAGTGATAAAGATTTTTAAAACCTATTTTGGAGGCAAGGAAGAGATCAAAAAATAGTGAGAGCCATGTTTAGGGGTAGGAATGAGAGCCCAAAAGTTGACAGTAAGAAGTGGATCCCCAAAACAGGAGACAAACAGGATTTAGCTATTCTAATAGGAGTATAGGTGTTTGATTGCTTAGCCATATCATGTATCCCTGAAAATAGGGAGAGGTGACACAGAACTGGAAAAGGGGGACATGTTCCAGGTTTCAAAAAGGAGGGTAGACTCTGTAAAATCTAGACCAGTGACTTTGAATTCTGACACATTCCTAGGATACATTGGTAAATGAATAATTAGGGAGCAATTAAAAAGGTTATTTTATTTTTTCTAAAATGCCTTTTGCTATTTCACCACAGTCATTGCTCAAAAAAATTTTCCTCACCCTCCAAATTTTATCCTCCTTTATACCAAAGAAATACAGTTACACAAAAATACCTATTACTGTGGTCTTCATCTTCTCTGCTCTGAGAAGTGGTAACATTTTATTCAACTACTCAGAGATCAGCATCATTTTTAAATAATATTTTTGTTTGTGTATAATGCTCTGTTTATTTCACACTGTATCAGTTAATGTACATTTTTCAGTGCTTTTTGGAATTCTTCACATTTGTCATTTCTTACTGTATAATAAGTCTGTTGTATTCATATGTTACTTTTTGGTAGTCATTATTGTGAATCCCTCCCACAACCAAGTGAGAAAGGCCTAAACCTGGATTGGCCAATCAGGAGAGACATTTTGGCCCACTGTGAGCTTAACCTACCATAATGCTTTGCGTGTTTTAGCATAGCAGACGTGTTTTGCTTTGCTCTCTTAGTGAACTCAAAATGCCCCTTCCTGTGTCAACAACTATAAGGCCAGATGAAGCTGATCAAGAGCATTCTTCTGTTTATGACTATCTAGGGCAAAATGCCTCGAACTGGACACTAGCTTGAATAATGGGACTTTTTCTCATCTTGGTATTTTATGGATGTATGTTATGCTATGGTATACTCTCTCTTTGTCTCTCTCTCTCTCTGTAGATAGATAGACCCTAAAGGAGACTCTGAAATGCCTTAAATTCCTTCTGACAGGGAATTCCTCTGACAAGTGAAAATCAACCTTGATTGGTCAACATTTAATGAGGAAGTGGGCTAAAAGTCTTCAGCTCCTCCTGCTGAGAACAAAACTTGATCATGAGACTCAGGAGCTATAACAGTGTTGTTGGCAGCTGCTGTGGGAGTGCAAGACTAATAAAAACAGCATACAGAAGAGCTACTAGCACAGGTTCTTTGATCTGCTTTTCTAAGGAAAGCAGCCTTAAGGGGTTAACAATCTCACTTTAATCAAACATACATGTATCATTCACTTAGTTCAGGGGGAAAAGCCAGCACCTGAATTTCAGAGCAAATACAAAGAGAAATTACAGACAGACAATTTAAACAGAGCAAACTTTTCTGTCTAACCAAATCACGACATATGTAGTTACCAGAGAAGCATCAACATCTGGTTTTTCCAAAGCTGGGAGGCTCCAGTGGCTACCCAGAGTCTCCACATCAACATTCTTCCAGTGAGTGAGAGCCCCAAACAAAACGCTAACCTCTGAGTTTATATACCCTTCTTAGGGTTGGAAGGCTTCACATCTAATCAGCAAAAGGGTATGGGCCTGAGGCTTTGAACCTAGTAAGACTTAATCAAAGGCACTTGATTACTAAAAGAGAAAACAGTAAAAAAAAAATTCCACCTTAATTAATATTACAGGTGTCGGCGGCCGAACGGGATGTGCCCCACTTTGGCACCCCGTGCTCCCCGACTACCGCCTACCACTCACCCTGCCCTCGGGTCTTCGGATGTCTCCAGCTCCTCTCGGGGGATGCGAGAGGAGAAATCACCAGGCAGTACACCGGACTCGGACAAGCAGCTTTATTGCAATGGCGTACCAGAAGTCCCACAAATCCCACTGACCCTCTCTGGGGAGCGCCTTATATTGGGTGTTTCGGGTTGGCTCCTCCCCAGTTCCTCCCCGAGGGTGGAGCTCCTCCAGTAAGAGCCGCCCAGGTACTGACGTGGTGGAAGCCACACGGGCACTGCCGTGTCAGCAGGTCCAGACTCTCTGGCGTCTCACTACCCTCTGGGGGGGGCCTAGGTCCAGAGCGCCCCTAACAACTCCCCCTTTTTGTTTTATGAGCGGCGCAGAACCCCAATCATACAAGAAGTCAGGCAGGGTAACCACAAACAGGTGAGAAGGGCAAGGACGAGGACAAACCCCCCAATGGAGGCCCATTGGAGTAGTGTCCCACCAGTCCTTGGCGTTGTTACAGTTCTTGTCCCGGTCGCCATTGAATTGTATAGTGGCAGTCTGTATGGCCCCAATGGCCTCATCTAACATGTGCAGTTCAGTGGTGAAAGTAGTGGCAGTGCTAGAAGTCTTTCTAATTGTGCATACTGGGAAACATGGTAGGGAATAGGGGTTACACAGACAGGATGGGCTGCAGGTCACCAACTGGAACATCGGGAGATTTGGGGTAAGGGCCCAATGCGTGGGGGTCACTGCCAGGGGTGGCAAGACGGCAGGAGCTGTGGATGGGGTCGCCAACTGGATCATGGCAAGCAGGCAGCTAAGGGCGTTGTTCAAGGCAGCCCTCTTTCTCTGGACGGTCCTGTTCTTCCCTGGGCGTCGACGGGGGCGCAACCTCACGGACCCGGCGGATGGGCACCCAGACTTGTTCTCCTGTGGCGTCATCTGTGGAGACACAAAGACACCCTCCTCCCTCTGATTACGACCCTTCCCGGCCCGCGCCACACCCCTTTCTCATCTTTCCACCAGACCGTGCTGCCTTGAAGGCACGCGGTTGGTGGTGTCTCCTCCTGGTCTGTTTCTCACACCGGCCCCCAGCATAGTATTTTAGCGCGGGCGTGAGGCCACCATCACGAAAATTGGCAGTAAAGGTAGCTGTAGCGAGCTGCGCATGGGTCAGCCTACCCGCTACTCCCCCTTTTTGTTTTAAGACAATAGGACTCACATACATAAGGGAGTGAATTAAACATCTTTCATCCTCTACGTTAAACTTATCCCGGTGTAAAAGCCAAATATTAGAATCCTTTCCATCTATTGTACATTCAGTTCCTCAGCAAGTCAAGTTCATTGTTTAGGACCTACATAACTCAAACAAGTTCTTTTTCTGGGCTGATGACCTTGCCCGTGCAGAGAGTGTCCAAGGGCCTTGGCAATGTTACAAAATAAGGAGAAGTAACATGGTCTCTAGGAAGGGGTTACATAGAGAACTCTGTGTGCTATCTTTTGCTGTTCCTCTGAGCAAACTTAGTCAAGGTCTTCAAAAATCATGCAGAGGAGTTCACAAACCTTTCCTACGTAAAAAATCTCTCTTACTCAGAAACAGCGTATAATTTATCCTGATATTATTAATTCCTAGTGCTAGCAATTCTTAAATTTTGATTACCAAACCTTTTCCACATAAGTAAACAAAGAAAACTAAACTTACTAGTGCAAATACTATCTCTAAGCAACAACATCAATAGCTTAATTAATGATCTCACAAATTTCCCAAATGATAGCAAAACAATTAAAGATAAAATTTGGTAATTTAAGATTTCTCAAATTACAATTCTTAACCTAATAACAGTTAGATTATAAAAGAAATTGCTTTTCTAACAACACAGATGATATAGCTGCTTACCAATTTACGCAATAAGAAAAATTTGAGAAATATAACAAAATATCAAAAAACCATAATTATCATCTATTTAAACTTGAAAACCAAAACCAATTAAGTTCCATTTTGGTGGCTTTACCGCAGTCAGATATGACCCCAAATTGCTTAATACAGAGAATCATCCATCTCATTACCAAAACGTCACATTGAAGAAAATCCACATAAAGTTAATATAAAGCAATTATCTTTAACTTAAAACAGTTTACATTTAAATAGCATGTATCTTATGTCAAGTAGTGTGCCAAGCACTTTTACAATCATGCGATCTTTGTAATATCCCTGGGAATGGATTCCACCACCATTCCCTTATTGAACAGCAAACTACAGTAAATAGAATTTTCTTGGGGCTATATAGTTAATACCTTTCTCAATGCCAAGCAATAATATGCACTTTGTAAATTATTCAAATATGAATTTCTAAGTTCCATTCACATTTTTCTTGGGAAAGTTTTACAAATAGTTTGCAATCACGTATTATAATTAGATCGGTTTGAAATGTGCTGGGCCAGTATTCTAACTACTTCTTTTGCTCCGGGTAAAAAGGAAACCTAAGAAATTTGAATCATTGCGAAGAAGGTATAGTCGGTTTCCCTTCCAGGCAGAGGGGGTTGATACTTAATGGAACAGCAATCATAATAACTCACAATAAGCAATATATTTATCCTGATTAATATCTTTAGGTGGACTTAATTCCTTTTATCTTTCCAAAACTGTATTAGGTGGGTGACATAATTTCTTTTATCCCTTCAGAACGTAATTGGTTTTTAACATTAACACAGTAATCCCACATAACCTAGCTAACAATCTTACAAGTTTCATAAGTGCTACACAATTCAGAAGTACAATAATAGTACAAACAGAAAAATTTCAGATGACATTAATTGCATTCCCAAATCATTACATACATTAGGCTTACCAAGCATAGAGGCTTTTCTACTCCTCATAGTTGCAGAGCCTGGCTGTGGACTGAGGGGGGGAAGGTGCTGGGAAGCTGCAGAGTCCAGCACCTGAATTAAAGGTCTAAGGAATCATTGAGGAGGGTCCCTGAGAGATCTTTATAAAGGGCTTAAATAAGAAAGAGCAGCTAGTACACAGGGCAATTATTTTGACAAGAAGCCAACTCTCTATTGTATATTTGCAAATCACTTTCTAAACTTTCCAAGTAGCAAACGTAGGAAAATCACAGCGAGCTAGAAATGTTTTCATCCAGGTGGCCCTGGTTATATCTATGGAGATAATTCATATCCGAAGAAGTATTTTTGTTTCTCAGGACTACAGTAACAGTCTTTTGGGTACACTATGTTCAGATTGGCTTTCATTTCTCTGTTTTGGAAGCTTTAAACCACTTGTTTCAAATTCAAACAGGAATGAGGGTCACTAAATTGCACATAAGAATCTCTGTAGTTGTATATTGAAAAGTACTTATTAACTCTATAGATTTAATACCGTTATGTCATTAAATATTTTCCAACTTTTTATCTATACTAGTCTCATGGTGATTCTCATTCACCACACAGGAATTAAAACATCTTTGTATATACTTCTGACATAGAGCTGAAATTCTTAACCCCCCAAGGAGTCTACGGATTGGAGGGGGATACAGAATATCTTTTGTCATATAAACTGATTTTTCTTCACATTCATACGTGTATTATTATTTTGAAAAAGGTTTCATATACTTCACCAGATTATCTATGGTTAACAGAATCTGCTAAATCAAGATCTTAATAGTTCTAATTTTTTCTCGAGTAAATTTTACTTCTGTGTTTACTCCTTAAAAACCTTTTTGGAAGTGAGAACTTTGAATTTGCCAGTCTAAGGTGAGTGGGACTCTGGAAAAGATCCAGTGGTACCATGTCCCTTTCTCCTCATACTGGGGAGCTCAAAGTGTCTCTTTAGTAGAGATTCATGCATTTTCCGAATTTGCCTTAGTGCCAAATGGTATGAGAAATTCTGACTTTATCTTAAGCATCAAATCAGGAGTAACACATTTGAATTTCAGGGAAAAGGTCCCCGCCTCCTTTCTTATCTCTTCTCACATCCCAAATCGTCCAGATTTGGGATGAAGGGAGAAAGAAAGAGCATTATTTCCAACAACTATAAACCGTTAAACAAGAAGACATTTTCCTCTCTCCTTCTCCGCCCCCCCCCCCCCGCCCTCCCGCTCCTCTGAAGAGACTGGAGTCAGGGAGGGAGAGAAAGAGATAGTGGACATTACAGGGTGTCAGATTACACACACAGAAACACCACACACAGAAACACAGATACAGCACACAGACACAGAGACAAAAAACACAGAGAGGATTTTTTGAATCCTATGCAGAAATTGCTTGGCCCTCTGATGTAACGGAGGCCAGGTGCCGTGCTTTATTGGGACTAACTTCTTCAGAACTTTACTTCATTCTTTCCTTTTTCTGGTATCTTGTCCTTGGAGTCTACCAAGTGTGCAAGTTCCTCCTCTTGCTCTGTTCCGGTAGCCACATCTGTAATTCGGGGAGTGATTGTACACCCCTGATCTTGGCCATCTTGTATATGAGTCTTATGAATGTGGCCTGATCCGTGGCGGTTCCTAAGCACTCCGCCTGCCGCGGAGACAGGCAGATCCACCCCGGTGTGCTCCAGCCACGGGCTGACCACCCAGATCTTCTCCACCCACTCTCTACATGTCCTTATGTAACTGTTAACGCCTTGTTCTTTGCAGACCTTGTAGATCTGGCAGGCGAGTACGCCTTTGTCCTCCGGCTCAACACGGGCTTCACGGACCTTTGGTCCCATCTTCCCAAGGGCTCAACCTGTCTCCTTGGGGCTGCCTGGTCTTCCGCTCCCCTTATCTATGGGGAGCAGGAGCGGCCTCACTGGACGAGCCCCACGTTTGGGCGCCAGCTGTCAGCGGCCGAACGGGATGTGCCCCACTTTGGCACCCCGTGCTCCCCGACTACCGCCTACCACTCACCCTGCCCTCGGGTCTTCGGACGTCTCCGGCTCCTCTCGGGGGATGCGAGAGGAGAAATCACCAGGCAGTACACCGGACTCGGACAAGCAGCTTTATTGCAATGGTGTACCAGAAGTCCCACAAATCCCACTGACCCTCTCTGGGGAGCGCCTTATATTGGGTGTTTCGGGTTGGCTCCTCCCCAGTTCCTCCCCGAGGGTGGAGCTCCTCCAGTAAGAGCCGCCCCGGTACTGACGTGGTGGAAGCCACACGGGCACTGCCGCGTCAGCAGGTCCAGACTCTCTGGCATCTCACTACCCTCTCGGGGGGCCTAGGTCCAGAGCGCCCCTAACATACAGGAGCTTACAGCAATCTGGGCAGGGGAAGCAGTTTCCATCTGGACTACTCTCACTGGTTTGCTCTTTCACAAGCTAGATCACTCTAAACTCTAATGGGGGAGATCAAGAACAGGGCTTCCTTTCCCCAATGTTAAGGGCTTCCACAGACTAGATTTTGTTTATACTCTAAACAGAAAGTTGGGTGATGTCCTGCCCAAAATCATGTTCATTGAGGGGTAGGAGCAATTTCATTAATCAGCCATGCCCTTCAGAGACTGACAGACCTTAACAAGAGTTGGACCTTTACAGAAAATTAAGGGAAAATGTTTGTTGTTGTTAATAATTAATTATTAATATGTTATAATATTTCAGCTGAAATGCAAATCTGTTTACTCCCTTTTTAATGTTACACAAGTTACTTTTCCTCTCTGGGCCTCATTTCCTAATTTGTAAAGTGAAAAAGTTGGATTTTAAAGTGTTCCAGCTCTAAATATATGAACTGGGAAGTCAGGGTCCTTTAACTCCCTTTTCAACTATAAAATTTTTTTACATAGTGTTGCAGATAGGAGATGGCAGTCTCTTGTGCTCACCTTTGTTGTTATGGTTCCAGAAGCATTGAACACAATTGTGTACAATTCAGAGTGCCACATTTTAAGAAGCACAGCAATTGGATGAGGAGGGGAACACATTTACCTTAGGAGATCAGGCTGATTCGTTAAAGGAACTGTGGATGTTTATCCTGAAAGAGAAGTCTTAGGGCCACATGAGAGTTGTCTTCAGCTATTTCATTTTTGTTGTTTTATTTCAGCAAGTAGAAAAGGAATTGGGCATTCTACAGCTTCGGCTCAGAGGATAGTAATAGGAGCCATAGGTGCACAGTGTAAAAAACAGACACATTTAAAATTGATTGTCCTTGGATCCATTAACAATAGTAAACACTAATTAAGAATCTGTGTGCCCAGAACTATGCTAAGTGTTAAGGTTACAAAGGAAGGCAAAAATAGCTCCTGCCCTCAAGGAACTTGCAGTCTAATGAGAGAAGATTTCTTAAAGTGCCTGCTAGCAGGCACTCTTCTGGGTTACAAATAAATAAATGAAACAACCCCTGTTGGCAAGGAGTTTACGTTTAAACTTCATAACAGAGCTGTATCTTGGTAAGCACACATTTTTTTTGATGTTTCAGGAATCAGTGACATTCAAGGATGTGGCTGTGGAATTCACGCAGGAAGAGTGGGTACAATTGCACCCATCTCAGCAAAAGTTGTACAGGGATGTGATGCTGGAGAACTATAGGAACTTGGTCTCTTTGGGTAAGAACAGCTAATCCTTTGGCTCTTGATATATACTATGAAGACTTCGAAGATTTTAAGAGTTATTCTTTGGCTTACAAAATGAAGGTATTTCTAATCCTTTTATAGCCAAGAGAAAGTACTTGTGCTGTTTCCAAGAATGGGGTCTTTGTCTTTGCTCAGTATTCCTGCAGACTGACTTCTTGATTTTTTTTATTATCCTTGAGAATGTATCTTCCCCTTTCTGTTGCTTTAAATTGAAAATTAAGTCCTATTCTGTAACCAATTTCCCCAGAATATCCCCAGAATATCCTTCAGTGGTCCTTCATCCTATACTTGGATTTGTACTAATGTCTATTTTTTTCCCCAAAGAGAACCTGAACTAGTTTTAAATTCTTTTATTGTTATAATATGAGGCTTTTTAAAAAATGTTATTTTTCCTCTTTACCTCTCACCTAAAAAACACCTAACTCTCCCTTTAACCAGTCCATTGAGCCCTCCTTGGTTGAAAAAAAATTCTCAGACCAAGTTAGCTAACAGAGAAAGTGCCCTTGGTGGTATAAGATACATTCTGCACCCTTGTTCCCCCACCTTTCTACTAGGAGTTGTGAGGGAATTTTGAGATGACTGTCCCTAGTACTTTTTCCTTTTCAATGAACAGGATTTGCAGTTTCCAAACCAGATGTGATCTACCAGTTGGAAAGAAAGGAAGCATCTTGGATGCCAGAGGCAGATATTCCCAGAAGCACCTATCCAGGTGACTGCATGAAAACCAAGGACATGAGTCATTGCAAATACAGCTCTGTTGGTTATTTTAGATCAGAACTCTTGCAAAAATATTGAACAAGGTGGTTGTATTAAAGCTTCTAGAGCTATGACTTTAAAACTTAATATTTTAACTCAAAAAGTTACATTTTTGTGCATGTCTTTACTCACATGTACCTCCACTCGCAAAGAATCTTGTTGCCTCAGTTATAGGAATCATATTTCTCTTCTATTCATTGATAATTATCATGAGCAGACATTATCCTGCCTCACTTCCATCAATTCACTTTCCCTTTTAAAATAAGCACATTTCTTAAATATTAACAATATGCTCTTTTTGCTTCTATAACTTTCTGATATTTTATTCTGTATTGTTTTTATGATAATGTTTCTTTGCTGCTCTTTTTAAAATATTTAATCATAACCCAGTTTTCCTTTCTTCAGTCTTTCATTTTATATGTCAGAAATACCTTTCAACATAACTGTGAAAATTTTTTAAAGTACCTTTGCTAATCCCATTGCTGTTTGGTGATAACTCTAAATTGTTTTCAGTTTTAGTTCTTTGATTATCAGAGTTTGAGTAGTGTTTCAGGTAATTATTAATAATTTCTCCTGTGAAAAAGACCTGTATGGATTGATTATCTACCTTTTTGGAAATGGATCTTACTCTTAGAATTTTGAATCACTTCTTTCAATGTAGATATATTGGATTTTTAGCAAAAGTTTCTGGCAGTGATTGTCTGATACAACCCCTTTTTCTCATATTTCTTCTTTATTCTGTTTACTTTATGTTTCTATCTCTCCTCTTCACTCTAAACTCATTGATTCTCCATTTTATTTATGGTCAGTTTTTCCCTTCCTATTTAAACCTCAGATGGCAAGGACATATTTGCAAACTCAAGTCTACTTTTTATGGATAGTTTTTTATTTCCTTATTCCATTCAAATGTCAACCATATACAATATAGTAAGTTCTTATTCATCTTTCTAGGTAACTTCATCCTAAGTCAATTCATTTACATATGTTAAATTGAGTCATCATACTTTCACATAAGAGAAACTGATCCTTAGTGAAAGACCAGAGAGACTAGCCTTCTCAAATGAGAAGACCAGAGAATAGCTCTAAAACCTTTGAGCAAGTAGGAAGCTGGGGGAAGGGAAGAAAAGGCAAGGTTAATCCGATCTTTATTCTTCTTTTCAGGGAGGGAAGAATTTCCTAGAGAAAAACCTTATGAATGTAGTGTGTGTGGGAAGGCCTTCAGGACTAAGACGCAACTTGTTGTACATCAGAGAGTTCATACTGGAAAGATTATTTATGAATGTAAGGAGTGTGGGAAGGCCTTCCATTGGAACTCAGATCATATTAAACATCAAAGAATTCATACTGGAGAGAAACCTTATGAATGTAGTGAATGTGGAAAGGCCTTCAGAAGGAAGCCACAACTTACTGTACATCAGAGAATTCATACTGGAGAAAAACCTTATGAATGTAGTGAATGTGGGAAGGCATTTAGGATGAAGGAATATCTTACTGTGCACCAGAGAATTCATACTGGAGAGATTCTTTATAAATGTAAGGAGTGTGGGAAGGTTTTCCACTACAACTCAGGACTTATTCGACATCAAAGAATTCATACTGAAGAGAAGCCTTATGAATGCAGTGAATGTGGGAAGGCCTTCAGGAGGAAGCCCCAGCTTATTGTACATCAGAGCATTCATACTGGAGTGAGACCTTATGAATGTAATGAATGTGGGAAGGCCTTCAGGAGGAAGGCATATTTTACTGAGCATCAGAGAATTCATACTGGAGAGAAACCTTATAAATGTAGTGAATGTGGGAAGTCCTTTAGGAGTAAGACACAACTTACTGTACATCAGAGAATTCATACAGGAGAGAAACCTTATGAATGTAAGGATTGTGGAAAGGCCTTCCATCGCAACTCAGATCTTATTAAACATCAACGAATCCATACTGGAGAGAAACCTTATGAATGTAGTGAATGTGCAAAGGCCTTCAGGAGGAAAGCAAAACTTACTGAGCATCAAAGAATTCATACTGGAGAGAAACCTTATGAGTGTAATGCATGTGGGAAGTCCTTTAGACAGAGGACACAACTTTATGTCCATCAGAGAATTCATACTGGAGAGATTCCTCATGAATGTAAGGAGTGTGGGAAGGCTTTCCTCTACAACTCAGAACTTATTAAACATCAAAGAATTCACACCGGAGAGAAACCTTATAAATGTGAATGTGGGAAGGCTTTCAGGAAGAAGTCACATCTTACTGTCCATCAGAGGATTCATACTGGAGAGATTCTTTATGAATGTAAGGAGTGTGGAAAGGCTTGCCACTACAACTCAGATCTTATTGTACATCAAAGAATTCATACTGGAGAGAGACCTTATGAATGTAATGAATGTGGAAAGACCTTCAAACAGAGGACACAACTTACTCAACATCAGAGTATTCATACTAGAGAGAGACCATATGAATGTAATGAATGTGGGAAGACCTTCAAACTGAGAACACATCTTGCTCAACATCAAAGAATTCATTCTGGAGAGAAACTTTAAGAGTGTAATGCACGTGAGAAAGCCTTTAGACTGAGGACACTACTTTATATCCATCAGAGAGTTCCTACTGGAGAGGTTCCTCATGAAATGTAAGGAGTGTGGGAAGTACCTTACATCTGTTGAGGGAGAAATTTAACAAGAAGGTAAACAGGCATTTCCCCAAGCGTTTGTCAATAAATGGGTCAATGGCTTACCTCTATTTATGCCAAAGACCAGAAATAAAAGGATATTTCCCCTTTTATAGGTTTTGAGGCGTACAGAACACAGGGTAGGTGACAACATGGGATTAAGAATAACGGAGCTGAGGTGTGGGTAACAACATGACTGATTGGAAGTTTAGTAATGGGGGCTAGCAACAACACCCCTTCTCCTCTCCTGAGTCTTAGGAGTGCATATTATTTGAGTCCAGCTGCAAGATATAGGACAGCAAATCAAACATCTTTGAAAGATAGAATAATGGTGTAAAGATACTATGCCTGACTTTACAGTCTTCGTATGCTTTCTGGAAGGTCAACTAAGAACAGATTAGCAGGAGAGCTGGATTTCTAAACTTTACCCATTACAGGCAAGCTGGATTCTGAACTAAGTTCAGAGATATAGAACCATGACTTAAGCACTTAATGGGCAAAAGCAATAAATTGCAAATCAGATCAATAGGATCAATACAGGATCAATTCAGTCTTGTTTCCCTTTTGATCAATGAGAGATAGTTCTCTTACCTATATGCTAATCCTGTAAGATTTTTAACAGTCATTCTCAACAGTAGGGTGCACCAACAAACATCTTTCCAGTGGAAGTTCAGAACAGGCTTTAACACAGTAACTAATCAAATTTGAAAAATAGCAAGGCTGATTAATCATAAAACAAGCCATAATAGGAATTTCTGAAACCATGGACTGAATGTAGACGGGAGATTTATATATTTCAAGGCAACTAAGAAAACTCTCAGCAAGCATAGTGTAAGAAAAGCCAAAGTAACACAGTAATGATCAACAACATTAACTAATATAAAGTTTTCTTGTATCCCAGTATTTTGTTAAGTTTCACACTATCTCCTTTCTTCCCAGCCTCTCCACCTTGCAATAGAGAAGGCTACCATTACACATATATGCACATATGTATGTATGTATATGTTAAAACCATACTATGCATACTTCTATTTATCATTTCTCTGGAGGTGGATAGCATCTTCCTTCATAGGTCCTTACTAATTTATTTGAATATTTATAATACTCATAATAGCTTTGATCTTCACAGTTATTCCTCAAAAAATAGTGCTATACTATGTCCATTGTTCTCTTAGTTCTTCTCATTTCACTCTTTATTATTTCATGTAAGTCTTTCCATGTTTTTCTAAAATCAACCTGCTCATTTCTTACAGCACTGTAGTATTCCATAATAAATCACTCTCACTATCTTATTTTATTTGCATTATTTCATCTTGGATCCAGATGTCCCATGTGCCTGTCTGTTTCTATGGAAACATCTTGTCTTGGACATTCTGGAAAAGGTCTCATTTCTCAGGGAAACTCTGAAGAGGCTTCTCGTTGACATACTGCTTCTCTGGTTTACTATCACTTATAGATTCTTTGGTATTCCTGCTAAAATCTTTTATAAAACAAATCTTAATGCACTTTACTAAGCCCTCTTAATTATAACTTCTAAAAAAACACTTCTCAAGCCTTGTGGTTGTGATAATATTAAATTAAGAACCCATCGTTCACTTGAGATTTCAGAGAATTCAGATTCTTAATTACCCCTTGCTGTTTATCTTTTTTCTTAATTCTGTAACTGATAAAAACATTGCTATCAAGAGGCTGAAAATTTTTTTTTAAAAAATATGAGAATCTGACTTGAAAATGAGGCCTCCTGGTTAAAGATTTAATATTCACCAAGGTAAACATATAAACTAGGGCTAAGAGTGCTTGTCTAAGTTAGCACTGACTCCACTATCATTTACCTTCCTACAGTATAAATTAGCAAACTGTTACATTGATATATTTAAGAAATTCAAAGACAAGCTGAAAAATCAAAAGCTAAATACCTAAAATACTACAGAAGGCAGAATTCTTAAAACTTCTTAAATAACTTGTGTGTGTGTGTGTGTGTGAGATCTTGTTGCTTTCTCAAAATTTTTTGGCTCAATTTTTTACTGTAGTCTAAATGCAGTACTGCATTTAAAACTCCAACTTTTTCAATTCAGATTTTTTTTTCCTTTTAAATTTCCAGTTAATTCCAATTCAGTTTCCCCCTTAGGAGGAATAGACTGATAAAAATATAAACCTTACATAAATAGATGACCTCCAGTACACAAATGAATTTACCTAAAAGTTGCAAATTGTACTCTAATTATAGCAAAAAGTCCTGGGATAGGATGCGTAGATATACTAAGTAACTAATTCCAAAGTGTGTACAACAAACTGCTCATCAAATAAATTGTCTGTAGTAAAACATGTTTGTACTTGAGGACATGTTCCATATCCACACAGAGATGTTAATCCCAAATTAAATAATAAACCTAAGTAAAATTAACTTTCCTTTTGAGATAACACAAGATAGTCCATGTTACTATCCACAAAGATAACTGATTGCCCTGAAATTTTTTTCTTTAAAAACAAAACGAAATGTTTCTGACTTAGTCTTACTAATTAATAGATTACTATTTTGGCCTAAACTGTTGCACCATTGTTTAATTCTCACATTTTGAAAAATTAAGGACCTTATCTTATACATAAATATATAAAAGTAACAGGCAGATGACAAGCCCAAATATACATCTACTAAGTTGTTCAGGATATAATATTACAATAGGATTCATCATAAAAATTACAACTTGCCCTGGTTAAAGAGATTTGATATGAAAGGAAAAAGCAGGGATATGAATATAATAGCATCAATGCTGGTACTCCAAGCCAACCCCTAGGTTGCAGAATGATTCAACACTGTATGCCAGGATAAAGCATCCTTAGTTCCATTTGATTTTAGTTAAGAATTGTATGAACAGCTAAGTGTATAACAGGATACCATAGCCAGTCTCTGAATTAACAGGAAGGAAGAGTTCTTCTATGGGAAACTGTGGCAAGAGTGTCTTACTTTAGCCTTCCCAAGTTCTGTTTCCCCCCTTCCCCCAACCATTGCCTCAGAGACAGATCCACTGGCCATAGGTCACAGACCTCATTCCCATTGAGCTGCTAGCATTTGACTAGTGACTTCAGACAAGCATACCTTAAATCAAAACTCAGAATAATATCAGATTATAGTCCCATGAGATCTTACCTCACATAGCAAGTCTCATAAATCATGCTTAGGAATGGCTATAGTTATCAACACTCTCATATAGTTGCAATAAATTGGCTAGCAAATAAAAATTTATCAGGTCTTTAAAAAATCACACAAAAGATTTTAGTAAACATTCTTTTAGTTCTCTTTCTCAGATACAACTTAAAATTCATCTTGATGTAAAACTTTTAACATATTGTATATTAACTCTTTTAAAGCAAAAATAAATCAAAGCCAGAGTCTGTTAAGACTAAGCTGGTACAACTTCAGTACAGACTATTCCAAGTATAACTTCATAATTATAACCAGAAATCATCACATAAAACCTACACTATAGACACACTTTCAAAAATTTTTTCCCAAATATTTCCCTCTTATTCAAGGAGTGTTTTTAATGAGAGAGGGTAAGCCTGCTGGGTTGCTGCATACTGCAACAATCCAGGGGGCAGTAGCAGCTGCCAGCGCAAGTGGGGGGTGTTGAATAAAAATAAGGGGGCAGTGGAAGCATGAGGAAATAGAAGTTTGAAAAGCCATTTGTATGTTCAGGGGATGTACCCATTTATTCAGGGGGAATAAATTAAATTATAATAAAAAAAGAAAAGCCATTTGTACATGTTTCATCTGTTGTATAACAGCTAAAGTCATAGTGATTACATTATTTTCTAAATAAATGCACAAAATTCAAGTTATAATTGATCAGTGGTTAAGTCCACCAACAGGTCTTAACAAACAAGTATTAGCAGGTGAGCATGTCACACATTGTTGGGAAGTTCAGCATGCATCAGCAGGAATCTGTGTGTGTAATGATTTTTACATTATGATACTATACAGTTTCATGATCAAAATTTCAATGCAGGAAAAAAACCCACAAATTTACAATAAATTATTAAATTTAAGATGTGTCTTTTATTTTAATTTATTTTTTAGATGAAGAAAATTTTGAAAAAAAACATTAAAGGGCTAAAGAAAGTAGATTTCTAGGGGTGAACTGAGTAATTTTTTAAGGGGCTAATAGGCCAAATAAGTTTGGGAACCTCTGAATCTAAATAAACCAGTACACAAGGTTTTTCTGACCTTGGTGAAGAAATTTGGCAGATTTACACACAAGGAGATTTTTACAAGGTCTTTATCCCACTTCCCTTTTCCAAAAAATAAGCAATTATTCTATCCTTTTAAAATATATCCAATTTGTGACAAAAACCTTCCAATAACTTAGTTAATAATTTGACAGTATTCAAATCAAAAGGAATGAAAATCTCCAACAATCTACTCCTTTTCCAATCTTAAACCAATCAGTTGTTCCATATTGGTTTTAACTGTTTCTTCTTGGCCTGTGCACAGGTTCTTATGGGGCCAAATAAGATGATTTGATGCTCCCATCTTTTGGAGGACTTGCCACATTTTGTCGTGATCCACACAGTTAAAGGCTTTAGTGTAGTCAGTGAAACGGAAGTGATGTTTTCTGGAACTCCCTTTCTCAATAATCCAATAAATGTTAGCAATTTGGTCTCTAGTTCCTCTGCCTCTTGGAATACCAGCCTTCTCTTCTGGTAATTCTCAGTTCACATATTGCTGAAGCCTAGCTTACAGAATCTTAACCATAACTTTGCTGGTATGTGAAATGAGCACAATTCTTTGGCACCAGCCTACTTTAGGATTGGTAAATAAACTGATCTTTTCCAATCCAAGGGCCACTGTTGAGTTTTCCAATTTCGTTAACATACTGAGTGCAGCATTTTAACAGTATCATCTTTAGGACTTTAAATAGCTCAGCTGGGATTCCATCATCTCCACTAGCCTTATTTTTATCAATGCTTCTTAAGGCCCACTGAACTTCATGGTCTGGAAGTCTGGCTCTAGATCAGTAACTGTACCATCATGGTTATTGGTGATGTTAAGAACTCTCTCATATAGTTCTTTTGTGTATTCTTGTCACCTCTTATTAATCTCTTCTACTTTTGTTAAGTCCTTACTCTTCAGGTCTTTTATCATGCCCATTTTTGCATAAAACTTATCCTTGATATCTCAGATTTTTATGAAGAGATCTTTTGTCTTTCTCATTCTGTTGTTTTCTTCTATTTCTTTGCATCACTCATTTAAGAAAAATCTTACCTCTCGTTGCTGTTCTCTGGAATTCTGCATTCAGTTGTATATTTTTGTCCCTTTCTCCTTTACTTTCACTTTCCTCAGCTATTTGTAAAGCCTTATCAGACAGCCATTTTGCTTTCTTGCTCTTTTTTTCTTTGGGATGTTTTTTGTTGCTCTCTCTTGTATGATATTGCAAACCTCTATCCATAGCTCTTCAGGCACTCTGTAAGATTTAATCTGTTGAATCTGTTCATCCCTTCTACTTCGTAAGGGATGTTATTTAGGTCATACTTCTATGGTCTGATAGTTTTCCCTCCTCTCTTTAAGTCTGAATTTTACAATAAGAAGCTCATGATCTGAGCCACAATCAGCTCCAGGTCTTGTTTTTAACTGATTGTAGAAAGCATCTCTACCTTTGGCTGCAAAGTATATAGTCAGTCTGATTTCTGTATTGACTATCTAGTGATGTCACCTTTTGGGTTGTTGCAAAATAAAAGCATTTACTATGACCAATGAGTTATCTTAATAAAACTCTATTAGTCTCTGCCCTGCTTCTTTTTGTACTCCTAGGCCAAACTTGCATGTTATTCCAATTATCTTTTGATTTCCTACTTTAGCATTCCAATCTCCTTTGAGAAATATGACATTTTATCAATGTTGTTTCTAAATGATGTTGTAGGTCTTCATAGAACTGATCAATATAGAATTGATATCTATAGAATACAGAACTGATAAATATACTACCCACAGTGTTACATGTAGCAATCACCAGAATTAAATTTACTCAATTCCTCTCCATTTAAGTTCACTGATACCCAGGATGTTGGATGTTTAATCTCTCCATCTCCTGTTTGACCACATCCAGCTTATCTTGGTTCATAGGTCTTACATTCCAGGTTCCTATACAATATTGATCTTTATGACATTGAACTTTCCTTTCAACACCAGACATATCCACAGCTGAGCTTTCTTTCAGGTTTGGCCCAGCTGCTTCATTTAGTACTGGAGCTGTTTGTAGTTGTCCTCCACTGTTCCTTAGTAGCATTTCGGATACCTTCTGACCTGAGGAGTTTATCTTACAGTTTCATCACTTTTATCATTTTAGTACTGTCCATGGAGTTTTCTTGCAAAAATACTGGAGTACTTTGACATTTCCTTCTCCCATGGATCACCTTTTGTCAGAACTCTCCATTGTGACCTATCTTGAGAAACTCTGCATGGCATAGTTTGTAGTTTCATTGAAATATGCAAACCCCTCTACCAGAACAAGGTAATGATGGGGGATTTTTTAAAAAATTTTCAATGCAACTTTATTTTCATAATCCAAAAAGTAACTAACACAATACTACTTGCCAAGAATTTAGAAGTATCAATTTTATTCCATATCACAATTCAAAATTTTTTTTCTTTAGACTAGAGTGCCATCACCTCTAGGAAAGGATATTCAGAAGGGGAGAGTGATCGTACAATCCAATCTTTATACTACCTTCTAAGAAACAAAACAATTTTTCTATATTTCCCTGGGTTTGGGTCAGCTTAAATTGGCTCTGGATCAGATGATGCTTGTCTAACTCTTCAAACCTATTAGTTAGGGAAAAGGTGGTATAAAGCTTCTGCATGTCATAACAGGCCTGTTCAAGCTTGTCTTGTACACCTCTTGGAAGACCTTGGGCTTTAGTTAATGAAAAGCTGTGAAAGATAGTGGCCCCAGTATTTCTTTACTGACAACACTATAGTTACCAGCCTTCTGAATATTTATTTCTAATAATCTATCTCCTCTGCTCATAAATCTTTTACTGGTTACTTTAACTTAATGTCACTGGTAATCTTTATATATTGCCTTACCTATTTTGGTTGCTGGAGATTGTGCTATCTCAAACACACAAAAATCACATTTTAGCAGTTACTTTGATTTAGATCAGACCGCCTTTTAATAGATTACCAGGTAGGGCAAAAGCCCTCATTCTGGCACATTGGAGAAGCACCAAGTGCCAGTAAGACCATAGGATACCCCTCAGGCCCCAGTAAGTGAAGTATATGGTCTCTTTATCCAGTCAGGAGACCTTTAACAAGGACACATCTCTATAAAAGAATCCATAGGATCCTGACCTGGGTGCTCTCCCCTTCCCTCTGTATGTGTGTATGTATGTATACGTATACATACGTGTGTATGCAATTAATTTCCAAGACAAAAAATGGTGGCTATTAATGCAAATAAACATACTCAAAACACACATAAAACATACAAAACTTGTCAGTTTTTACCCAGAGAAGATCTGTTGTGAATAGGAAGAGAGCTTGTTCACAGACATAGAGCCCCTAAATGAAGTTGTTCCATTTGGATCCAGTAGATTAGGGGAAAATTCTGATAAAAGTTTGAAAGGAAGCTTTTATTTATTATCCCATTGCTGCCGCCAACTATCATATGTGAAATTTAATAAGAAGGTAAACAGGCAATTCTTTGAACAGGATACTATTTATTAACAGAGACATGCTGACCATCAATAAATAATACCTGCACTTATGCCAAAGACCTGCAGCAAAAGGACAGTTCCCCTTTTATAGATTTTGGGAAGTACAGAACAGGGTAGGTGACATGGGATTAAGAAAAACAGCTGAGGCATGGGCAATAACATGATTGGTTGGCAGTTTGGTAAGGGAGGCTAGCAACAACCTCCTTCCTTTCCTGAGACTAAGAAGTGCTCATTATTTGAGTCCAGGTACAAGATAGTGGTTTAGACTTTGGAGAGCAAACCAGACATCCTTGAAGGATAGCTTGGTAGTGTAAAGATACTAGACTTCCTTGGCTCGCATGCATTTCCCCGAGTCAGATAATTCCTTGAGGCAAGAATGAATAGGTGATTAGCAGAAGAGCTAGATTTCTAAACTTAAATGGGCCAGCTTAATTCTGAACTAAGTTTCAGAGACAGAGAACCATGACATAAGCACTTACAAACAAAAGCAATAAATTGTAAGTAGGATCAATAAGAAAATGATATAGGATTGATTCAGTTTTCTCACATCACAACTTACATCATCATCAAAAGATTCATACTAGAGAGAAACTACGAATGTAGTGAGTGTAGGAAGTCTTTCAGGAGGAAGGCACATTCTGACATATGTGTCAGAAAATTCATACTAGAGAAAAACCTTATGAGTACGGGAAGGCCTTTAGACAGCAGACCCAAGTTTATGTCTTTAGAGAATTCACACAAGAGATTCCGCAGGAATGTAAGGAGTGTGCAAAGGACTTATATTGCAAGTCAGATCTTATTCAGCATCAAAGAATTCATACTAGATAGGAACCTTAGGAATGTAGTAAATGTGGGAAGGCCTTCAGGAAGGCACATCTTGCTGTGCGTCGGAGAATTCATACTGGGGAGATTCTTTATGAATGGGAAGGATTTACACTACAACTTGAAATTGATATGACATTGAAGAATTCATGCTGGAGAGAAATCTTATGAATGTACTGTATGCAGAAGGCCTTCCTCTTGACTTTAGAACATACTCAGCATCAGAACATTCATACTAGAGAGAGACAATAGGAATGTGAGGAGGTCTTCAGGAATAAGACACAACTTACTATGCCTTAGAATTCACACAGGAAAGATTCTTTACAAATATGAGGAACATAGCAAGGCCTTCTGTCACAACTCAGATCTTATTAAATATGAAAGAATTTATCCTGGAGAGAAACCTTATGAATATAATGAATGTGGAGCGGCCCTCGGGCTGAAGGCAAATCTTACTGTGCATCAGAGAATTCATACTGCAGTGATTACTCATGAGTGTAAGAAGTGTAGAAAGACTTTCCACTATAATTCAGGTCTTATTTAACATCAAAACATTCATACACAAGGGAGGCCTTATGAATGTAATGAATGTGGGAAGACCTTCAAGCTGAGGATACAACTTAGCATGAGAGAATTCATACTGGAAGGATTCCTAGTGAAAGTAAATAGTGTGGGTAGGCCTTCCATTGTTGAGGTAAAAACTTTGGTAAAGAGAAAGTAGGGCACAAAGTTCTGATCATGATCAGTTTATTAGTATGGCTAGCAAATACCAATAAACTGGATCCAAGACTCCTCAGTAGTCAAGGATTCATCTGACAGCAATTCTTACACAGTTGAAAAGGTACAAATTATCTGGGTTACAAAAAATTGTCCAGTGATACAAATGACATCTGAGGCTATGACTGGCTTGACCCAGAGAGAGAGGGTTGGCTATTCTTGGCTTGACTTAGAGGGAGGGTTTATATAACCCTTCCATAACCCAGGGCAATGGGGAAAAAAACAGAACTGACATTCTCTGGAGAGTCCCATGGTAGGTACAGCTTATCACCAGATTGACTCACATCCCCTGGAAAGCCCCTGGTGGGCAAACATCCTGTGATCAGATTGACTTATCTCTCCTCATACTCAGGCGAAGTAACATATTAGGATTTTGTGGTTAGATTATAACCCATAGGTATATGGAAGTCACATTCTCACAAATATTACTAATAGGGCCACACAATCAAGTCTGAATTTGATTCACAAATAACAATTGGATACACTGTTTATATACAATTCTCAATCAATCATGGAATGTCAGTTTTCAAATTTGATAATAGGCAACTGTAGGTACAGGCTTAAGGGAGCTCAAACTCACACAATGAGGGGGCCAACCAATATATAGTGGGTTCATCATTAATACATAATAAATTGACTAAGGCTTATTAAAATCATATAAAATGGGGTAACAATTTTCAATTTCTTATTCCTTCTTTTGATTCTTTGGAGACATGTCTTCAATGAATCACCATGTATAAACCAAATTGATATAATTAGGATTGATCATCATCCATTGGAATTAAATTAGTAATGGGGCAATAGCAATAATTACAGAGTTTGACAATTTATACAAGGACAGCCATGAGATGTTTTATTATTACTGGTGCTAGTTGACTTATAAATGGTTCAGAAAAAGACAATAAGTCTCTCCTGCTTTCTCTATCTTTATTTTGTGGTAGCCAAACAGAAATAAGCTCCCATGATTTGGGAGTGTTTTGGTGACAAAGTCTTGCTGTCTATGGCTGTCATATTGGCAGAATCTGTTTGGGGCAGTTCCCTTCCTTAAGCTAGACTTAGAGAGACAGTGGCACATGCAAAAGGAAATAAAATATTCAAGTGTCTTTATGCCCTAGTAGCGTAGAGCAGAGCTATCCAACCTTAGGTTATCTTAGAGCCGCATTAAAATAAAATAATTATTCGAGGGCTGCACCCAGAATAAAAAATATAGTACACTAATAGAAAGTGGGGGAATGTGCATCATCAATACGACAGGTGAAGGCACGAAGCACAAAAGCAAACACAAAACAACAAAGTGACAATACAACAGTATAAAGGTAGGTACATACTGACTAGCCTGCATCTTACGGACAGAACGCATCCCACAGATCAATTGAAAACTCTGTGCTATATATTCTGTCCATAATACTGCTTAAAAACAACAAAGAAAGTTAACATCAAGGAGATTATTTATTAGTGATGGTATTAAAAAATCTAATATGCATTCCATGCAAATTATTATTTTATTATTTCGCTTGTGAAAATTAAAATCCACAGGTGGGCTGCATAAAATCACACTGCAGGTCACATTTTGGACAGCCGTGGCCTAGAATATAGGATGTGTTCAGGGAAGACTAGTACCTCTGGTGTGAGGACTGCCAAGCCCTTTTCAGGGCAGTTTTCCACCTTTGGTGTCCACCTGATTCACCCAACTTCACCTATGGCTCCAAGAAGCTGTAGCACGAACAGTGGCCACGCCCCAGTAAATCATTTTGGCAGATGGGTTAACCAGATTGAGGGCAACCAAAAGGTTTCAGACCCTTGAGTGAGTTAGGGAGGTGTTTACTCCAAGCATATGAAGAGTTCCCCAAGATGAGAACAATTTGTTCCAACAGCCACAAAGGTGGCTGAAGCAGGTGATGTGGAGAGCTTAGAGATTGGTTAGACATTAAGGTCATCCACTGCATTCCAAGCTATCTCTAGTTATCTTTGCTTTTGTTTTGCCACTGGACTCTGATAACTCTGGAAGAGAAAGTGGGGCTGCCCACTATGAGCAACTCTACCTCATTTAAATGCAATTTATGCACAAATTAAAAGACATTGCTTACACCATTTTACCACTTTTTCCTACCTCAAAGTCCTGTGGTGACAAGCAAGTAACAAGCAGTGCAGAGGCTATAGAGTCATTCACACTGGACTGAAGCAATAGTGGGATTTGACAGCCCATTGGGTGTCTGTGCATCCTTTTTTAAGGACTGCACTCCTCACCTCCTGTTGTGAGGACCACGCTGTAGTCGAAATGCAAAAACATGTACAAGAAATTTTGCAAAGATGATTCTATTCATCATTGGTACATGGAATATGTGCATGCTTATGGACAACACAAAATCCAGTATACCAGAAAGAACAACTCTTGTGAGAAAACTGAGCAGGTATCACATCCAAATAGCAGCCTTGAGTGAAACAAGGCTGGCAAATGAAGGCCAACTTACTAAAGTCAGAGCTGGATATATATTTTTCTGGAGTGGCCATAGTGAAAGAGAACACCATGAAGTGGTGTAGGTTTTGCAATCAAAACTAATGTCAAGAAGATTGTATGCCTCCCAAAAGAAGTAAATAGCAGGCTCATGACAATGTAGTTGCCACTTGCAGGAAAGCACCATGCCACCATCAGCAGTGTCTGTGCTCCCACCATGACAAAACTTGATAAGGTTAAAGGAAAATTTAAGATCTGGAGACACTCATTGTCTGTGTGCAATAAGGACAGCTTATAATTCTGGGTGACTTTAATGCAAGAGTAGGCACAGACTACCAGAAATGGCAAGGAATACTTGGGAAGAATGTTGCTGTCACCTACTACTGAAGACTTGTGCATCTCATTACCGTTACCATCACCATCACCATTCCATTTTCCTGAATGCAATAAAACTTTGTGGATGCACCCCTCACAGCAAACATTGGCAATTAATAATGTCATTGTAAGGAGAAGAAACAGGATGTGACAGTGAGAAAGGTGATGTGTAGTACAGAGTGCTGAATTGATTATAAACTTATCCTCTCCAAGCTTAATATTCACATTCAACAAAAGTGGCGGTCCCAATGCAAGACAACTACCAGAAGACTTAATATTAACATATTAGAGTGTTTCTCTAAGTGGAATAGTTTGTTGCTTACTTGGAGAAAAAAACTGAACCAAGAAGCACCTGCCAGCATAGATTAGCCCAAAGTATAGATATGACAGACACCCCCATGATCTCATGCTGCAGATTTCTGTTTAGATCCTCCAAGCACCCCATTTTTATTCTTATGCTATAAGTACCTTTTTTTCTTTCTGCAATGTGTTTTAAAATGCCCCTCCCCTTTTTGAGGCAAAAAAAGCAGCCTATTCCCTGAGATTTCATGGTAAGGCTCAAAAAGGAGCTAGAGGTTTTGGATTGTGACCAAGATTGCCTGTGTTTTCTACCTAGGTTTCCACTTTTCTTTATTTCTTCTTCATATTGGGCAATTCCTGGTGTAAAAAGATAGAATCTTAAGGGCTTCATATTTCCAGACTAGGTTAGAGAAAAACCAGCAGCAGCCAGTCCTTCTTGTTCAAAAGTGGTTACATCTCTTACTATAGTTGGAGAGGAATAGGGTGAAGGAGCAGAAAAAGAGGGTACAGTTAGAACAGAAGTCAGGAATAGGTCTTTTAAGGAGTGTTGGGCATGTCCAATCAGAACTGCCCAGCACCACATAGTTCATTGGTTTTGGGTGAGATTGTTCAATGATGATTCTTAGTTTCTCTAATGTCCAATAATCAAAAGGGAAAATTTTAGACAGGTAAATGGTAAAAATAACTATAACTCTTATGGTAGCAAAACAACTCATCATCTAATTAATGACATAAAAGGGCAAACAAGATTCACTTGATCACAAAATTGAGGAATATGAACAAGGAGTTTTCAGAAGAAGAAATAAAAACTATCAATTGTCATATGAAAAAAAATGATGTAAATCATTATTGGTTAAAGAACTCAAATGAAAACAACTCTGAGGTACCCCTCACACCTATCAGATTGCCTAACATGACAGAAAAAGAAAATAATAAATTCTAGAGGAGATGTGAAAAATAGGGACACTGATGCACTTTTTGGTGGAGTTCTTCATGGTCCAACCATTCTGGAGAACAATTTGGAACTATGCCCAAAGGGCTATAAAACTATGCATATCCTTTGACCTAGCAATACCACACCTAGGTCTGTATCACAAAGAGATCAAAGGAAAAGGACCTGTATGTACAAAAATCTTTTTAATGACTCTTTGTGGTGGCAAAGAATTGGAAGTTGCTTGTCAATTGCAAATGAATAAACAAGTTGTAGTATATGATTGCAATAGAATATTCTTGTGTTATAAGAAATGATGAGGGGGATGGTTTCAGAAGAACTTGGGGACACCTCAAAACTGGGAGAGCATCGTGTATGCTTACAGCAACATTGTAATGATGGTTAACTATGAAAGACTTAGCTATTCTGATCAAGATGGTGATATAAGACAATTCCAAAGGACTCATGATAAAAATGCTATTCACCTTCAGAGACAGAAGTGGGGAACTCAGTGTAAATTGAAGTATAATTTTTTCATTTTCTTTATTTTTCTTGCTTTTTGTGACATGGCTAATATAGATATAGTTTTTGCATTATTGCAATGTATAATTGATATCATATTGCTTGCCTTCTCAATGGGTGGAGGATGAGCTGGAGGGAGGAAGAAAATTTGAAACTCAAAATTTAAAAAAAAAGAATCTTGAAAGTAATAATTTTTCACTAAGAATGGTAAAGAAAAAAAATTGGGATTCACCCACAACATGGAACGGATTATTGAACTCTATGACTTGGGTCTTTCTGTAGCAGAGAGAAAAAGCCTAAGATTTTTGCCTTCCTCCATGAACCCACTAATCTGCCTGCCAATTGTAGCCAGAAGAGTGCAAAATCCAGTGGGGCCCAACTTGTTGAGGGCCAAGCTTTGGCTTTAGGTTAATAGAAGAACACACCAGTCAGAAGCTGGCTCTGCTGTCACTTGACCAGTTCTACAAGAGAGTCACCTGGTCTTTTCTGCCTTAAAGAACTGGGAATGGTCTACAAGTTGTCACTTAAAAACTCATTGTTCTAGCATGCCCATCCCCTCAACCACAAGTGTCCCACCAGGCTCAGTGTCTGGAGCTGCTGCTCTCATTCATCCCTTCTTCAAAGATTTTGAGGCATCTTTGCACCCCCTGGCAGGCAGGCAATATGTAATCAGCTTTTAAAGACAGATTGGAGTCACATGGTGGTGGGCTTTTACAGAGGAGTTAATGTTTTATCCTAGAATTTGTTGGAAAGCTAAAGCCTTAGAATAGAATGACGTGATGTAGGAATATCAATTTGCTAATTATATAGAGAATGTATTGGAAAGGAGAGAGGTTGCCTATGTGTCTGTTTTGGTCTGGACCTGTGATTACATCCTTATGGGGAAGTCACAATTTGGAGGTTACCTACACTTATACAGATGGACAACCCCTTTGTAAATTATTGTCTTGAGCCCATTTCCCTATTGTCCCATGATTCAAGAGGACTGAAGATAAGCATGCCACCCATCTCCTTTCCGAGAGGTGATGAATTTAAAATACAGAATAAGACTTTTTTAATTTGACCAAAGTGAAAATTTATTTTGCTGAACTATAAGTATGTGTTATGAAGGTTTTACTTTTCTTGACTTTCGTTCAATGGAGGAGAGAGGAGGAGGGAGAAGAAAAAATAATTGCTAAAAATAAAACTAAAATTTTAAAAACTTCTAGGAGGCTGAGCCAAGATGGCAGAGTGAAAACAGGGAATTACCAGAGCTCTCTTACAAATACTGTCAGATACCTCTAAGAAAGTGAATCTGAGCAGATTTGAAAGAGGTAGAAGCCACTAGGAGACTATGTGGCACATTTCTGGCCCAGGAGAGCCCACAGGGTTGACAGAATGGATCTGTGGGCTGGGAGAGTGCCAGGCATGTGGAACTATACCTGACCACACCAGAGTGGAAGCAGTAGCATGACAAAACAGGAAAATGATAAATGTTGGAGAGGATGTGGGAAAATTGGAACATTGGTACATTGGAGTTGTGACCTGATCCAGCCATTCTGGAGAGCAATTTGGAACTATGCCCAAAGGGCTATAAAAATGTGCATATCCTTTGACCCAGCAATTCTGCTTCTAGAGCTATATCCCAAAGAGATTACACAAGTGGGAAATGGACCAGTATGTACAAAAATATTTATAGCAGATCTTTTTGTGGTGGCAAAGAATTGGAAATCAAGGGGATGCCCATCAATTGGGGGAATGGCTAAACAAATTGTCTTATATGAATGTAATGGAATACTATTGTGCTATAAGAAATGAGGAGCAGACAGACTTCATAACAACCTGGAAAGACATATATGAACTGATGCTAAGTGAGGGGAGCAGAACCAGGAGAACATTATACATGATTACAAACACACAGTATCTGTAAGGGCTAACTTTGATAGACTTGGCTCTTCTCATCAATGGAAGGTTCAAAGACAGCTCCAAAAGACTCATGATGGAAAAAGCTATCCACATCTAGAGAAAGAATTATGGAGTCTGAATGCAGATTGAGGCAAAACTATTTGCTTTCCTTTTTTAATTTTTTCCCTTCTTTTTTGGTTTTGTTTCTTCTTTCTCATGATTCATTCCATTGGTTCTAATTCCTCTTTACAACTTGACTATTATGTAAATAAGTTTATATATCATTTAGGCAAAATTCATGACCTTAGAGAGGACCATGGGTAGGTAGAAGGCAGAGGAAGTATAGCATTTATTTAGACTCCAAAGGATCAGACTCAAAGACTAATGCCCCCAATTCAATATTGTGGCACTAACATTCCAAAACCAATAAGTCCACCTCACTATAGTAACAAGGAGATAATAATAAAATATTATAACCAAACCATACTTGTGCTTCCCCTTAGTGCTAGGGCCCTTCTATAAGAAGATCACTTACAAATCCTAACTTCCTGCTCAGCACTCTCTCCTACAGCTCTGCTGACTCCGAGTTCCACAACTGCCTCTTATGTAGAGCACTCTCTGCTCTGCACACTCTGGAAGCTGGCCCTTGTCTTCTGAATGCTGCTGCTCTCTGCTCTGTTGCTTCTGGCTCCATTGTGTCCGGTTCCACTCTCAGTCCTCAGTTTCTCCTCCCTTAGTCCTCAGTTTCTGCTGTTTCCAAGTTCTGTTCTCTCTTATTATACAGTCCTTAAGTGTCATCTGATTGACTAGAACGTCATCTGATTGACTAGAACTCAGGCACATACCATTGGCTCTGGTCTTAGCAACTCCCCTTAGGGCCTTGAGGTCTTCATGCCTCTCTCAGCCTAGCAAATTAGTTTGCTAACTAGCCTGGGGCCTCACATCTAATTAGTGAAAGGATGTGGGCATGTCTCCAATCTCCCTTTGTCGGCCCCACCTGAAGCCTATTCAGGGCAGGAAAGATCTTTTCACTTACTGATTGGCTTTACAGTGTAATGTAAAGGTATATGTAGAACCTATATGGGATTACATGCTCTCTTGGGGGGGAAGGGGAAGGAGAGGGAGGGAGAGAAAATTTGGAACTCAAAAACTGATGGAACTGAGTGGTATAAACTAAAAATAAAAAATAAAAAAAAAACCTTCTGTACTGAGGGTCTAGAGTAGTGGTGGGGAACCTGCAGCCCCAAGGCTACATGTAGCCCTCTAAGTCCTCAAGTGCATTCCTTTGACTGAATCCAAATTCACAGAACAAATCTCCTTAATAAAAAGATTTGTTCTGTAAAACTTGGACTCAGCCAAAAGGCCACACCCAAGGACCTAGAAGGCCACATGTGGTTTTGAGGCCACAGGTTCCCCATCCCTGGTCTAGAGCACGTCCAGACCTCCTGAGATGGAATATGTGTATACCACCATTACATACAATATAGACATAAAGACAATAAGTAGAAATAAGTGGGAAAAAATAAATTCAAAGGAATGGCAGTGGTGGGACAAATGAAGAAGCTTTGGACATTTATTCTTCCTTCCAATCCCCATGTTACCACAGACCATACCCTCCACCTACACAAGAGGAATTGGGAAGGGGGAACTAAGGGTGGTAGGAAGGCAGAATAGAAGGGAGCCTCACCAACAAGAATCCTTAGGCAGGGAGAGAAAAAGGAAAAGATGGAGTTGGTATTTCTAGCTGGCATTTGTTAATATGTAGTATATACAGACCCTGACTCACTGTGAAATATAGGTAGACATTTATTTATTGGTTGTTCATGAATCTACCTTAAATTGTTTCCTCCCACCAAATGGGTATGGGAAATGTATAGTCCATTATCACTAAAAGAGAGAGAGAGTAATGGGAAGTATAGTTTTCCCAGATAGAAGGAGGGACCAAAGGATAATGGGAGTTGGGAGCTGTAGGGAGCAGAGGGTGTAGGAACTTTGGAGCTGGTTCAAAAGCTGAAAGTTAATAGCAAAGGGCACTGCTGCCCAAAACAATATAATCATGAGTAGCTGGAGCCTTGTCTAACTGATTTTCTAATTATCATTTCCAAAACTCCCTCCTCCATCTCCGACTCATTTCTGTTACAAATAGAAATCATTAAAGGAATTCGTTCCAGGGGTGTCTCATTTTTATGCTCTTTATGTCCAAAGCCCTTTACAAAAAAATGTCTAGTCTTCCATGCAACCAGATAGAATATTGATTTTAAGGTCATGCAGCATCTACCCACAATCCATTTCTATAGTTTCCCTTTGGGTGGATCTCTTCCCCCTTCCACTCTCTTCTCCCCCCAAGTGTCTGTAAACAATCAAAGGAACATGAAAATAATAACTGATCAATCAATATGGAATCAGTTTTCTGATAAGACGTGGGTTGCTTGAGATGTGCAACTGTGAGAAAACCCTTTGCATCAATACTTGGATTTGACCGGGTTTCTGGTCAGCATAATATACGTCCTTGGTTAAGAGTCTCTAAGTAAAAATAGAGTTGGTCCATTATCCCGGCCATGCAGGGCTAGTTTCAAACAATACAGTAAGATTTTCTCTCAATTCCCACAACTGAATAGAGTTTTCTCACAGGACAGAAATTGGACCAGATCTGTCATTGAATGAGCAGCTAGGTGGTACCATGGATAGAACACTTGGACTTACCTTCCTGAGTTGAAATCCTGCCTTAAACATTTACTAGGTGTGTGACCCTGGGCAAATCACTTAACCCTGTATGCATGTAAAATGAGCTGGGGAAGGAAATGGCAAATCACCCCAGTGTCTCTGCCAAGAAGCCCCCTAATGGGGTCACAAGGAATTGGACGAGACTGAAAAATGATTGAAATAACAACATAATCAAATAATCAAACAAAGGGAACTCAGCTAGCTCCAGAATTGAATCAGAAGATTGAGTTCGTATGGTTCACTCAATTGCCTCAATACTCACTACCACTTGCTGCTCCAATCCCCTCAATTCCTTAAAGTATTCTATCCCATTCATGTATTGTAACATTCAGTCATTCCTCAATCAATGGACACCCCCTCAGTTTCCAAATTTTTGCTGCCACAAAAGAGATACTATGACTATTTTTGTATGTATAAGTCCTTTTTCTTTGATCTCTTTGGGGTATAGACCTGGTAGTGGTATTGCTGGATCAAAGGGTATGCACAGTTTAATAGCTTTTTGGGCATAATTCCAAATTGCTTTCCAGCATGACTGAACCAGTTCACAGTTCTACCAACAAAGCATTAATGTAAATTTTGCCAGAATTTGTCATTTTCCTTTTTTGTCAACCATATTAATCTGAGGATTAATGTTTTCATCAGTGCTACTTCTACAAGGCAAGATATAAAGAGTCAGAGAAGGGTATTGGTATGAGGGAAGGTAAACAGCTGGTAAAGAAAATGGTGTCTCAGAATGGGGTATAGAATTTTTGACCGCAGCAGTAATGACCAAAAGCAGCAACGACGGGCTCTTGATCAGGAATTTACATTTAATGTGAGTGGGTAGAAACATATATGTCTAATATGCTATAAACTTTAAAAGGACGGCAGCAAAAAAATGTTTACAATCCACCTAGGTAAATTTTGTCAAGTGTAACTTGAAGAAGTAACCCATGTATCCCAGGGGACCAAATCCAGGAAAGGATCCAGCAATGGAACCCACAGCCTGAAATGTGTCTACATAAGTGTACAAAGCACATCTGACAAGCAAGGGAAATTAGAAGCCTTAAGACAAGCAGGAAAAATCAACCTTATAGGTATGACTGAGACTTGATAAAATGGGATTCATAACTGAAATAGAATATTCTTCCATCCCTCCTTCTGCCTCAGGTCCATATCTGCTCGTTTCTTACTCTGAACTCAACTTCTTCAATCCCTCTGTGTTTGCCCAGTTCATTATCCTGACTCTGGGTTTACGTTGCTCCCCCCATAGTCTGAACCCACAGGCGATCACTCCATCTCTACATTGTGCTATCACCTAGGATCCCTTGCCACCTTCTCCTATTATAAGTGATGCCTCATCAAACCTCAGTTCTCAATTACTTCCACCTATGTGCCTTCCCAATGTCTTAGGAACTTCCTGTGCCATTACTGAATGCTGCTGAATCTGAGGTCCCTGCCTGCCTCAGTCATTGGCCATGGTTCCAAGACAGATTTCACTACCCCGCTAACAGCCTGGAGAATGATATCAACTGACGTCAACAGGACTACATCAGATCTTCCACAGTGCTCCTGCATAGATTCATTCAGTAAATATTTATCAAGTGCCTACTATGTGCCAGGCACTGTATTAAGCACTGGGGGCATAAAGAAAGGTAAAAAAGGAGTCTTTTTTCTTAGAGCTCACAGTTGAATGGGGCAGTGGGTAGCAACATAAAAACAATTTTGTGCAAATAGGATATATACAGGATAAACTGAGAGTAATCTTGGAGGGCAGGAACTACAATGAAGGGGGACTGGGAGAGTTTTCTTGGGACTTCAGTTGAGATTTGAGGGAAGTCGGTGAAACATTTAATTTGCCTAATTGGGGGAGGGAGTAGTGGGTAGATAAAGAAAAAAAAACATTGTCAGTTTAAAAAAACAATCCAAGTGCTTTACATATGATATTTCATTTGATCTTTGACAAGAATCCTTTGAAATGGGTGCTATTATTTATCCTATTTTACAGATGACAAAAATGAAGACTGAGAGTTTAAGTGACTTGTCCAGGATCGCAGCTAGGAATTGTCTGAGGCTGGATGAAAGCTCAGGTCTTCCTAACTCCCAGTCTACCACTAAATTCACTGCCTCAGTAAGAGCCACTTCCCAGTAGACAAATGGTCAAAAGATGAACAGGTAATTTCCAAAGGAATAGATGCATCATCGATTGTGTGAACAAGAATAGCTAACATTCATATAGTGCCAAGCACTGTGTTAAACACTACAATTATTGTCTTATTTGAATCTCACAACAACTCTGGGAAGTAGGTGCTATTATTATGCACATTTTACAGGAGGGGAAACTGAAGAAAAGAGAGGCTATGTAAGTTGCCCAGATCACATACCTAGGAAGTATATAAGGGCAGATTCAAACTCTTGTCTTTCTGACTCAGTGTCCAGTCCACTGCCCACTATACCACTTAGCTGCCAAAAATGTTCCAAATCATTAATGATAACAGAAATACAAATCATAATTATCTTTGAAGTTCCAACTCATTAGACTGGCAAAGATAACAAAAAAAGGACACTGAGAATTGATGGAGGGGCTAGGGAAAAAGAGGTACAAGAATTCCTTAGTGGAACTATGAATTGGTCTAAATATTTTGGAAAGCAATTTGAAACCACTTCCCCAAAGTTACTAAACTATACATACCCTCCTTTGACCTAGTGACTAATAGGCCTATACTCAAATGTAATTTTAAAAAAGAGAGAGAAAAGAACACTTGTGTACAAAAATGTGTATAGCTTTTTTGTAGTAGCAAGGGACTGGAAACTTGATAGAGAATAGCTGAACAAATTATTATATATAAATGTAATGGAATATTACAGAACTCTAAGAAATCTTTAAAGAGATGGCTTTAGAGAAACCTAAAGAGACCCAAATGAACTGATGCAGAGTGAAGCAAGCAGAACAAGGTGACTTATTTATTTAATAGCAATACTGAAAAGAAAAACGACTTTGAAAAACTTGAGAACTCTGCTTCGTTCAAAGACAAATCATGATTCTAAAGGACCAGAAATGAAAAATGCTATCCACCTTCTGATAGAGTGGTGATAGACTCATGATAGACTCAAACTAATACGAACATGTCTAGAGATGTCTATTTGTAAGGATTTGAAGAATTTGGGATGGAAAGGAATTGGGATCTAGGGAAGGGAGTGACTAGGGATGGGTTATCAAAAAAGAGAAGGGAACAAGAAAGAAAGAAAAAGAAAGAAAATGTGTCATTGAAACATTTTTATGGACAGAAGGGAAGGAAGGCCAAAAGAAATTACAAATAAGCTGGAAGCTTTGAAAGCTACATGTTGAACTTATCTCCATCTGTCTATCTATCCAGCCATCATGTATTCATTTATGCATCTGTCATCTATTTATCTATCCAACTATCATCTATCTGTCCATCTATTTTTCTATCTTTGAAAAGAAAGTCAAGCTGTAAATAATTGATTATCAATCTCACATATAATCCTCTTAGTTTTCTACTATTTAAACATATTAATGTTATTCTGTGCTAAATTCAGAATTTTAAAAAAAAGATTTCTAAAAATTGAGTGTCTCTTCTCAGTTGTTCACATCTTGTGTGTGGCCATAGTGGAATCAGGTAAGCCCTCTGAGTCTCAGTTTACTTTTCAGAACATAAAGCTGTAGGACTAGAAGATCTCTAAGGCCCTTTCCAGTTCTATCCTTTCTTTTATAAAACTGTTATTCTGAATAGTTTAAGCTATTTAATACGGAAAGTTTTGCTTTTTTCCCTTTGTCTCTTAGAACAGAAATTCAGAGGGCAGGTTGCTACCCCTCTTTTATTAGGCTGCCTGACTGCTAATAACCACCCATAGTCAAGTCCATCTTAGGAAGTAGGAGAGAGATACTTGGACAGCAGAACCCAAGTTTGATGCTTCGACTCTCCTGGATTCCCTGTTCAAATATCTAACAAAGATAATCCATGGTATAGCTCAAGGATGCCCATGCTAGGGAAAGGTAGGCCCTTGTCATTCCCATGGGCAGTTTTTCTTTAAAGTATCTGCCCTTCAATTTCAGTCCAGCTCACCCATCAAATGCATGTTGGAAGTTGATGAGGCAGTTGGATAGTTGGGGTAGGTACAAAAGTAGGTTCTTGGAAGAAACTGAGCATCCCTCTTACAGCTGAGCGCAGGGTTCATAGATAGAAAGTAATGTTTTTCTAAAGTATCACCTTTATAGGGACATTGTTTAAATGTTGTATGCCGTTACTAGAAGTATTTCTATGAAAACATGAGGCTAATCTGTGGAGATGAGTAAAAGAGGAGAAGTAGGAATGCTTGAGGTGTATTAAAGACACAATGAATATGTCAGTTTGGCTGGATGAGAAGCCAGATCAGGAAAGGGATGGATGAAGAGACCAATGGAATGTTTTCTCCCATCTTCTATAGCATTTCTAACTATCATGTCCTGAGTCTGAGCAGATGAGGAGGCAATTCTGTCCCCCTGATAATCAGGGGAGACAAATAGTTTTGAGGCTGAATGTGCCTCCCTGTTCTAACTGGAAGATGCAGAGAGGAACTGACTGCATCATTAGCCCCATAAACTGACCAACCTCCAGAGCCCCAAGCCCAGAGCACAAGCTGCTTTGCATCTTTTCCCAACCCACAGCATGTTCCTTCTGCTCAGAGCCCTCATCAGTGAGGCCTGTCACTACCCTGCCCAGAGGGAAAACAACATGGAGATGGTGTCCCTGGCTCAACCCTCTGCCTCCTCCTACTTCTCTGGCTCCCAGGCAAGGAAGGAGAGAACACAGAGGGCCCATGAGATCATTAACAGGCTTGTGTTTTCATCTCAGATAATTTAGAATATATTTGTGGACTTTTAAAATTTTCTTGTTCATTAAAGTGTCCAGTATCAGTAATGTCAGTCTAGCTGGTTTTGTCCAACTTAATAGAGTGTAAACTGGATAACTCTTGGTAACTTTTCGCTTTTCTTTTTCATTGCAGATACCACAAAGCAGATTGCAATGATTCAGACTCCAGCTTCTCTATCTGCTTCTCCAGGAGAGAAAGTCACTGTGTCTTGCTGTAACAACAATATGCCTAGCAGCTGCTGTAGGGGTGTAACACCCAACAAGCCCAGCAACAAGAGCTGCCAGCACAGGTTCTTCGATCTGGTTTTCTAAGGAAAGCAACTTTAAGGGGTTAATAATCTCACTTTAATCAAGTATACACATATAATTCACTTAGTTCAGTGTGAAAGCCAGCACCCTCAACTTCAGAGCAAATACAAACAAATTACAAGCATACCTTATGTAAACAGAGCAAATAAACACTGATCAGCAGACAGGCTTCTAGCTGTCTGTCCAGGCAATACATAGTTACCAGAGAAGCACCAACATCTGGGTTTTTTCAAAGCGGGGGTGGGGAACACTCCAGCAGCTACCCAGAGTCTTGTCTGGTCAAATCACAGGACACTCTTCTAGTGAGTGAGAGCCCCAAAGCAAAACACTAACCTCAAATGAGAACTCCACAGGTTTGTCATGTAGCGGCTTCTGAATTTCCCCATCATTTTGATCAAACCAGTCTTGGTGTTTGTAAGTCTTCTAACCCAAATGAGCAAATGCAGTGCTATATACCAAATCTCTGAAAGCTACCTTTTCTGCTCCACTGTTGCCAGCCGTGTGTAGGCTCAACTTGCCATCCAAGTCAGTGACAAACTGTTCCCACTCAGAGAAGAGCTCTAATTTGTTGACATGAGATCTGGTAGTCATTTTGCCTTGGGGGCACTGCTTTTTTTTGAATGGAAATATTTAGCTTAGAAAGGATAAGTCTATGATCATTCCAGCACTCTGCACCACACATTGCCTTCATCACTCTCACATCCTGTCTGTCTCTTCTCCTTACAATCACATAATCTATTAAATGCCAATGTTTGCTGTGAGGGTGCATCCATGAAGTTTTATTGCATTTAGGTAAATGGAAGACAGTGTTGGTGATGAGAAGGTCATTATATGCACAAGTCTTCAGTAGTAAGGGACCATTATTGTTGCTGTTGCCAACTCCATTCCTCCCTAGTGTAAGGGGCTCTTGAGAGCCTGATGAGCTTGGGAGTTGAAGCCCAAGGACAGTCCTGTAAAAAAAGGGATTATCTGGGGCTACACAGTCCGGCTTGGCTCCTCCTCCTCTGATAAGGCAGGCTGTGAACAGAACATGCCCCCCTTCCAAATAAGCACTGGACATGAGTTGTCCACAAGCTGTGATGCAAGGCCTTGATAGGGGCTCCTGATAGGCTTAGAGGATCATGCATGAGCTTGCTTGCTTGCACCAGTAACAAAGGCTAGTACTGCATAAAAATCCTGCTTGCTGAAACAATAAACGGAGTGCCTTCCATCCTTGACTCCCACCTCAATCATTGCATACCGAGACAGGTCCTTGCTGGTCAAGGACTACCAGGGGTGAGAGGACCCCAATAAGTGGCGCCCGAACGTGGGGCTCAAGGAGAGGACCCCACGCCCCATGAGGCCCCTCTGATGCATAGAGGGATGAATCACCTCGGCTAGCGTGCAGCTGAGCCAATCACAGAGGACAACAATACTCAACTCGCCTGGGAGAGACAGCTGGACGAGACTCCGGGACGCAACCCGAAGCAAGGTCAGAGAGCCGGATAAGACTTCGGAGGAGGTAAGGTTAAGGGAAAGCCTTACCAATGGGGCAGTGTGCATCCTTCACAGACTCTAAGGACTTAGAGACACTCTGTAGAATACGTCACAAGCTTAGCAAGAAGCAAGGATGCACAATTCATTTGAGAAAAGTTAGGGGCACCACACTATGACAGCAGCTACATCAAACACTATATACACTGAAGTTCCTCAAAACAAAAGTTTTAAAGACAGATGTGGCTACCGGAACAGAACAAGAGGAGGAACTTGGACACTTGGCAGACTCCAAGGACAAGATACCAGAAAAAGGCAACTTAGAATATGATCCAAAGGATTCAAATTTCTTAGGCTTCCTTTTTACCCGGGGCAAAAGAAGTAGTTAGAATACTGGCCCAGCACATTTTAAACCAATCTAATTATAATAGGTGCTTGCAAACTATTTGTAAAACTTTCCCAAGAAAAATGTGAATGGAACTTAGAAATTCATATTTGAATAATTTTTTTAAAAGGTGCATGTTGTTATTTGGCATTGAGAAATTTATTAACTATATAGCCCCAAGAAAATTCTATTTACTGTAGTTTACTGTTCAATAAGGGGATGGTGGTGGAATCCATTCCCAGGGATATTACAAAGACCGCATGATTGTAAAGGTGCTTGGCACAATGCTTGGCATAAAATAAATGCTATTTGAATGTAAACTGTTTTAGGTTAAAAATAATTGCTTCATATTCATTAACTTTATGTGGATTTTCTTCAATGTGAAGTTTTGGTGATGAGATGAATGATTCTCTGTTATCAGGCAATTTGGGGTCATATCTGACTGAGGTAAAGCCACCAAAATAGAAATTAATGGATTTTGGTTTTCAAGTTTAAATAGATGATAATTGTTTATGATATTGTTATATTTCTAAAATTTTTCTTATTGCATAAACTGGTAAGCAGCTGTATCATCTGTGTTGTTAGAAAAGCAATTTCTTTTATAATCTAAATGTTATTAGGTTAATAAGAATTAGGTTAAGAATTGTAATTTAAGAAATCTTAAATTCCCAAATTTTGTCTTTAATTGTTTTGCTATCACTTGGGAAATTTGTGAGATCATTAATTAAGATATTGATGTTATTGCTTAGAGATAGTATTTACAATAGTATGTTTAGTTTTCTTTTTTTTCAATTATGTGGAAAAGGTTTGGTGATCAAAATTTAAGAATTGCTTAGCACTTAGGAATTAATAATAATATCAGGATAAATTATAAGCTGTTTCTGAGAAAGAGAAATCTTTTTTTATGAAGAAAAGTTTTGTAAAATCCTTTGCATGATTTTTATCAAGGCTCGACCTTGAATAAGTCTGCTCAGAGAAACAGCAAAAGATAGCAAACAGACCCAAGGTTTTCCCTTCCTGGAGACTGTGTTACTTCTCCTTATTTTGTAAAATTGCCAAGGCCCTTGGAAACTATCTGCACTGGCAAGGTCATCAGCCCCAGAAAAAGAACTTGTTTGAGTTATGTAGGTCCTAAACAATTAACTTAGCTTGCTGAGAAACTGAAAGTTTATGTACTATAGATAGAAAGGATTCTAATATTTGGCTTTTACACCAAGACAAGTTTAAAGTGGAGAATGAAAGATGCTTAATTAAATCCCTTATGTTTGTGAGTCCTGGTAAATCTTTATTGCTTATTGCAGCTTTGTATCTGACTCTAAGCTGTGATTGGTGGGACTTGCTGTTCAAGGTTAAAAGGTACTCGGGACCATAACTAATTTTGTTTTGAGTTTGAATCTGGGTATAGTCATCTACATTACATCAGTATCTGAGAGAAATGCCACAAGCTACTCAGAAGGAGTGTTATCCATACTGTTAAAGGTGGAGATCTGCATTTGGGAAAAAGCTGAGGGGATGATCTTAGTCTCAGTCTAGGATGGGATCCTCCTGGCCTCAGTTTCCCCCTGTGTTCCTTTGGAAAGGAAGTTTCCCACCTAACTATTTCTGAGTGTAGCATTGAGGTGGAAGAGATACTGCATAATTGAGAAATCATAACTATATCTGGATTATAAACAAAGTCAAGGATGTTTTATCCTGTCATATTTGGCATGTCACAAGTCCTTGCTTTTTTATTTTTATTATTATTATTTATTTTTAATATTATTTTTATCTAGAACTATAACACGTGCAGAAATTTATGCAAACTGCTTAAGACTCACCTTAAGATGTTCTCTTTGTTTAAAGGATTTTTAAAACAGTAGTATTTTTCCTGTGATTGCTCTCTTACTGCTATCAATGTGAGATTCCATTACAACACCTTTTTGACTAAGAAACTTTATGATATTTAGGAATTCTGCTATAACTAGAAACTTTGTTATGATGCTTTGGAGTTAGCGTTACTTATTGACTTTTGCACCAACTTAGTAAAGCTTTATGAACTAGGGTAGAAATGCATACAAGTCACACAGGGCTCGCTTTTCCTTAAGCAATGTGAGAATGTCATTTTGTTATTTGATTAATATCATGCTTGTCTAAAATTTTGTTGCTAATAAGAAAATGGTTTGAGGTTTATTTTGTATACACCATCAAAGAAACATGGCACAGCTAAAAGGTTAAGATTTTATATCCATTGTGTTAATTTGACTATTTGATGTATTTATGTATCTACTGAAGCCTGTTATTAATTCCTTAAGTGACATCTCATCCTCCTGATGAGGAAATTAATAATGGATGTATGTAAAGTGTACGACAATAGTTTCTGACAATTAGCCATGGTTCAAACTTTCAGTTTGTAAAAATGATCAGGGTTATAAAGATTAGAAATGATAATTTAAAATTGTGCTAAGATTACTCTTGTAGGACGATAGACAGAAAGCTAGTTCCTGCAAGAAGAGAAGAAGAAGAAGTCGCTGCGCTGGAGATGACTGGAACAGATACCAAGGACCAGAAGATTTCATTGACGATGTCCTCTGCCAGACAGCTGCATACAAAAAGAACCTTTTGAATCTTAAAGAAACAATTACATTTTTATTTCTTTTTTGAGTCTATGTATCTATATTCACAAAGGGGACTGCCCCCTTTGATTTGTCAATGCGCCGATCAATCCTTCCCATATTTACTTACTAGGGGATAGTTAAAGGAAAAAATTCGGATGTACCTATAATAGTGAGGTGTCCGCAAACAAAAGAAAAGGGGGGGAGGATTGAGTGAAATACTGATTGAGTGGAATACTGAAGTAGCAAAACAATTATTGATTATTGATAGTTTCAAAAAATTATTGATATTTTCAAAACATTTACCCATTTCGTAATATATTCTTGACTAATACATTAGGAAATGGGTAAATGTTTTGAAAATATCAATAATTTTTTGAAACTATCAATAATTGTTCTGCTACTTCAATATTCCACTCAATCAGTATTCCACTCAATGACTCCCCCTTTTTGTTATTTGCAGACACCTCACCACTATTGGTACATCCGAATTTTTTCCTTTAACTATCCCCTTGTAAATAAACATGTGAAGGATTGATTGACGCATTGACAAATCAAAGGGGGTAGTCCCCTTTGTGAATATAGATACATAGACTCAAAAAGAAATATAAATGTAATTGTCTCTTTAAGATTCAAAAAGTTCTTTTCGTATGCAGCTGTCTGGCAGAGGACTCCGTTAAGGAAATCTTCTGGTTCTTGGTATCTGTTCCAGTCATCTCCAGCACAGAGGCTTCTTCTTCTTCTTCTTGCAGGAACCAGCTTTCTGTCCATTCTCCTACAAGATTAATCTTAGCAGAATTTTAAGTTACCATTTTTAATCCTCATAACCCTGATCATTTTACAAATTCAAAATTGAAACCTTGACCAATTGTTCTGTTTAAGAAATTCACATCAGAACCCAAATTCTTATACTTTACATTACTCATCATTAATTTTCCCCACCAGAGGGATGAGACTCCAGTACATACATAAATACATTAAATAACCAATTTTCAACATAGTACATATAATGCCATAAACTTTTGTCATGCCATGTTTCTTTGATGGCATTTACAGGATAATACACAAGCCATTCTTCTTTTAACATTACTAATTGTAACAAAGCTTTAGACAAGCTTGATATTAACCAAATAGCAAAATAATATTCTCACAAGCCCTTGACCTAATTGTCTCCATACCATTACTGGGAGAAAATCTAACTCATATATGGACCTATGCAAAAATGCTACTCCCAGTCCTATAGTAATCTAAGATGTTCCATAATCAATATAAATAGATTTTCACTATGCCTACAAAACCTTCTGATTAATAGAAATTTGCCACCAAGAGAGTAGGGACTTAGAGTAAGGGGACCATATTTTCCCCAGCTTCCTGTCAACTCCAGGCAGAGGCCATGTCAAACTGCAAGCTGCATTGAGTCAGGCTTAGACTGCCAGGTTTTAATTAAGGCATCAGGTCAAGACGGTCCCACCTCAGCACAGGCTGAACAGTTGCCCTCTCAACTCTGCCAAGAAATCATACCTGCAGCTCATGCTTGCCCTCTCACAGGGCCGCTGGCATCCTGGGTCAGCCTTTCTTGATACTCACACCTGGAGTTAGACTCAGAAAAACAGTCAGTTAACGGTCCCAATAGTCTTTGAGTGGCAAGTTCCAACTATCAGTGACTATTGCCTAAGGAACATCCTTAAAGTTAGCTCTAAATAGCTTGCAAGCATTTCCTCCCTTGTTCATAAAATCTTCCCATTAAGATCATAAGTTACTGCTCTAACACATTTGCATCAGTTTCTCCTCTATTTTTCCTATTCTTTTCTAATTATGCCTGATCTGAAAGAATTGAACCATATGACTTTATCTTTATGTTTTAGATGATGGAATGAATTCAAATCCACATTTAACTTTTCCCATTAATACAGAAATATTCTACAACTTCTCTCCTAAAGAGACTTACATTGAAACTCTTTTTCCCAAATTATTCCCATTAATACTTTAGAAGCCATATTATCTTTCATTTGGCTATACAAGAGTACCAATGTTACCAGTCATTTGATTAGAACAACAAGATTTCACATATTTGCATTTATCCAATTTCCCATAATTCCCCATAAAACCAACTTCTTTCACAGTGGTAACAAATTCTGGCAGATAACTTCCCTTTTGTCACTACTGGCTTATTTCTGATTACAGAGATCTGTCATAAAAAAGCATCATATTATCTCACCCAGAACTTGGATAACTCACAGAAAACTGCAACCAATTAGCTTACAGGTGGAAATTCAGCAGGCCTTCTGAAAATTATACAAAAAGATTTTACAGAGCATTTTTCAAAAGTATTTTCACTAAACTTTCCTGAAGAAAAATTATTTGACAGCTCTAAAATGAGATGTGTCTCTCTCTTAAAGTAAAATAACCTTTAAACATTTGGATTCATTCACAAATTAGTCCATAAACCTCCAGATTAACATAAATACAGCTTTAGATGATACAGGCTTGAAAATCACACTCCTATATTTGCAAAGTATTGTAACAACTGAATTCTCTGTTATTACAGAATTTCTAGATATCACAAATAGGAATTGTTGATCCTGTGACTTCTGGTATTTCTATATTAGTACATTAATATATAAATACATGCATAACCTATATTAATACATTAATGTCTTAAATACACTTCATTAGGAATATTTGCCTGGCCATGAATGAATTTATGAAAAAAAAGAAAAAGCTTTATTTGCACCCAGCTTTCTCCAAGCTTCATCTTATGCATTCCAATCCCTGACTCTAATTCTTCCGCTTTTACAAAAAGGGTTTGAATTAACAAAAAGCCTAAGGAATTTGAAAGAGGTGAGCCACTTCTTTTCAAGCAAAAGGAGCAAGCTAAAACAATTTTAGTTTCCCCTCCCTTCTGTCTACCTCAACATGAGAAGAGAGGGATCCTTTTCAGTTGCTGAACAGAACTGACCAAGGTGAGTTAAAGAGGAACTCAGGATTATCCATGATAAAAATCTCAGCCACAGGTAAATTACCTTGGGCTGGGAAGACCCATACAGAACAAAAGAGCCTGCCTATGTGAATTCCCCAGGCGGGGAGCTTCCTTGACCAACAGTAAGATTTAACATTTTTAACAGTCATACCTTACATAGACAGAGCTTAATGATTATACAAATCAAAATCCTTCTTATAGTAAATAACCAGAGTTTCAATAAAACCTTTCATCATTAACTACAAGTTACAAGTTTCTTTTAGTTTCAGCTCCTAAGGTGGAGTGGGGGGGGGAGGGAGTGGCCCAGAGCACAGGGACCCTAAGCCACGTGGACTCAACTACAGCCTCTACCCCCACACCCAAACTCCTCCATACAACTCTCTCTCCTTCCCAAATTTTTACCTTAACTTTTTTCTTTTCTTTTTACCCTCTGTATCTCCAATTTCAATCTTTCTTTTCCAAACTACCTTAAACATTTCAAGTAAATAAATTACATACCCAGCTTTTCCTTTCCACAGCTGGCTTACTTTTCACCTTAAAACTTAAAGATTAAAATGAGCAACAGCTTAAAACTTTTTTGGAAGTGAGAACTTTGAACTTGCCAGGCAAAGGTGAGTAGGACTCTGGAAAAAAGAGAATCCAGTGGTAACTTGTCCCCTATCCTTGTACTGGAAGACTCAGAGTGTCTCTTCATTAGATATTCACGAATTTTCCAAATTTGCCTTAGTGCCAAATGGTATAAGAAATTCTGACTTTATCTTAAGCCCAATTAGAACACATTTTCACTTAAATTTAAGGGAAAAGTTCCCGCTTTCTTTCTTTTCTCTCTTCAGATCCTTCAAACTGGCCACATTTGAAGAAATGAAGTGAAAAAGAGCATTATTTTCCAGCAATTTTCCAAAACTACATTTTTCTCTCTCTTTCTCTCTCCCCCGAGGAGGGAGAGAAAGAGATAAGGGAGATTACAGGGTGTCAGATTACACACTCACACAGAAACCAAGACGCAGAGACACAGAGACACAGAAGGGATTTTTTGAATCCTGTACACAAAGTGCTTGGCCCTCTGATGAAACAGAGGCCAGGTGCCATGCTTCAAAACTTTCATATAATGTATTTTATGTTCCCAAATGCACAGATTGAATTTATATTGAGGAGTTGGGGGAGGGGCCGAAGGAGACTTCATTCTTTCCTCCGGATCATAGTCTAAGTTTTCTGGTATCTTGTCCTTTAAGTCTGCCAAGTTTGCAAGTTCCTCCTCTTGCTCTGTTCCAGCAGCCCCATCTGTCTGTAAAACTTTTGTTTTGAGGAACTTCAGTGTATATCATGTTTGATGCAGCTGCTGCTGTGGTGTGATGCCCCTAACTTTTCTCAAATGAATCATGCATCCTTGCTTCTTGCTAAGCTTGTGAAGTATTCTACGGAATGTCTCTAAGTCCTTAGAGTCTGTGAAGGATGCACACTGCCCCATGATAAGGAGATCTCCTTACCTCACCAGCATTGAAAACTGGGTTGTTGCCACGAAGACGAGAAGATGAAGCATTTCTCGCTGAGAATTTTGAACCTGGCCCAAGGCTGTGCGCGCGTGTAGTCCCTCCTGCTCATCTCCTTCTGCTCCCAGAAGGAGGCACCTTGGGTATTGTGGGTGCACACGCTGTGGCTCGGCCATGTAATTACCCCACGTTCTGGGTGCCACTTGTTGCGAGTCCCCAGCCTCGCAACCAAATCGTGGGGGTCTGTGGTTAGCCCCCCACACCCAGGCCTTTGCGTAGCAAAGGGCCTGATCTCGTGGACAATGTATGGGGCGGGAGCCGAAAGGTGGTGAATGACTCCGTTTATTATTTCAGCAAGCAGCATTTTTATATCTGTAGTGACGTAGGTACATTCTTTGGTTACGTGGGTGAAAGAACAGGTAAAATCAAAACACCTGGGTACTAGGACCACCCCGACTCCGCCTACTCTCCTCCCCTTCTCTTCCCGAGCTAACCCGAAGCTCCCTGCGGTCAGGCAGTCCAGGCAAAGAACCAGAAGTTCCATGTGCTCTGGCAAGCCCAGACAGAGAACTGGAAGTTCCATGTGCTCAAGCGGGTCCGGGCAAAGACCTGGAATTGCTAGGGAGGCAACAAAGGCGAGACCCCTCCTCCTGGCTCCACCCATATCTCAGAGCCCTGAGTTTATCTCAGCAGGCCCCTGGGCCTGGAGGTCCGAGGAGGGCAGGGCTGGGCTCTAATGTAACAGAAAACAACAACAACTAAATAAATAAATAAATGAATGAATGAATGAATGAATGAATAAATAAATAAATAAATTTAAATCTTTCAAAAATAAAAAAAAATAAAAAGGCATATGTATTTGAAAAAAAATAAAACAGAAGACATTAAAAAAAAGATTGTTGACTCCTTTAACAGCTTTCTTTCCTAGTAAAGCAGATCTAAGAAACTGTGCTAGCAGACATCCTGGGCATGCCAGTGTGGTTGCCATTACACCATATTAAATGATCACAGAGGTTGGAGTTGATATTCTGGAAGGCCAAGGAGCTAGGATAATCACCAAGAATCACCTAGCTAGCAAAACTGAGCATACTCCTTCAAAGGAAAAAAAATAAGCATTTAATGACATAAAGGATTTTAAAGCATTCCTGACCAAAACAGCAGAGATGAATAGAAGTTTGTCATTAAAATCCAATACAAGGGGTGGAGCCAAGATGGTGGCTGGAAAGCAGGGACTTGCTTAAGCTCCCCCAAAATGCCTCCAAACACCTGTAAAAAATGGCTCTGAACAAATTCTAGAGCTGTAGAACCCATGAAATATCAGAGGGAAACAGGTGTCCAGCCCAGGAGAGCCTGGATGGTCACCAGGAAGGATCTGTCACACCATGCTGAGAGCAGAGGGCAGCCCAGCATGGGCCGTGCTGGGACAGACCAGACCCAGAATCAGCCAACCAGAACAGGCCTTGGGGCCATGAAACAGTGAGCTGTGGCAGTTACCAGACTTCTCAACCCACAAACGCCAAAGAGCAGGTTAGGGGGAAAATGTGAGATCGAGTTCAGAGCAGTCCAGCCCCCAGCTCTGGAGGTGGAGGAGGTGGTGCAGCAGTGGTGGTAGCAGCAGCAGGAAGCTCCTGAGGCTGCTTCCAGAACTCCAGTGTCAGCTGCTTCCTGAGTCCCTGGCTCACATGGTGGGAGGAATCTGGCAGTGGATCAGAGTGAGAGTGCAAGGAGCACTTTGTGGGCACAAAGGGTATATTCTCTTCCTGTGCCCTGCTTGGATTTGTATTGTGGTCCTGGTTGGCGGTTCTTGGGGGAGGGGAAGCACTGTTGGGACAGGGCCTGGGGGGACAGTGGAGTAGAAGTAGCTCTGAAAACAGCAGTGCTTGGACACTAAAGCTTGGGACAAAGTACTTTCTACTCTACAAGCAGTCATACACTGACAAAAAACTCAAGGGTCAAGTAGTTGGCTGGGAACATGAAAGGGCAGCAAAAACAGACTCAGACTCAAACTCAAATTCTAGATTCCTTTTTTGGTGACAAAGAAGATCAAAACATACAGCCAGAAGAAGTCAACAAAGTCAAAGAGCCTACATCAAAAGCCTGCAAGAAAAATATGAATTGCTCTCAGGCCATGGAAGAACTCAAAAAGTATTTGGAAAAGCAAGTAAGAGAAGTAGAGGAAAAATTGGAAAGAGAAATGAGAGTGATGCAAGAAAACCATGAAAAACAAGTTAATGACTTGCTAAAGGAGACCCAAAAAATGCTGAAGAAAGTAATACCTTAAAGAATAGACTAACCCAAATGGCAAAAGAGCTCCAAAAAGCAAATGAGGAAAAGAATGCCCTGAAAGGCAGAATTAGCCAAATGGAAAAGGAGGTCCAAAAGACCACTGAAGAAAATACTACCTTAAAAATTAGATTGGAGCAAGTGGAAGCTAGTGACTTTATGAGAAATAAAGATATTATAAAACAGAACCAAAGGAATGAAAAAACGGAAGACAATGTGAAATATCTCATTGGAAAAACCACTGACCTGGAGAATAGATCTGGGAGAGATAATTTTAAAATTACTGAACTACCTGAAAGCCATGATCGAAAAAAGAGCCTAGACATCATCTTTCAAGAAATTATCAAGGAAAAGTGCCCTGACATTCTAGAGACAGAGGGTAAAATAGAAATTGAAAGAATCCACCGATCGCCTCTTGAAAAACCTCCCTGCCCTGCCCCCCAAAAAACTCCTAGGAATATTGTTGCCAAATTCCAGAGTTTCCAGGCCAAGGAGAAAATACTGCAAGTAGCCAGAAAGAAACAATTTGAGTATTAAGGAAACACAATCAGGATAACACAAGATCTAGCAGCTTCTACATTAAGGGATCAAAGGGCTTGCAATATGATATTCCAGAGGTCAAAGGAGCTAGGATTAAAACCAAGAATCACCCACCCAGTAAAACTGAATATAATGCTCCAAGGCAAAATATGGATTTTCAATAAAATAGAGGACTTTCAAACTTTCTCAATGAAAAGACCAGAGATGAATAGAAAATTTGACTTTCAAATACAAGAATCAAGAGAAGCATGAAAAGGTAATCAAGAAAGAGAATTCATAAGGGACTTACTAAAGTTGAACTGTTATGTTTACATTTCTACATGGAAAGATGATGGAGTTGAATATGAAGGGATGATATCTAAAAAAATGAAAAAAATTTAAGGGGTGAGAGAGGAATATTTTGAGAGAGGGAGAAAGGGAGAGATAGAATGGGGTAAATTATCTCACATAAAAGTGGCAAGAAAAAGCAGGTCTGTTGGAAGGGAAGAGGGGGCAGGTGAGGGGAAATGAGTGAATCATACTCTCATCGGATCCAACTTAAGGAGGGAATAACATACACACGCAATTGGGTATCTTACTCCACAGGAAAGTAAGGGGAAGGGGATAAAAAGGGGGCGGGGATGATAGAAGGGAGGGGATATAGTGGGAGGAGGTAATCAAAAGCAAACACCTTTGAAAAGGGACAGGGTCAAGGGAGAAAACTGAATAAAGCGGGACAGGATAGGATAGGAAATATAGTTAGTCTTTCACAACATGAGCATTGTGGAAGTGTTTTACATAATGATACATGTATGATCTATGTTGAACTGCTTGCCTTCCTAGGGAGGGTGGGTGGGAAGGGAAGAGGGGAGAGAGTTTGGAATTCAAAGTTTTAAAAACAGATGCTTAACAAAATTTTTAAAAAGTTGTTTTTTGCATGCAGCTGGGAAACAAGATATATAGGGAATGGGGCATAGAACTCTATCCTGCCCTACAAGAAAGTAAGGGGAAAGAGGATGGGGAGGGGAAGTGGGGTGAAAGAGGGGAGGGCTGACAGGGGAATGAGGCAATCAGAATATATGCCATCTTGGAATGGGGGGAGGGTAGAAATGGGGAGAAAATTTGTAACTCAAAATCTTGTGGATGGAAATCAATGTTGAAAACTAAAAAACAGAATTTTTCTGCTTGAAAAAAATGATACAAATAAAAGCATAAAAAAGTAAACAGGAAAGAGAAATCATAAGGTACTTAAAACTTTATAATATCATGGGAAGATGATATATGTAACTCCAAGAACTTTATTATTATTGTGGCAGTTAAAAGGAGTCTACATAAACAGAAAGTACAGGGGCAAGTCAATAATGTTGGGAAGATCTTTAGAAAAAGATAGGTGAGAAAGATGGATGTACTAGGAAAAGGGGGAAGGAAGTGGGAAAATGGGGGAAATTAATATAAAAGAGGCACAAAAGAAATAACTCTTAAATTGAAAAGGAAAGGGGGAAGGGAAGCAAAGCTTGAACTGCACTCTCACATGGTTCCGAGAGTCTAGAATATGTACAAACTTTATGGGATACAGAAACCTATCTTACCCAATGTGGAAGCAGGATGGGAAGGAGATAAGAGAAAGCAGTGGGTGTTCTGATTAAGGGAGTAGTCAGAAGCAAAAAACAACAACAACAACAACAAAAAAACAAATCTTTGAGGAGGGAAGGGCATAATCGTAATTCAAATTTGAAGATCTTTTCCACCCATTAATAGGCCCAACTGACCTATTTATGACACAGGAAGCCTAAGTCACAAGTGATGGGAAGAGCTTGCTGAACAGGAGGAACAGGAAAGGGTGGAGCACAAAATGCTCAGAGCAGTTAGAGCTAAGGGAGAGAGCAGATGTGCTAGCTATGCTGTGAGTGTGTTTGTGGGAAGGGCACAGCAGAGGGGCAGAAGGTTATGGGATGGCGAGGCTCCATGCTGTGATATTGTGTTTTAAGTTCCTTGCTGTTATGATAAAGTGGGCTTACTGATTTTGAGAGCTGGTTGTTGCTTGGATGGGTTGGACTTATTGGTTATGAGATTTGGTTCTCTGGTGTTTGAATAAATGTTTTACTTCTACCTTCTATAAGGAGACTCTCTCTATATTTTGTGACACAGAACTACATAGGCATATTCACAATTATTGTCAATGTTCTGTTTATTGCCTTGCTGATACAAAGGGTAAGAAAAGAGAGAGAGAAGGATAAACAGAAGAAAATAGGATGGAGGGAAATACACAATTATTAATCATAAATGTGAATGTGAATGGAATCAATTCACTTATAAAACAGAAGTAGAACACAGACTGGATTAGAAACCAGAATCTAACAATATGTTGCTTTAGAAAAACACCTGGAAAAAAAAGATACATACAGAGTTAAAATAAGGGGCTAGAACAGAATCTATTATGCAGCTGAAGTAAAAAGGGGAAGGGTAGCAATCATGATCTCAAATAAAGGAAAAGCAAAAATAAACCTAATTGAAAGAGATAGTCAAGGAAACTACAAATTGCTAAAAGGTACTATAGACCATGAAGTATTATCAATGCTATCAATGCACCAAAAGGAATAGCATTCAAATTTTTAAAGGAAAAGTTAAATGAGTTACAGGAGGAAGTATTGAAACTATAATAGTGGGGTACCTCAACTTTTCCCTCTCAGAATTAAATAAATCTAACCATAAAATAAATAATAAAGAAGTTAAGGAGATGAATGGAATTTTAGAAAAGTTATCTATGATACACTTCTGGAGAAAAGTGAATGGGAACAGAAAAGAATATACGTTTTTTCTAATCTCTGCATGGCACCTTCGCAAAAATTTAAGATATATTGAACATGACAACCTCACAGACAAATGCAGAAAGGCAGAAATATTAAGTGCATTCTTTTCCAATCATATGGTAATGAATGTCACATTCAACAAAGGACCTTTGAAGCATAGATTGAAAATTAAATAAAAACTAAATAACCTGTCCTAAAGGATATGGGAGTCAAAAGAACAAATGATAGAAACAATCACTAATTTCATTAAACAGAATAAAAATAATGAGACAACATACCAAAATTTGGGAATACAGCCAAAGCAATATTTCCAGAAAACTTCTACTTCTAAACTCTTACAAGAATAAACAGAGAAAGATCAGATCAATGAATTGGGAATGTAATTAATAAAAACTAGAAAAAGAACAAATTAAAAATTTCCAATTGAACATCAAAACAAAAATCCCAAAAATCAAAGGTGAAATTAATAAAATCGAAAGTAAAAAAGCTATTGACTAATAAAATTAAGAGATGGTTTAATGAAAAGCCAATAAAATAGTTAATTGTGGTTAATTTCATTTAAAAAAATAACCAGCATCAAAAAGGAAGGAGGTGGAGGCATCAACAATGATGATGAAATTAAAGCCATTATTAGGAGTTACTTTGACCAAAAATATGTTAATAAAACTTACCATGTATTTTAAATGGATGAGTTTTTACAATAATGTAAATTTCACAGATGAACAGAAGAGGTAATAGAATACTTAAGTAACTCTATGTTAGAAAAGGAAATTAAACAAGCCATAAATCAACTCCCTGAAAAAATTCCGAGGATCAGATGGATTTTCAAGTGAATTCTACCAAACTTTTAAAGAACAATTGATTCCAATACCACATGAATGATTTGGACCTGGGGGGGGTAGTTTGGAGGGGGTAGAAATGGGTAAAGAAGGAGTCCAACCAAATTCTTTCTTTGACACGAACATGTTTTTTGGTAACAAAACCAGGGATAGCAAATAAAGAGAAAACAATAAAACCAGTTTTCCTAAAGAATATCAAGGTAAATTTTTAAATACTTTATTATCAGGAGATTCCAACAATGTATCAGAAAAATCATACATTATACCAGGAATGCAGAGAGGGTTCAATATTAGGAAAACTATAAGCATAATTGACCATGTCAGTAACAAAAACAAAAAAAATAATATGTTCACATCAATAGATGTGGAAAAGACTTTTGAAAAAATTAAAACACCTATTGCTACCAAAAAAAACCATAAGAAAGCATAGGACTAAATAGGGCTTTTCTTAATATGATAAGTCGTATCTATCAAAAACCAAGAACAAGCATTATCTGTAATGAAGATAAACTAGAAGCCTTCCCAAAAAGATCAGAGGTGAAGGAAGGATGGCCATCGTCAACACTTTTATTCAATATTGTACTAGAAATGCTAGCTATAGTAACAAAACAAGAAACATAAATTGAAGGAATAATTCAACAAGGAAACACAATCATCACACTTTGCAGGTGATATGACAATATACTTAAGAGAACTCTAGAGAATTAACTAAAAAGACAAGTTAAAGCAATGAGGAACTTCAGCAAAATTGTAGGATATAAAATAAACCCACATAAATCATTAGCATTTCTATATATTACCAGAAAAACCCAGCATCAAGAGATAGAAGGAGAAATTCCATTTAAGATAACTGCAGACAGTATAAAGTATTTGGGAGTTTCCCTGCCCAGACATGCCCAGGAGCTATATGAACATAATTATAAAGCACTTTTAACACAAATAAAGACAGATCTAAACAACTGGAGAAATATTCATTGTTTAAGGGCAAGTGGACAATTCCACCAAAATTAATTTACTTATTCAGAGGCACATCAATCAAATTACAAAAGAATTTCTTCTATACACCTAGAGAAAATAATAAAATATGTCAGGAAGAACAAAAATTCAACAATATCAAGGGAATCAATTTTTAAAATTGCAGAAAGGCAGTCTAGCAGTACCAGATTTCAAACAATATTAAAAGGCAGTAATTGTCAGAATCATCTAATGAGGGCAAAGAAGTATAGTGGTTGATCAGTGAAATACATTAGGTTTTTGGTTTGGTTTGGCTGTCGTCCTTCATTCTGGAAGAGGATCAAAATGACATCATTATACCAGAATCAAGTCACAGTGTGTCTGACTGTGGCTGATGAGACCAACATGAACTTGGAATGTTCTACCACAGGTTGAGCACAAACTGCCCATGTGAACACTTGGCATGGTTTCTCTAAATTTATGCATCTTGTGTTTCTTCTGAGTTACATCAATTCTACTTTGCTCATAGAGCACAGCACCTTCTCTGATGTGGGCATGCCATGCTGAATGGTCCTGTGCCAGTGTCTCCCCTGTCACACAATCAATTCCAAAGTTCTTAAGAGAGATCTTGAGAGTGTCCTTGTATTGCTTCTTTTGACCACCATGTGAACACTTCTCCTGCGTGAGCTCTCCATAAAATAGTCTTTTTGGCAAGTGTAGGTTTGGCATTCAAATACCGTGGCCAGCCCATCACAGTTGCACTCTCTGAGGCAGATTTTAAATGCCTGGCAGTTTAGTGAGAATATGAAATGAGAATAAATTCACTCAGCTCCCAAAAGCAGCAGAACATGAACATCCAGTTCCAAAAGATTATGGTTTAACTGGGTCGATAACTTATACAAGGCTCCAACTACTCTGGATTATATTCAGTTGTGGGTAGCAGTGCCCTTCATTTGTTATCTGTTCTCCAAAGAGCTCCCAAATTCCTACTCCCTCTACCCACTATAGTTTCCAATTCCCACTGTCCTTTGGCCCTTCCTTCTATCCAGGAAAATGCTATTTGTTTTTAGTGTCCTTGTCAGTAAGGGACTACACATTCCCTATTTCCCCCCACCTGCCATTTGGTGGGGGACAAAAATTTTTAAAACAAATTCATGAACTGATAAATGTCTGCTTATAATCTGCAGCAAGAGTTTACGCAGATGACATATTTAATGATGACTACTAGGAAGGGTCAACTCAATCTTTTGCTTTCTCTCCCCCTGACCACTCCATGGATGCTTGCTGCTGATGCTCAAGTCCATTCCATCTTCCCAGCAATTTTAGTTGCACAACTCCCTCTTGTGTGGGTGGAGAGCCTCATCTGTGGGAAGGAAGTGCAAAGGTCCAAACTTCTCCTTCATCTGGTGCACCACCATCATTCCTTTGAATTTAATCTTCCTATTTATTCATAATTATTTTCTTCATATTTATTCTTTATGTAATGGTGGTCAATACATTCCACCTCAGGGGGTTTGGACATGCTCTAAACTCTATTTCTAGAATTTTTTATTTAAAATTTTACCTTTTTCCCAACTTAATAGTATTTTTTTCCAATTACACATGAAGTCAGTTTTCAACATTCACTTTTAGAAGATTTTGAGTTCCGAATATTTTTGTCCCTCCTGCCCCTTCCTCCTCCCCAAGGCAGCATACAATCTGATATAGGCTATACATGTACAATCATATTAAACATATTTCCACATTAGTCATGTTGTGAAATAAAAATCAAAACAAAAGGGAAAAACCACAAGAAAGAAAAAATAGTACACTTTGATCTCCATTCAAACTCCATATTTCTTTCTCTGGACATGGACAGCATTTTCCATCATGAGTCTCTTGGAATTATCTTAGATCACTGAATTGCTGAGAAGAGCTAAGTCTATCAAAGTTGGCCATTACACAATGTTGCATACAACTGAGTATGATGTTCTCCAGGGTTTGCTCACTTTCACTCAGATAAGTGTGAGGAGGTACCTCAGAGTTGTTTTAATTTGCATTTCTCTAATCAATAATGATTTAGAGCATTTTTATATGACTATAGATAACTTTAATTTCTCCATCTGAAAACTCCCTGTTCATATCCTTTGACCATTTATTAATTGGGGAATGACCTGTATGCTTATAAATTTGACTCAGTTCTCTATACATTTTAGAAATGGGGCCTTTATCAGAGACCCTGACTGTAAAAATTGTTTCCCAGCTTTCTGCTTCCCTTCTAATCTTGGTTGTATTAGCTTAGTGCAAAAGCTTTTTAATTTAATGTAATCAAATTACGCATTTTGCATTTCATAATGTTCTCTCTCTTGTTTGCTCATAAATTCTTCCTTTCTCCGTAGATCTGACAGGTAAACTATTCCTTGCTCTTCTAATTTGCTTATGATATCATCCTTTATGTCTAAATTATGTACTCACTTTGACTTTATCTTGGCAGAGGGGCAGAGCCAAGACGGCAGCTGGAAAGCAGGGACATGCCTAAAGTTCTCTCCCAGGACCCTCCAAACACCTATAAAAAACGGCTCTGAACAAATTCTAGAATTGCAGAACCCACGAAATAGCAGAGGGAAGCAGGGCTCCAGCCCAGGACAGCCTGGATGGTTGCTGGGTAAAGTCTATCCCACGGAACTGGGAATGGAGTGGAGCAGAGCCCAGGGTGGGCTGCACCTGGGACAACCAGACCAGGAGTCAGGTGGAACAGGCCCTAGTGCCCTGAATCAGTGAGCTGTGGCAGTTACCAGACTTCTCAACCAACAAACACCAAAGACAACAGAGAAGGTTAGTGGGAAAAAAAACTGCTGCAGAGATAGAGTGAAAAGAGTTGGCGGTTCAGCCACCACCTTGGGGGCAGTGGAGGTGGTGCAGCTACAGAACTACAGCTGCAGTTGCTTCCAGCCCCAGGCCCACTTGCTGGGAGAAGTTAAGTGGCAGATCAGAGCAGGAGTGCAGAGCCTGCTTAAGATCTGAGTCCAGTCCAGGTTGGCCGTTCTTGGGGGAGGAGTGCTGGTGTGGCTTGCTGTGTAGAAATAGCTCTGAAAACAACAGCACAGGCCCTCAAGCTTGGGACAAAGTACTTTGACTATAAGCAGTCATACCCCGATGAAAAACCCAAGGGTCAAGTAGTTGGCTGGGAACATGGCCAGGCAGCGAAAATGGACTCAGACTCAGTCTCAGACTTTGGATTCTTTCTTTGGTGACAAAGAAGACCAAAACATAGAGCCAGAAGAAGTCAACAAAGTCAAAAAGCCTACATCAAAAGCCACCAAGAAAAGCATGAGCTGGTCTCAGGCCATGGAAAAGCTCATAAAGGATTTGGAAAAGCAAGTCAGAGAAGTAGAGGAAAAATTGGAAAGAGAAATAAGAATGATGTGAAAAAACCATGAAAAACAAGTCAATGACTTGCTAAAGGAGACCCCAAAAAATACTGAAGAAAATAACACCTTAAAAAATAGGCTAACTCAAATGGCAAAAGAGCTCCGAAAAGCCAATGTGGAGAAGAATGCCCTGAAAGGTAGAATTAGCCAAATGGAAAAGGGGGTCCAAAAGATCACTGAAGAAAATACTACCTTAAAAATTAGATTGGAGCAAGTGCAAGCTAGTGATTTTATGAGAAATCAAGATATTATAAAACAGAACCAAAGGAATGAAATAACGGAAGACAATATGAATTATCTCATTGGAAAAACCATTGACCTGTAGAATAGATCCAGGAGAGATAATTTAAAAATTATTGGACTACCTGAAAGCCATGATCAAAAAAAGAGCCTAGATATCATCTTTCAAGAAATTATCAAGGAGAACTGCCCTGATGCTCTAGAGCCAGAGGGTAAAACAGAAATTGAAAGAATCCACTGATAGCCTCCTGAAAAAGATCCCAAAAAGAAAACTCCTAGGACTTTATCTTGGCATACAGTGTAAGATATTGGTCTATGCCTACATTCTGCCATATTATTTTTTTTCAGTTTTCCCAGCAATTTTTGTCAAATACTGACAGAAGCTGGAGTCTTTGAGTATATCAAATAGTTGCTTGCTAGTCATTGACTACTATGCCTTGTTTACCTAACCTATTTCACTGATCCACCACTGTTTCTTAGCCAGTACCGAGTAGTTTTGATGATTGCTGTTTATAATAGTTTTAGATCTGGAATGACCAGACCACCTTCTCTTGCATTTCTTTTCATTAACTCCCTTAATTTTCTTGACCTTTTGTTCTTTAGATGAATTTTGTTATTATTTTTTCTAGCTCTATAAAACGTTTCAGTAGTAAAACAGCAAAATTTAAAGAATATATACCAATAACAGACTCTGAACTTAGGCAAAAGATCCATCAGACTTACAGGGTACAATACATTCAGGACATCATTTTGCCAATGCCATCTGTTTTTGAAAAGAATTTTTTTCTGCTCATCCTTCCTTTATTTTCTTCAACAAAGTTGAGATTGGCAGCATGTTGCAGGAGGATAAGAAGTTTTTGCACAGTTAACAGATTAAGCTACAGATAATGATAAACGGTGTGAATTGGTTAGTTTTTTCAAGAAACTGTGCATTTTCTCAAACATTACAACCTCAAAACAGGGATGCATTTTTCAAAACTTTGGCAAAATTGGGGCTTCTTCCTGTTCTTGAAATTGTAATGGGAATGGATGATTTGCAGGTCAGGTTTGCTGCTACAGATATATTTTCTTATATAGTAGAGTTTGGTCCATCTATCATCAGAGAATTTGTTGTGCAAGAAGCCCAGCAGAGTGATGATATCCTTTGCATTAATGTAGTAATTGAACAAATGATCTGTGCTACTGACCCTGAACTAGGAGGAGATGTTCAGTTAATAGGATTCCTTCATACTTTTATTGATCCAGAGAACATTCTGGCTACAGCTAATAAAACTGAAAAAAGCTAATTTATAAATTTTTTCTATAACCATTGTATGCATGTTCTCACAGTACCACTTTTGGCTAATACTTCAGAAGACAAATGTGGAAAGGATGAAATAGTTGGTGCTAACAAAAGTAACACAATTTGCCCTGATAACTACCAAACAGCACAGATGCTTGCCTTAATTTTGGAATTACTTACATTTTGTGTGGAACACCACACATATCACATAAAAAATTATATTATGAACAAATATGTGCTAAGACGTGTCCTGGTCTTAATGAATTCAAAACATATGTTCTTGGCATTATGTGCTCTTAATTTTATGAGGAGGATAATTAGTCTTAATGATGAATTTTACAACCATTATATCACCATGGGAAATCTTTTTGAGTCAGTTCTAAATGCCCTTCTCAATAATGGAACCCAATACAACCTGCTAAACTCAGCTGTCATTGAATTGTTTGTGGAAGATATCAAATCTCTAACTGCACTTGTTGAAAATTTTTATAAGGCCCTTGACTCAATTGAATATGTTCTGACATTCAAAGGATTGAAGACAAAATATGAACAAGAAAAAGACAAAGTCAGAAACTGAACAGCAGCAGATTTTGAAGAAATGCAACAACCTTAGAGGAAGATGAAGAAACATGGTTCAATGAAGTTGAAGAGGAAGAAGGTGAAGCAGTTGTGCCACCAGGTGGATGGATGATTTTCCAGATAGCTATGAAAAGTTTATGGAAACTGAAAAAGCAAAAGAAAGTAAAGACAAAGAAAATCTTCCCAAAAGGACATCCTCTGGCTTCAAATTTACTTTCATTCTTCCAGTGCTGCTAATGGAGCAAATAGTACAAACAGTAAATCTGTAATGGCTCAAACAACACCAGCAAGTTCTAATGGATCTTCCAAAAATACAAGCTTGATTATATCAGTAACTGCCACTAAAGGAAGTCTAGTTGGCCTAGTGGCTTGTCCAGATGACTAAGAAGAGGAGGAAGAAGAGGAGACATCTCCAAGAAAAAGACCTCTCCTTGGCTCATAAAAACTTTGCGGGGAGGGGAACCTCACTGTAGGGTATTACTAAATGCTGCAACTGTTCAGTGAGCATAAAAGTCTGAATCAGAAAGCTTTTTCCCTTGAACTAAGTGGCATTTAACATTAAGAAACCATTTTGGAACAAAAAGGAGTTACTAGAAAAGAGAAGTCAGCATGCAGCACATAAACCTTTTTCTTAAGCAGGGTGTAATATGAAAGCTGCTTTTGTTTGTTTTTGAAGAGCACAAGCACATTCCATGTAAACAAATGAATTTCAAAAACAACTGAGGCAAACAGTTGTAGTTTTATTTTCAAAGAACAGCAAGTAATCTGTAAATATTTTAATGTTAGTTTGCCCATCTAATGAGCTGAGATTATGCTAAAGTAAGAAAACACATCCCCAAACTATAATTAATGTGTTAGAAATGATAAAAGTTCAAAACTATGAAACCAGCTGCAATCTACCACATAGAAATTGCCCTTGTAATATATTATGGGTTCATTTTTCCAGGAATAGTTTGAAATGAAGCAGTTTCCCTGTTTTGGAGATTTTGTAGTTAATTTTAATTTTAGCTTGTTTGGAAAAGATGGGCTGTCTGTGTAGATATGAAGTATAGTTTTTTTCCCCCGTAAAACAGAATTTATTTTGTATCAAAAATGCCACTGTTCTGGGGGGCGGAGCCAAGATGGCAGCTGGTAAGCAGGGAATAGTGTGAGCTCCGTACTGAGACCCTCCAAAAACTTATTAAAAATGGCTCTGAACCAATTCTAGAATGGCAGAACCCACAAAACAGCAGAGGGAAGCAGGGCTCCAGCCCAGGACAGCCTGGATGGTCTCTGGGTGAGGTCTATTCCACACGGAGCTCGGAGCTGGAGTGGAGGAGCAGAGCCCAGCCTGAGCAGCGTGGACCATCCAGACCAGAAGCAGGGCGGAGGGGGCCCTAGCTCCCTGATTCAGTGAGCTGCGGCAGTTACGAGACTTCTCAACCCACAAAACCAAAGACTGCGGAGAAGGTTAGTGGGAAAAGCTGCCGGGAGTGGAAGGAGTTTCGCGGTTAGGCTTCCAGCCCCAGGGGCAGCGGAGGTGGGGCAGCTACGGCTGTTGCTGCTTCCGGCTCCAGGCCCGACCTGGTGGGAGGAATTAAGTGGCGGATCAGAGCAGGAGTCCACAGCCTGCTGAAGATCTAAGCCCAGTTCGGGTTGGGGTTCTTGGGGAAGGAGCAGTGCTGGTGTGGCAGAGCTGGCACCTCCCCCCCAAACGTGGAACATAGAACTCAGTAGTCTACAAGCAGTCATACCCCACTGAAAAACTCAAAGGTCAAGTTAGCTGGTTGGGAATATGGCCAGGCAGCGAAAACATACCCAGATTCAGTCTCAGACTTTGGATTCTTTCTTTGGTGACAAAGAAGACCAAAACATACAGCCTAAAGAAGTCAACAAAGTCATAGAGACTACACCAAAAGCCTCCAAGAAAAACATGAACTGGTCTCAGGCCATGGAAGAGCTCAAAAAGGATTTGGAAAAGCAAGTTAGAGAAGTAGAGGAAAAATTGGGAAGAGAAATGAGAAGGATGCAAGAAAACCATGAAACACAAGTCAATGACTTGCTAAAGGAGACCCAAAAAAGTACTGAAAAATACACTGAAGAAAACAACACCTTAAAAAACAGACTAACTCAAATGGCAAAAGAGCTCCAAAAAGCCAATGAGGAGAAGAATGCCTTGAAAGGCAGAATTAGCCAAATGGAAAAGGAGGTCCAAAAGACCACTGAAGAAAATACTACTTTAAAAATTAGATTGGAGCAAGTGGAAGCTAGTGACTTGATGAGAAATCAGGATATTATAAAACAGAACCAAAGGAATGAAAAAATGGAAGACAATGTGAAATATCTCCTTGGAAAAACCACTGACCTGGAAAATAGATCCAGGAGAGAGAATTTAAAAATTATTGGACTACCTGAAAGCCATGATCAAAAAAAGAGCCTAGATACCATCTTTCAAGAAATTATCAAGGAGAACTGCCCTGATATTCTAGAGCCACAGGGCAAAATAGAAATTGAAAGAATCCATCGATCACCTCCTCAAATAGATCCCAAAAAGAAATCTCCTAGGAATATTGTCGCCAAATTCCAGAGCTCCCAGATCAAGGAGAAAATACTGCAAGCAGCCAGACAGAAACAATTTGAGTACTGTGGAAACCAAATCAGAATAACCCAAGATCTGTCAGCTTCTACATTAAGAGATCGAAGGGCTTGGAATGCGATATTCCAGAGGTCAATGGAGCTAGGATTAAAACCTAGAATCACCTACCCAGCAAAACTGAGTATCATGTTCCAAGGCAAAATATGGAGTTTCAATAAAATAGAGGACTTTCAAGCTTTCTCAGTGAAAAGACCAGAACCGAATAGAAAATTTGACTTTCAAACACAAGAATCAAGAGAAGCATGAAAAGGTAATCAAGAAATGGAAATTGCAAGGGACTTACTAAAGCTGAACTGTTTTGTTTACATTCCTACATGGAAAGATGATGTGTATGATTCACGAGACCTCAGTATTAGGGCAGTTGAAGGGAATATGCATATATATATGTTTATGTATATATATATATATATATAAGTGAATGTGTATGTATGTATGTATCTATGTGTATATGTATGCATGTGTATGTATGTTTATATATATGTGTGTGTGTGTTTTCATGTGTGTATATATACATATATATATATATGTAAAAGAGAGAGCAGACACAGGGTGAGTTGAAGATGAAGGGAAGATATCTAAAAGAATAAAATGAAATTAAGGGATGAGAGAGCAACATACTGAGAGAGGGAGATAGGGAGAGATAGAATGGGGTGGATTATCTCGCATAAAGGTGGCAAGAGGAAGCAGTTCTGTGGGAGGAGGGGAGAGGGCAGGTGAGGAGGGAATGAGTGAACCTTGCTCTCATCGGATTTGGCCTGAGGAGGGAATGCCATACATACTCAGTTGGGTATCTTACCCCACAGGAAAGAAGAGGGAGGAAGATAAAAAAAAATAAAAGGGGGGGGATGATGGAGGGGAGGGTAGATGGGGGTGGAGGTAATCAAAACAAACACTTTAGAAAGGGGACAGGGTCAAGGGAGAAAATTCAATAAAGCGGGATGGGTTGGGAAGGAGCAAAATGTAGTTAGCCTTTCACAACATGAGTATTGTGGAAGGGTTATACATAATGATACACGCGTGGCCTAGGCTGAAGTGCTCGACTTCTTAGGGAGAGTGGGTGGGAAGGGAAGAGGGGAGAGAATTTGGAACTCAAAGTTTTAAAAACAGATGTTCAAAAACAAAAAAAAAAAAGTTTTTGCATGCAACTAAAAAATAAGATACACAGGCAATGGGGCGTAGAAATTTATCTTGCCCTACAAGAAAGGAATGGAAAAGGGGATGAGAGGGGAGGGGGGTGATAGAGAGGAGGGCTGACTGGGGAACAGGGCAACCAGAATATATGCCATCTTGGAGTGGGGGGAGGGTAGAAATGGGGAGAAAAATTGTAATTCAAACTGTTGTGAAAATCAATGCTGAAAACCAAATATGTTAAATAAATAAATTTAAATAAAATAAAATTTAAAAAAAATGCCACTGTTCTAGAGCCAGAGGGTAAAATAGAAATTGAAAGAATCCACAGATCACCTCCTCAAATAGATCCCAAAAAGTAAACTCCTAGGAACATTGTCGCCAAATTCCAGAGCTCCCAGATCAAGGAGAAAATACTGCAAGCAGCCAGAAAGAAACAATTTGAATATTGTGGAAAAGCAATCAGGATAACACAGGATCTGGCAGCTTCCACATTAAGGGACCGAAGGGCTTGGAATATGATATGCCAGAGGTCAATGGAGCTAGGATTAAAACCAAGAATCACCTACCCAGCAAAACTGAGTATCATGCTCCAAGGCAAAATATGGACTTTCAATAAAATAGAGGACTTTCAAGTTTTCTCAGAGCTGAATAGAAAATTTTACTTTCAAACACAAGAATCAAGAGAAACATGAAAAGGTAAACAAGAAAGAGAAATCATAAGGGACTTACTAAAGTTGAACTGTTTTGTTTACATTCCTACATAGAAAGATGATGTGTGTGATTCATGAGACCTCAATATCATAGTAGCTGAAAGGAATATGTATATATATATATATATATATATATATATATATATATATATATATATATGTGTGTGTGTGTGTGTGTGTGTGTGTGTGTGTCTATGTATATGTATACACACACACACACACACACAAACACACACACACAAAGGGCACAGGGTGAGTTGAATATGAAGGGATGATATCTAAAAAAATAAAATCAATTTAAGGGATAAGAGAGGAATATATTGAGAGAGGCAGCAAGGGAGAGATAGAATGGGGTAAATTATCTCGCATAAAAGTGGGAAGAAAAAGTGGTTCTGCAGGGAGGGAAGAGGGGGCAGGTGAGGGGGAATGAGTAAATCTTGCTCTCATCGGATTTGACCTGAGGAGGGAATACCATACACACTCAATTGGGTATCTTACCCCACAGGAAAGAAGGAGTTAGAAGATAAAAAAGGGGGGATGACAGAAGGGAGGGCAGACGGGGGAGGAGGTAATCAAAAACGAACATTTTCGAAAAGGGACAGGGTCAAGGGAGAAAATTCAATAAAGGGGTATAGGTTTGGAAGGAGCAAAACATAGTTAATCTTTTGCAACGAGTATTGTGGAAGGGTTTTACACAATGATCCGCATGTGGTCTATGTTGATTTGCTTGCCTTCTTAGGGAGGGTGGGTGGGGAGGGAAGAGGGGAGAGAATTTGGAACTCAAAGTTTTAAAAACAGATGTTCAAAAACAACAACAACCAAAAAATTTTTTTTCATGCAACTAGGAAATAAGATACACAGGCAATGGGGCATAGAAATTTATCTTGCCCTACAAGAGAAGAAGGGAAAGGGGGATGGGAGGGGAGTGGGGTGACAGAAAGGAGGGCTGACTGGGGAATGGGGCAACCAGAACATACGCCATCTTGGAGTGGGGGTAGGGTAGAAACGGGGAAAAAATTTGTAATTCAAACTTTTGTGAAAATCAATGCTGAAAACTAAATATATTAAATAAAAAAAAATACCACTGTACTTGTTTTACACCACTTGTGCACATGTGGTGATAATAATGCTGAAATGTAAAATTCAGGAATTAAAATGTGACCCTGTAATTCCATACCAATCCATTGATTGGTGTGGCACTGAATAAGTAGATTAATTTAGGTGAAATTGTCATATTTATTGTATTAGCTGGGCCTAACTATGAGCAACTGATATTTTTCCAATTATTTAGATCTGACTTTGTGTGAAAGTGTTCTAAAATTGCGTTCATACAGTTACTGGGTTTGTCTTGGCAGGTAGACTCCCGAATATTTTATATTGTCTACAGTAATTTTAAATGGAATTTCTCTATTCTGTTGCTGCTTGGCTTTGTTAGTAATATATAGAAATGAAGATGATGATGATTTATGTGGGTTTATTTTATATCCTGCAACTTTGCTAAAGTTGTTCATTATTTCAAGTAGTTTTTTAGTTGATCCTCTAGGATTCTCTAAGTACATCATTATACCATCAGCAAGCACTTCCTGTAATGGGGATAAGCTAGAAACATTCCCAACAAGATTAGGGGTGAAATGAGGATGTCTATTATCACCACTGTTATTCAACATTGTGCTAGAAATTTTAGCTTTAACAATAAGAGAAGAAAAAGAAATTGAAGGAATTAGAGTAGGCAATAAAGAAACAAAACTTTCTTTAAAATTTTGCTTATGTCAAGATATTAGGAGACAACCTGTTTTCCAGAGCTATGGCCTAGGAAGCAAGCAGTTCCCTGAGCTTGGCATAACAACAATCCTTTGCGCTCACCCTCTAGATGATCTCTACCACTGGCAATAACCCAATTATTTTTGTATTGCTTTGATTAGCACCAGGTGTTCAGACAAGCCCAGGACAAGCTCAGACAAGTACCCATGTTCCAGTCATGAAGCCTTGATATGAATCATACTTGTCTCATTGTTGCTTTTGCCTCTTTTTGTCAGGGCCACAGCTCACTGCTTAACTATTGGTATAAGAACTGAGACCTCCCCACACTGCCTCATGCGCCCCCACTAGGGGCAGGGCCCCAACACATGTCTCATTTCCTCCCTGCTTACAAGCCATTTCCCTCACTTTGAAATTAAACTTCTGTTTGATTCCTGACTCTCCTGCCTGTAGCTTGCTGTTTGGTTCTGGCCATTCACAGGCTGGTTTGGTACAAATGACACTTTTATTTTACCCATTATTTTTGCTTCTCTCTCAATGAACAAAAAAGACAAGAAAAATAAGACCTTCATATCATATATAGTCCAATAAAATAAATTTCCCCTTTTGTCATACCCAAAAATTTAAATCTCATTCTGTATTTTAAATCCATCACTTCCACAGAAAGAGATGAGTAACATACTTATCTTCAGTCCTCTTGAATCATGGTTCACCTCCACACTAGTCCAGACCAAAACATACACACAGGCAGTCTTTCTCCTTTCCAACACATTCTGTATACAATTAACAAATTTATATTCTTAAATCATAGATCAGACTATATCATTCTGTTCCATGGATTCAGTAGCTTTCTTACTGATGCTAGCACAATTAAAGCCCACCAGAGTGTGACCCAAGTCTATCTTTATAAGCTGATTACATATTACCTGCCCCATAGAAGGCAGAAAGATGGCTCAAGACCATTGAAGAAGGGGCTGGAAGAGAGCAGCAGCCCCAGAAACTGAGCCTGTTGGGACATTTATGGTTGAGAGGATGGGAGTTCTGAACAAGGGGTTTGTAAGTAGTGATTTGTAGATCACTGTTAACCCTCTGAGAGAAAAAAAATCAGATGACTCTCTTCCAGAATTGGTCAAGTAGTTGCACAGCCAGCCTCTGGCTGTGTGCATTAGTCATTGAAACAGTAAGGCAATAATAAAATGTAGATGATAATTGTCAAAATGCCTATGTAGTTCTGTATCGCAAAGTATACAAGACTCTCCACATAGAAGGTAGAAGAAGTAAACCATTTATTCAGACACCAGAGAACCATATCCCACAAGCCATTTATCCAGTGTACCACAGCAGTAAAACATTCCACACACAATATAACAACCTGGAGCCTCGCCATCCCAAAACCTCTCTGACCCCCTGCTGCCCCAAAACAAACTCACAGTATATCTAAGTCAGCCTGTTCAGTTCGAACAATCACGCAAGCGGCCATTAGCAGCCATAACATCTCTCTCTCTCCCAGCATTTCCTGTGACATAACTTCCTTTTCCTGTCAGGAAACTCCTCCCACCACATGTAACTTAGGCTTCCTGTGATGTAAGCAGGACACATGGCCTATTTATGGGTGAAAAAGATCTTCAAATATAATTGCTACTATAGTCATTCACCAAACCATCTTGTGCTATAGAGCCCAAGCTTGGACCTCCACAAATTGACCACCATTGGAGTTTGCACACATCTGGCTAGAAATGGCAAACAGATTATTGGAGATCATGCAGGCAGGCAGAAATCTTAGGCTTTTCCTTTCTGTTCCAGAAAGACCAAGTCTAGGAGTTCAATAATCTGGTCCATCTTGTAGGTGATTCCAAATCTTTTTATTTTTATTATTTAAATTAAAAAAATTATGTTGAACATTGTTTTTAACATTTTGAATTTGAAAATTCTCTTTCCAGACTCTTCCTACTCATTGATAAGGCAATAAATATATCAATTATACATATGAAATCTTACCCCCCCCAAAATTTTTGAATACTAATCATGTAGCAAATAAAGTAAGAAAACTATAGAAAAGGAAAAAATATATATTTCAATTTATATTGAGTTCATCAGCTTGCTCTCTGGAGGTGGAGAGTATGTTTCATCGTGAGTCTTTTGGAAGTATCTTCATCAAGCAGCTAACTCTTTGACAGTTGTTCATCATTACAATATTGCTATTACTGTGTACAATGACCACCTGTTTCTGCTCACTTCACAATGTATCAATCCATTTAGGTTTTCATGGGTTTTTCTGAAACCATCACATTCATTATGTTGTTGTTTTTCAGTAGTTCAGTGATTGCTTGACTCTTCATGACTTCCATTATGGGAACTTTCTCAGCAAAGAAAATGGAATGGTTTTGCCATTTCTTTCTCCAGTCTAAGTGTCTTAGGCCCTATTTGAACTCGGGTTTGAGTGACTTCAGGCATAGTGCTTTATCCACTAAGCCATCTAATTTCTAACAGCAAAATAGTATTCCAATACTGTTGTATTGCTTCTCTCCAGTGTGAATACTGTGTACTTCAGGGCAGATCCTGGTCTACATATCTTGCCACTAGACCCAGGTGGCTCCAGAGGAGATAGTGAGGAAGGTGACTTTGCACAGTCCTCCCTCAATTAAATACAACTCACTTGCATGGCATGGCATTACCTCCTTAATGTCATGGTGAACAAAGGACAAAAAGCAACAACAATTAGATGACAAGGCCTGAGGCAGCCTTAAAAGAGTAAACGTTATTGCTGCTGTTCACTGGCACTTCACTGAATTCCTTCACTTTTATATTCAGAACAATGGATAGAAAGCATATAGCATCAATATCTGCCAAAGACCCTTACTAGGCTTTTAAAAAATTGTGATTCCAAATCTTCATAGTTCAGTGACTACCCTGATGAGCAGAAGCAGCACCAGCAACATCAGAACACAGCTCAGATTATGACACATCCCTCAAGCACAGTCAACAAGTACTTATCATACATCGGGCTCATCTGATGGTCAAGTCATCATCCATATGCCTCTTGCATGCTATCTTCCCAGGGATCAAAGTTAATATCAAGGCTCTCCCAATATCACCACCCACTCAGTATCCTCTGGCTCAACCACCAAATCCTCTCCATTCCAGAAGGTCCATGGGAGGATAACATTAATCTTTTTTCCCTTAGAGGACTCTACAGAGGGGATATCTCCTTTAATGGGGGAGGGGTGCCTAAATGAGGACCCTTAGAACTTCATATAAGGATTCAGAATAATGGCCTAGATAGCTACACAATCTTCCCACACACTAAGATTCTACACAGCATGAATTCTCTGATAGACATCAGAGAAGTGTCCTCAGTCAAAATTCCTTGCCATATGCATTACTTAACACATAGGGTCTCACTCCAGAATAGATTCTTTAATGTTGAATAAGTTGTGTCTTCAGTAAGAGGATCTTCCATATTCATTACATTCATAAGGTCTCTCCAATATCAATTCTCTAATGTTGAATAAGTTCTAAAGTCAGGAGGAATGCCCCCATAAACTACATTCATACAGTTTTTCTTCAATATGAATACTGTGATGTCCAATAAATTCTGAGCTGTAGTAGAAGGCCTTTTCACATTCCTTATATTCATAAAGAATTTTCCCAACATGAATTTTCAATGTGGAGTAAATTGTGTCTTACTTCTGAAAGCCTTCCCATATTCACTACATTCATAAGGTTTCTATCCAGTACGAATGCTTGGATGCACAGTAAGTCATGGCTTATTTCTGAAGGGCTTTCCATATTCATAAGAACCCTCAGCACTATGAATTCTCTGATGTTCAATAAAATCTAAATTGTGATTGTCTTCCCACTCTTTATATACATTACATATATTTACATACATCACATACATTTACATACATTAAATACATCTCTAGTATGAATTCTCTTATGGACATAAAGTTGTATATTCTGTATAAAGACTTTCCCGCATTCACTACATTCATCAAGTCTCTCTCAAGTATGAATTCTCTGATGCACAGTAAGCTGTCTCTTAAACCTGAAGGCCATCCTGCATTCACTACATTCATAAGGTGTCTCTCCAGTATGAATTCTCTGATGCACAGTAAGATTTGACTTCCTATTAAAGATCTTCCCACATACACTGCATTCATAAGGTTTCTCTCCAGTATGAATACTCTTATGCACAGTAACATGTGCCTTAATCCTAAAGGCCTTCCCACATTCACTACATTCATAAGGTTTCTCTCCAGTATGAATTCTCTGATGCATAGTAAGACGTGGCTTCCTCCTGAAGGCCTTCCCACATACATTACATGCATAAGGTTTCTCTCCAGTATGAACGCTCTGATGAAAAGTAAGTTGTATCTTACTCCTGAATGCCTTCCTACATTCACTACATTCATAAGGTTTCACTCCAGTATGAATGCCCTGATGCACAGTAAGTGTTCTCTTATTCATGAAAGCCTTTCCACATTCACTACATTCGTAAGGTTTAGCTCCAGTATGAATTTTTTGATGTCGAATAAGTTCTGAATTGTACTGGCAAGCCTTCCCACACTCTTTACATTCATATAGAATCTTTCCAGGATGAACTCTCTGATGTACATTAAGTTGTGTTTTACTCCTGAAGGCCTTCTTACATTCACTACATTCATAAGGTTTCTCTCCAGTGTGAATTCTTTGATGTAGAATAAATACTGAGTTGTAGAAGAAAGTCTTCCCACACTCTTTACACTCATAAAGACTCTCTCCAGTATGAATTCTCTGGTGCACAGTAAGCTCTGTCTTACGCCTAAAGGCTATCCCACATTCACTACATTCAAAAGGTTTCTCTCCAGTATGAATTCTCTGATGCACAATAAGATGTGACTTCATCCTAAATGTCTTCCCACAAACACTACATTCATAAGGTTTCTCTCCCCGATGATTTCTTTGATGTTTTATAAAATCTGCCTTATGATGGAAAGCATTCCCACACTCCTTACATTCATAAAGACTCTCACCAACATGAATTCTCTGATGCACAGTAAGATTTGACTTCCTATTGAAGGTTTTTCCACATAAACTACATTCATAAGGTTTCTCTCCAGTATGAATTCTCTGATGCATAGTAAGCTGAGTCTTAAGCCTAAATGCCATGCTGCATTCACTACATTCATAAGGTTTCTCTCCAGTATGAATTCTCTGATGCATATTAAGAGTTGACTTCCTCTTGAAGGCCTTTCCACATGCACTACAATCATAAGGTTTCTCTCCAGTATGAATTCTCTGATGCATATTAAGATTTGCCTTCCTCCTGAAGGCCTTCCCACATTTACTACATTCATAAGGTTTCTCTCCAGTATGAATTCTTTGATGTTTAACAAGGTGTGAGTTGTATAAGAAAGCTTTCCCACACTCCTTACATTCATAAGGTTTCTCTCCAGTATGAATTCTCTGATGCATTGTAAGTTGTGTTTTACTCCTGAAGGCATTCCCACACTCACTACATTCATAAGGTTTCTCTCCCATATGATTTCTTTGATGTTCTATAAGTTCTGAATTGTAGTGGAAAGCCTTTCCACACTTTTTACATACATAAAGAATCTTTCCAGGATGAACTCTGAGATGCACAGTAAGTTGTATCTTACGCCTGAAGGCCAGCCCACATTCACTACATTCATGAGGTTTCTCTCCAGTATGAATTCTCTGATGCATATTGAGATTTGCCCTCCTCCTGAAGGCCTTCCCACATACACTACATTCATAAGGTTTCTCCCCAGTATGAATTCTCTGATGTAGACGAAGTTCTGAGTTGTAGATGAAAGCCTTCCCACACTCCTTACATTCATAAAGAATCTTTCCAGTATGAATACTCTGATGCACAGTAAGTTGTGTCTTATTCCTAAAGGCATTCCCACATTCACTACATTCATAAGATTTCTCTTCAGTAAATCCTTTGCTCCCTGAAAGGAAGAAGGGAGAATTGATTAAACCTGCCTTTTCTTCTGGTTCCCAAGGCTCCTATATGCTTAAAAGGTTTTAGAGCTATTCTCTTGCCTTCCCACTTGAAAAGACCAGTCTCAGGACTCTTTCACTAAGGATCCCAGTTTATCTTATGTGAAAATATGGTGACTCAAAATTAACAAATAAATGAATTGACTTGGAATGAAACTACCTGGAAAGGATGAAATAGATGAATTTACTCAAATGTAAATGGTTGACACTTGAATGGCATAAGGAAATGAAAGCTTTCCATATTTCACTGCATAATCATTGCAGATATTATGCCAAATTTTTTTGCAAAAAAGTGGGCTGTGACCATTATGTGAAGCTTTTAAAAAAATTTGTGCTGGTATTACTTAAAAACCATTTATTACTAAACTGTATCACTGACCGACAAACTGTACAGTTTAGATAATGCAGAAAGATGTAAGTCTTACCACATCACGTGACTTATTCATGGCAGCTTTGCCTGCAGGCATGCTTCCCTTGAGCCTATGGTTCTTCACTGGGTTAAGTGGCAATACTGTTAGTACTGTAGTGCTCTAAACAAACCATACAAGATAGCTTTTGGAACTATACTAACAATGCACATGAGCTGAGAATTCTAGGCTCTGGGCTCATAATGCACTAGAGATAAATGCATATCCATATGCCACTTGCGAATACATTCCTGGTTTTTTTACAAGTGGTAAGATGAACAGAATTATACCATATGACAATTATGCATGAAAGGTTACAAATCAATTTTTGGACAAAAAAAAACTGGGTGTGATGATTATGTGGTGAAATACAGTAGCCTTTAAAAGTAGATGACTTTAAGAGGTTGCAAAGTAGCCTTAGGGTCGCTAGGTAGCACAGTGGATAGACTGCTGGGCCTAGAGTCAGGAAGATTAATCTTTCTGAGATCATACCAAAACTTAAAACACTAGCTCTGTGACTCTAGGCAGGTCATTTTACCATGTTTTCCTCAGTTTCCTCACCTGCAAAATAACTTAGAGAAGGAAAAGGAAAACCAGTCCATTATCTCTGACCAAAAAAAACCCAAATTAGGTCATAAGCAGTTGGACATAAACAAAAAATGACTGAACAACAAAAATGTATCCTTAATGTTTAAAGTGGAAATAGGAAAGGAAAACACTGAACAGAAAGAAAAAGGGGAACTAATGAGAGTAGCATGAGGAGAGATAGAAAGAGATGTGGAATAAATAGTAAAAAGAAAAAATATGAGAAAAGAAGGTCTTACTGGACAATTGTTGCCATGAAGGTCTGCTAAAAATCCAACATATCTACATTGTAAGGAACTGATAAAATTTGTAAGAGTAAGATCCAATTCCAAAAAGGTAAATGATCAAGACATAAAGGTATTTTTCACAAAACAAAACTACCAGAAACAATACAGAAACTCTGGTAACCAAAGAAATAAAATTCTGAACAATTTGGAGGTATCACCAAATAGTCATCAAATTCGAAATGATACTTTAAAATGATAACAAATTTTGAAAGTTATGCTGAAACAGACACTTATTAAGCTGCCAATGCCATGTTTCTAAAAAACAACAAAGCAATTTACGTTTTAGCTACAAAACTTCATAACCTTTGACCAATGGTCCCACTACTAGATCTACATCCTCAAAATGTTACTCAAAACAAAGACATTTCATATAACATATTCACCATAGCTTTTTTTGAAATAGCAAAGTACTCAAAACCTATAGGTCCAATGATGGTGTTATGGCTAAACAAATCCTTCCATAAGAAAATATTATCTGCCTTGATAAACATAATTTCAAAGCACAAAGAAAAACAGTATGACATGTAACATGATCAACTAACGAAAGAGGAATTAGGTTAGGATTAAATATTTTATAAAGTAACAGCAACAAAGAAACATAAGCATCAAACAATAGAGAAGAAAGCATCAGAAGAGGGCACAAAAGCCAAAAGGACATGTTGTTAATAGTTTAAATGATTTGCTTATTTTAAGATGGAGGATGAATTCATGCAACTGAGTCAGGAGAATGCCTGCTTGAAATAGGATACTCTTCAATGAATTGGATAGAAATACCTACCCCACACTGAGGCAACTACTTGCCTTGAAAGTGGAGGTACATGAGGGTAGAGATGCATAAATAGCTAACTTCTTGAGTTAAAAAAATGACATTTTAAAGTCTTAGCTCTTCTCAACAGGCCTGAGAAGCTTTGATAAGACCACCTTGTTCAACATTTTAAATGAGCTTTGAACTACAATGACCAACAGGGCAGTATTTTCCAATGACCCATTTCCTTGGTTTTTATGTAGTCACCTGGACAGCTGCTTCTTGGAATATCTGCCTCTGGCATCCAAGATGCTTCCTTTCTTTCCAATTGGTAGATCACATCTGGTTTGGAAACTGCAAATCCTGTTTGTTGAAAATGAAAAAGTGCTAGGCACAGTCATCTCAGAATGCAATCATAGAACAGAGATGAAACACTCCTCTCGACTCTTAATAGAAGAGTGGGGGAATAAAGGCACAAATTTTTTCTTATACCATCCAAGACACTGTTGATGTAGTGCTAATTTTGTTTGTAATTAATTTTTTTTTTCAACCAGCGAGGGAGCAATAGCCTAGATGGAAAGAGAGGTACAGTTTGTTTTGTTTAAAAAAAAAAGCATCGATAAAACATAATAAAAGAATTCAAAACTAGTTAAAACTCTCTTTGGGAAAAAAGCAGGCATGCTAGGAAGACCCCAAGGATAGTAACAAGGACCTATGCGGGGATGGATTATAGATCATGACTTAGGAAAAGTATTTCATCTGACTCTGCTTAGACAATGGGGAGACCTCGTATGTAATGAAACCCACAATGGGATTGAACAGAAAATCTTGGATTTAAAGCAAAAGAGAAGGGAAGATACATTTTCAAGGACAACACCAAATCAAGAAATCATACTAAGCAACAAACTTTTTCCTGGAAACAGTAGCACAAGTATTGTGTCTCTAGGCCGCACAAGGATTAGGAATATCTTCCTTTTGTATGCCAAAGAATAACTGTTAAAATTCTGAAAGTCAACATCATATTATATATATATTATATATATATAAAACAAGATTGCAAAAGGGAAGCTATTCTTACCCAAAGAGACCAAGTTCCTATAGTTCTCCAGCATCACATTCCTGTACAACTTTTTCTGAGATAAGTTCAAATGTATCCACTCCTCCAAAGTGAATTCCACAGCCACATCCTGGAATGTCACTGGTTCCTGAAACACCAAAAGTATTTGTGATTACCCAAGTATAACCGTTATAGTTACTATACACATAGGCACCTATCTACAAACATGAATATATATGTATATAATATATACATACACTTAGATATCTATAATCATACTCATATATAGACAGATACATTTACATGCATCTATGTAAGACCATACTATACTTGTCCTCTGTTTCTGAGGGTGGATAACATTTTCCTTGATAAGTTTTAGTCTTTCCATACTTTTCTAAGTACAGCAACTCATCATTTTCTATACCACAGCAATATTCTAACCTTATACTGTCTAGTTATTTTAAATAGCCTAAAACTATATTGATTAATATGGCTGACCTACAGTATAGTTTCCGTTTTTCTCTTTTGATTAAATCTATTTTAGCTTTAACTTTGTCTGAGATCACAATTACTAATCCTGTTTTTCTTTCCTACTCCTAATCTTTATTTTATGTTTGTTTATCTCTTATTTCCTATCCTTCCTGACTCTTCTACTTTACTTCTACCTGGTACCATACCCACCTATTATTTAACATACTCGCTACCCCCTTATTCTCTCCCCCAAGCCTGAAATCCCTCCCTTATCCTCTCCCCCTATCCCTTTAATCTTTTATTTCTTTCTGAATTTAGAAGTCTTTTATACCTATATGTGTATATGTATATATATATATATGCATATACATATACACACACACATATATATATGTACATACGTATTGTTTGTTCCCTCTTTAATCCATTCCTGATGAGAGGAGGGTTCCAGAACTACCAGCCCTCCTCTCCTATCTAATTCCGGTGTCAGTTCTTCTTTTTGCACTTCATTTGTATAAAATACTCTTTTTACCTTTTCTGATATGGTTTTGCTTTTTAGTACTCCATCATACTTAGTTCTACCTAAATCTATCTTTTGAATTACTCAATTACTAATAACAATGTTAGACATATGATTTATATTTCTTCATATAAAAAGTAAACAGTCTATCCTTATTAAGTTCCTGGTAATTAGACTTTGATGTTTAACTTATATTTCTCTTGGATCTTGTATGTCGAATTTCCTACTGATTTCAGGTCTTTATGCATCAAAATCCTGAAAGTCTAGAAATTCATTGAATATCAATTTTTTTAAAAAAAATTCCAGCTTATGCTTAACTTTTCTGGGTAGGATTTTTTTTGCTCTGTGACAGATAGTGCACAATGACCTGTGGTCTTTTAGTGTAGCCGCTGCTAGGTCTTCTGTGATTGTAATTATGGTTTCACCACATTTGAATCTTTTTTTTCTTGTTGCTCATAATATTTTCTCCTCGAACTGGGGACTTCGGAATATAGCTATGATATTTCTACATGTTTTCCTCATAGAATCTCTGTCAGGGGGTAATCAGAGGGTTTTTTCTATTTCTACTTTCTCCTCTTGTTCTAATACTTCAGGAAATTTTTCTTTATTTTTTGTATAATTGTATCAAGATTTTTTTTTGATCATAGCTTTCAGGTAGTCCAATTATTCTTACATTTTCTCTTCTTGATCTGAATCAAGGAGTGTTATACTCCTAGTATACATAAATAAAAAGGTATGACCTATCAGGGTACCAGGAAGGAGGGCCATTCACACCTAAAAGGATTCTTCTCATCCTTCCCCCTTGAGTCCCAGGAAAGAGGGCTACCCATAACAAAAATCTATTTTCTAGCACTCCTACTTCCCCATTCCATTGGGAAAAAAAGATGAACAAAATCCTTGTAGTGAATACACACACACACACACACACACACACACACACACACACACCCAAATTTCCACATTGGCCAGGTCTAAAATATCTATATCTGAATCGATACCCTGTAAATTGACTGCATCACTGTCAAAAGCTGGGTAACATGTCTCATCAAGAATCCCCTTGGAAAATAGTTGGTCATTGTGATCAGAGTTACATATCTTTCAAATTTGTCTCTTTTTCACTCTTTAATATTTTTTCCATTATTACACAGAAAAATAACTCAAAATATTCATTTTTTAAAAATTTGAATCCTAAATTCCCTTACAACCCTCCCTCTTCAATGGTTCTTTCTCTAAAGGTAGTATCATATAATATTGCTGTGAAGTTCTCCTCATTTTGCTCATTTCACTTTGCATCAGTTTATGTAAGTCTTTCCCAACACAAATTCCATTATAATTCTATATGATAACTTGTTCAGCCATTCTGCGATTGGTGGGCATCCACTCAATTTCTGATTCTTTGCCAACACAAAAAGAACTGCAATAAATATTTGTGTACGTATGGGTCCTTTTCATTTTCATTCTTATGATTTTGGGATACATAACTAGTAGTGGTATTGCTGGAACAAAAGGGTGTGCATAGTTTTATACCCCCTTGGGCACACTTTTAAATGAACATTCACAATGTAAACAAGGAAATCATATTATACTGAAAGCAACTACTGATGACAACCTAATATCAATATTAAATGTTTATGTTCCAAATGTCTTAGCATATAAATTCATAAAGAAAAAATAAGCATGTCAATTGAGCATGTAACAAAAAACAACAGAAATCATATGTTTACATCAATAACTGAAGAAAAAGCTGTTGACAAAATACAACAGCCATTGCTATTAAAAACACTGGAAAACAGAAGAATAAATGGAGCTTTTCTTTAAATAAGTAGTATCTATTAAAAACCAAGAGTGAGCATTACCTTCAATGGGAACAAACTAGAAGCCTTTCCTGAAAGACCAGGGGTGAAGTAAGGATGGCCATCATGAACACTTTTATTCAATACTGTACTAGAAACACTAACTATAGTACTAACACAAGAAAAAAGAAACTTGAGGAATAAGGCAAAAAACAATACAAAACTATCATGCTTTGCAGATGCTTTGATGGTATACTTAACAGAACCTTACATAGTCAACTAAAAAGCTAGTTAAAAAGGGACAGCTAGGTGGAGCAGTGAATAGAGCACTGGCCCTGGAGTCAGGAGGACCTGAGTTCAAATCCTGCCTCAGACACTTGACATTTACTAGCTGTGTGACAGAGGGCACTTAACCTCAATTGCATTGCCTTCCCCCTCAAAAAAAAAAAAGGCTAGTTAAAATAACGAAGAACTTCATCAAAGTTGCATGATATAAAATAAACCCACATAAACCATGAGTACATCTATATATTACCCACAAAACCCAGGAGGAAGAAAGAGAAATTCCATTTAAAATAACCAGAGATATGCAGAGCCTACTTGCCCAGAACAACCCAGCAACTATTTCACACAAATAGAGAGATCTAAACAATTAAAGAAATATTAGTTGCTCCTGGGTAAGCTGAACTAAACTAGTATAATGAAAATTACAATTCTACCTAAATTAATATACTTATGCAGTGCCTACCAATCAAATTAACAAAGAAATTATTTTATAGAAAAATACCAAACATTATCAGTATAAACAAAAAGTCAAAAACATCAAGAGAATCAAACAAAAAAAAAACATGTGAATGAAGGGAAACTAGCAAAACAGACTTCAAACTATATTAAAAAGAGTAATCATCAAAACAACCTAGGAAGGGCTAAGAAATTCCATGGTTCATCAGTGGAAGACATTAGGTACATAATACATGAAAGTAATGACCATAATAATGAAATGATGAACCCAAAGATCCAGGGTTTTCAGGTAAGAACTCCCCATTTCATAAAAATTGCAAGCAAAATAGCAAAGCAGTCTGGCAAAAATTTGGCACGGACCAACGTCTCAAGTCATATACCAAGGTAAGGTCAAAATGAGTACATGATTTAGATATAAAGGGTGGCATCATAATTAAACTAGGTGAGCATGGGAAACTACCTGTTAGATCTGTGGAAAAGAGAAGAATTTACAACCAAGAGATAGAGAGGATAACATAAAGAATTTTGACCGTATGCCATTTGAAAGTTTTTGCCAAAACAAATCAATGCTGCCAAAATAAGAAGGCAATCAGGAAAGTGGAAAAAGTTTCTACTGAAAAGTTTCTCTGATAAAGGACTCATTTCTCAAATATATAAGAAACTGAGCTAAATATATAAATTTAAGATCCATTTACCAATTGAAAAATAGGTAAAAGATATGAAGAGGCAGTTTTCAGAAGTTTAAACCATCAATAGTTATATGAAAAAATGGTCTAAATCACTAATTAGAGAAATGCAAGTTAAAATAATGCAGAGATGCCACTTCACACCAATCAGATTGCCTAACATGAGAGAAATGGCAAAGTGAAGTGAGCAGAATCAGAACATGGTGGTCAGTAACGCCAATACTGTAACAATGATCAACTGTGAAAAACTTGCTTACTTTGTTTAATACAATGAGGAATGAAAATTCCAAAGGATTCAAGATGAAAAGGGAAGAGAGAAGTTGTGAATTCTAAAGGCAGATAAAGGATTTATCATAATATCATAATAAATGCTGGAAGGGATGTAAGAAAAGACACTAGTGCTTTATTAGTGGAGTTGAGAACTGTTCCAACCCTTCTTGGAATACAATTTGGAACCACACCCAAAAGGCTATATAACTCTGTATACCCTTTGACCTAGCAATCCCTCTATTAGGTCTGCATCCCAAAGAGATCAAAGAAAAAAGGAAAGCACCAAAATGCACAAAAATATTTAAAGCAGCTTTATTTGTAGTGGCAAAGAATTAGAAACTGAGCAGATATGAGGGAATCACTTTAAAATTGCAGGGGAGAACTCCTGGGACTTTGAGTAATTCCAGGACCTCACCATCTTCTAAAATAGTGAATGAAACTTGAGGAGATTCAGGGAATCAGGAAAGCACATGGTTTATTGTGGGAATTAAGTGAACAACAATGACTCCATCTTGTGACTCAACTCAGGAGCTAGGTTGGTTTCTACTCAACTTTTGGTTTCTCCATTCCAAATTCTGCCTTATGAGAAAACTTCATTCATCAGTGGCACCTGGAAAAGCTTATTGCATTGTTTGACCCTGGCTTTTCATGGCTGGGAATCTGGACAACCTCTCCCTGCTTTTCAGAGCCCCTTGACTGAGGACTTGCATTACCCTGATCAGAATCCCAGGCACATCCAAAGGGTGAGGTAAGGAGTTTCTCACAGTGGTCATTCTCAAGCAATTTATGTCTTATCTGAAAACTGGCCCCATACTGATCAATTATTGTTTCCATGTTCCTTTAATTGTTTACAAACACCTGGAGGAAATGGGACACCTCTTTTTCTGATTTCAGGGCATCGTACCTGTTTCTCTCCCCTTCCAAACTTGGAAAGTTCCTAATCTTTCAGCTAATTAGAAATCAGATTACCTCATGGTGTAATTTCCTTTAAATTAAGTGACCTTATTTGATTATTTTCAAAAGTCCAAAACCTAAAGTCAGGAAGTCTGGTCCTGGTTTCTTGAAAAACTGACATGTACTGCTTAATAAAATGCCATGCTCAGAAGATCAAACCATTTTCCTTGGTCATTTCATCTTTCACCCAACACAGCTGCCTGTCAAGTGGAGAATGGCTCAATAAGGTGCTGGATATGATTCTTAGGGAATACTATTGTGTACTAAGAAATGACAAGAGTAAGGTAGGTTCAGAAAAACCGGAGAAAAGTTCTTTGAAATAACACAAAGTGAATGAGCAGAATAAGAACACTGTGGCCAGTAATGCTGATGTTGTGACGCTGATCAACTGTAAGGACTTGCCTACTTTGATCAATACGTAAACATGTTTCATTTCATGAAAATTCCAAAAGATTCAAGATGAAAAATGAAGAGAAGAGTTGTAAACTCCAAAGGCTGATAAAGGATTTTTTATCGTTTTAAGAAATTCTAATGCTTTTTTAACTCTGTTTACAATGTGACTAATAGAAATGTTTTTCATGTTTTTACATGTATGATGTATATCTTGTTGGTTCCCTTGTCAATGGGTGGTAGTCAGCCTGAAGGAAGTGAAAGAATCTGGATTTCAAAATTTTAATATGAATGTTAATTTTAGGGTAGGTAGCATTGGATAAATAGACGATCTCATAGAGATACCATAGGTATTTTTTAGCTCTAAATATATGATTCCCTGATGCCCATAATTTCTAGGGTTGCAGCACAGGAGAAAGAAACACATGCCACAGTTTTTGCCTTGTGACTGTATTTCAGTAAAGCAGCAAGTGGCACTCACCTGTCTGGGCCTGGCTGTCAGCACAGGAGCCATTCCCTCTTCCTCAAGGCTCCCACCTACTGGGGCAGGGCAGAGGCCACAGAAGGCAGAGCTGGGGAGGAAAGGAGAACCATGAGAATGAGGGGCCGTGCCAGGGGTCTCCCTGCTCAGAGACGAGGAAGCCCCACTTCTCCCCAGGGGAGGGGGGGTGGGGAGGAAGGGGAGCAGGGATGGGGGTATGGTGATGGGAGTGGGGGGCACAAGGAAACTGTCATTCCTCTAGTCGGGGGGAGAGCCACCCCCTCCCACCCCCCGCTGTCTTTTAGCCAATCTCTCTTGACAGACAAAACGGGACAGACGGGGGACCATCTCAGCACGGCAGGGCACGGACCCCTGGCACCACGGCGGGGCGGGGGGAGGGGTTCTCCTGCAGTAAGCGATCGTCACCAGGACTTGGTTCCCTAAGAATCTCCTCCGGGATAACGACTAAACCCGGGGGGGTCGGGGCGGCTCTGTCTGCAGCACTCAGCTGACCCCGGGAACAGAGGGCAGGGCCTGCAGGGCAGGAAGGCTCTTCTTCCACAAACAGAATCTGAACACTCGCTAGCTGGGTGACCCTAGCCAAGTCCCTTCACCCTGCGGGCTTCAGTCTCCCCGGATGGAAAATGGCCTGAAGCAAAGGCAAACCATTCCAGCATGTCTACCAAGAGAATCCCAAATGGGTCCCGGACACTGGCAAACCACTCCACGACCCCCTCCCACGGCCTCAGCGCAGGCCACACCGCCCTCCCGCCTCCACCCCCTGCTGCCCACGCCCCCACTCCACCGGAAGCCCCGTCAGGGCCCCTCCTACCCCGTGCACTCCCGAACCAACTCCCAGGGCTCCGGCACCGCCCCAGCCCCGCAGCCCGCCTGAGGTCAGGCCCGGCCCGGCTATCGGGGGCCGCTCACCCCGTTCCGGGTCAACTCAGTGAAGAGAAGGGAAACGGACAACCCCAAGCGTCTGTGTGTGTGTGTGGGGGGGGGGGGGGGGGGGGGCGGGGCGGACGTGACGTTAGAGGGACCGCCCATCCCCACGGCGAGGAACTTGGAAAAGGCGCCTCGGGTGAGAGAGGCCTTCTGGGAATCGTAGTCTAGAGGCCACTGCAGTTTCTGCGCATGCCCGGGGCTAGGCGCCACCCCGGCCACCAACAGCACCCTCCATGTCATTCTATGGTGGTGTTCCCCCTGACCCGGGCAGCTCTTCACACCCCACGGAGGAGGAATGTCCTGCTTACCAAGGGTTGCTGAGGCCGTCCTGACTGCATGTCGAGTATCGGAGGAAGCAGAAGATGATGCACAGGCCCACGTGGAGGCTTCCGTGGCCTGGGGAAGTACGTGACTTATCCAGAGGTCTCTGGAGCCCCGGGATCCTCCAAGGCTGCCCGGTCAGAGCCACCCAGGGGCAGTGTGGCAGCTCCGGGAAGGATAGGCTGCAGGGGGGGCCCAGAGGACCTGTCCCAGGTTATCGGAGCCGCCCCACAGAGCTGGAGGCCCTTGGGACTGGAGCGCAGCAATGGCAGAACTTTGCCCCAGGACAAGCCTCGAGCCTTGGCCAAGGCGGGATGGGGGAAGTGGGGTAAGTGTAAACTTCCTGCAGGAGGTGGTCATGTAAGAGGACTGAAGACGAGCAGTGGCTCTGGACATGCCCTGTGCATGGGAGACCAGCTGAGGCTTTGGAGGAAGATCCTTCTTTCTATCTGGGAAAACTATCAGCTAACAAGCTCCTTTCTAATAAGGGACTATACATTCTCCATTCCTTCCCAGCCATAACTTGGTGGGAGACAATAACTTAAAACAAATTCATGAACTGACAAATGGCTGCTTATATTCAGCAGTAAGAGTCTGCACAGATGACTTATTTAATGATGGCTACTTGGGAGGGCCAACTCCGAGGTCTCTTGCTTTCTCCCTGACTGTCCCAGGGATGCTTGCTGCAGATGCTCACTCCATTCTGCCTTCCCAGCAATTTTATTTTCCCCTCCACAACTCCCTCTCCTGTGGGTGCAGAGCAGTTTTAACAATCCGGCTAGCAGCTTCCGTGGGGGTGTAAGATCCACCCACAGCCAGCACCCAGGAAGCTGCCAGCAGCACAGGTTCTTTTGATCTGCTTAACCAAGGAAAGCAAGGTGAAGGGGTTGACAAGCTTACTTTAATCCAGCATACAGACAGCATTCAGTTAGTTCAGGGGAGCATACAGACAGCATTCAGTTAGTTCAGGGGGAAAAGAACAGCACCCTCAACTTCAGAACATTCATTTAGTTCAGGGGAAAAAACCAGCACCCCACGGAGGTCAGAACAAAATACAAACAAATTACAAATATCAACAGACAGACCCAATACAATTCATAGTTACCAACATCTAGGTTCAGCCCGAGAGCTCAGAGCAAGGGCTGGCCCAGAATCATGCTCGCCACGGCTGCTGCTCCAACAGAAAAGGGATCTTCGAGCTGTCTTCTCTCCTCTTACAGAGTTTTTGACATCATCAAGCGTGGCCTGAATGACCAGAGCCGTTGGTTCTTGAGTTGGCCCCTCCCCTTAGGACCCTGGGAGGTTCACATCCACGTAGATTAGGTTAACACCCAATAGGGCATGGCTCTGGAGTTAACACCTCCCCTTAGCCAGCCCCATGAATCGTCACAAAGAGGCAGACTTAAACCCACGTGGTATAAAAGCCTCTGCTGTCCCAGACATGTAAACTAGGCCCCCCTGGAGTTAGCCCTACCTTGGGCCCTACCAAGGTTCCACACCTAACAGGGCTCTGGGCATGGGTCCCAGCACCCAGCAAGGCTCAATGAGATAAACTGAATCACTCAAAGAAAACAAATGCCATTCTGCGTACACTAGCCTGGTCTGTGGTAGCAGGGATGAGAAGGAAGTGCAGTGGTCCAAAGCTTCTCCTTCATCTGGTTCACCACTGCCAGTCCTTTGAATTTATCTTTTCTATTTATGTGTAATCGTTTTCTTTATGTTAATTCTGTATGTAATGGTGTTCAACATATTCTACCTCAGGAGGTTTGGACATGCTCTAACCCCTAATCACAGCATTTTTTAATTTAAAATCTTACATTGGCAAGATATTAGGAGACACCATGTTTTCCAGAGCTAAGGCCCAGTCAGCAAGCTGTGCCCTGAGCTTGCAAAAAAAAAAACAACAAAAAAAACAAACCAACAATCCTTTGTGCTTAGTCTCTGACAAAATCTCATGATTATTTTTTTACTTTGACCAACACCAGATGTCCTCTGAGCTTAGATAAGCACAGGACAAGTTTGGACAAGTACCCATGGTCCAGTCATAAGGCCCTGATATGAATCAAACTTGTATCATTATTGCTGTTACCCCTCATTGTCAGGGCTACACCTCACTGCCTACCCATTGGTATAAGTATTGAGATCTCCTGCCACTGCCTCTGGTTCCCCCACTAGGGGCAAGGCCCCAACACATATGTCTTGTAAGGGGTTAGGCCGACCCCGGGGCTGGTCAGGGTCCTAGCACTTGGCCTGTTTCCTGGGTAAAACCAGATAGGCTTAGTAGGAGTTGGAATGGCAGGCGCCCAGAGGGAGGGCCTCCGTCCTTAACAGCCCCCCCCCCCCCCCCCCGTAGTTATCCTTCTCATGCAGGCAGAGTCCATCCACTAGGGACTCTCAAGCCCAGAAGGAGGAACCCAGCTGGCCACTACCTAATGCTCTTGAACCAGTGCCTAACACAACAATGCTTTGATACTTTACTTACTGGAACATCTTTGATACTTTACAAGGGCATCCTGCCCTGTGCCTCACATAGCTCATACAGCTCTGGTATCAGCTGGCTACATGCCTGAGCCTTCCCATGCCTCCATAGATACTGTAGGACAGCATCCCCCTGTGTTCCCATACTCCCATAAAAACTATCTTGCTACAGCCCTAATTTTCCCATACGCCTGTAGGAACCATAGTTTGCAACAATCCAGATTCTTCCCACCCTATATCGATCTTCCCATGCTGTCATCCCCTAACCCCTTCAACACCTTCTTCTGCTCATGTAGTGCAAAACCCTTAAAACTGGATAATGTCTCCCAATAAATCGGAGTTGTATCTTCCCTGACTCCCGCCTCATCATTGCGTACTGAGATTGGGGTCCTTGCTGGTCAGGGACCCCCAACAATGTCTCATTCCCTCCTTGCTTGCAAGCCATTTCCCTCACTTTGAAGCTTCTGTTTGATTCCTGACTCTCCTGCCTTTAGTCTGCTCTGTTGGATATCCAGCCACCCACAGGTTAGAGGCCTGTTAGGTATAGCTGACACTTTTATTTAGCAGTTGTTTTTCCTTCTCCCTCAGTGAATGAAAAGACAAGAAAAATAAAACTTTAATGCTATATATAGTCCTCAAAATTTAATTTCCACATTGGTCACATCCAAAAATCTAAAGTCTCATTCTGTATTTTAAATCTATCCCCTCAACAGAAAGAGATGAATACCAAACATCTTCAGTCCTCTCGAATAATGGTTTGCCTAGGACAATAATTTACACAGGAGTTGTCCATCTCTATGAGTGTAGATAACCTCTACATAGGTCCCGACCAAAACACACAGAGGCAGTCTTTCTCCTTTCCACCACATTATTTTTTTTGTTTTGTTTTGTTTTTTGTTGTTGTTTTTGGCAGGGCAATTGGGGTTAAGTGACTTGCCCAAAGTCACACAGCTAGTACATGTGTCAAGTGTCTGAGGCCAGATTTGAACTCAGGTCCTCCTGACTCCAGGGCCAGTGTTCTACTCGCTGCGCCACCTAGCTGCCCCCCAACACATTCTTTATACAATTAACAAATTGATATTCATAAATCATAGGTCAGACTATACCATTCTGATCTAGTGCTTTGGTAGCTTTCTTACTGGCTCTAAGATAAAATACTGACTCTTGTTAAAGCTCACCAGAGTATGACCCAAGCCTATCTTTACAAACCGATTAACACATTGCTTGCCCTGCAGAAGGCAGAAAGACGGCTCAAAACCATTGAAGAGGGGCTGGAAGAGAGCAGCAGCTCCACAAACTGAGCCTTCTGGGACACGTGGTTGAGAGGATGTGAGTGCTGGAACAGTGGGTTTCTAAGTAGTGATCTGTAGATCACTGGTAACTCTTTGAGAGAGAAAAAAAACAGGCAACTCTCCTCCAGGACTGGTTCAAGTAGCTGCACAGCCAACTTCTGGCTGTGTGCATTAGTCACTCACCAAACCTTCCATTGCCCTAGAGCTCAAGCTTGGCCCTCCGCAAACTGACCCCCATTGGATTTTGCACCCATCTGGCTAGAAACAGCAGATTGTTGGGGAACAGAAAGGCAGGCAGTAATCTTAGGCTTTTCCACAGAGTTGCAGAAAGACCCAAAACTAGGAGTCCAATAATCTGGTTCATGTTGTAGGTGATTCCAAATCTTTTTGTTTAGTCAATTAACTAAAAAAATATTATTTTGAACACTCCTTTTAACACTGAGTTCCAAAATTCTCTTTCCAGCCCTCCCCCACTTATTGATAAGGGAAGAAACATATCAATTAACTATGTGGAATAATTCAAAAAATTTCAATACAAATTATGTAGAGAAAAAAGAAAAACAAAGAAAATGAAAAAAAATTATACTTCAATTAATTCTTTGAGGTTCAGCAAGTTCTGTCTTCAGGCTGAAGGTCTTCCCACATTCACTGCATTCATGTTTCTCTAGCATGAATGCTCTGATGTTGAGTAACATCTACATTCAGGTGGAAGGCCTTCCCATGTACACCATATTCATAAGGAAAGAATAAAGCCTTCCTACATTTATTACATACATAAGATTTTGCTCCAGCATGAATTTTTGATGTCTAATAACATCTGAATTGCAATGGTAGACCCTCCCACACTTCTCACATTCACGAGGAATCTCACCAGAATGAATTCTCTGATGGACATAAAGTACTGTCCTCAATCTAAAGGCCTTCCTATATGCATTACGATCTTAATATTTCTCTCCTGAATGAATACTTTGGTGTTCAGTAAGTTGTATCCTCACTCTGAAGGCCTTCCCATATTCATTATATTGATAAGGTTTCTCTACTGTATGAATTTTTTGATGTTGATTAAGACCTGAGTTCTACTAGAAACCCTTACAACACTCCTTGCATTCATAAAGAAAGGCTCCACTATGAATTCCCTGATGCACAGTAAGATGGTCCTTCCTCTTGAAGGCCTTTCCACATTCACTACACTCATAAGGTTTCTCTCCAGTATGAAGTTTCTGATGCTCATTATGATGTGACTGCCTCCTGAAGGCCTTTCCACATTCACTACATTCATAAGGTTTCTCTCCAGTATGAATTCTTTGATGCTGAATAAGTTCTGAGTTGCAAGGACAAGCCATACCACACTCCTTACATTCATACAGAATCTCTCCAGTATGAATTCCCTGATGCACAGTAAGAAGTGCCTTCCTCCTGAAGGCCTTCCCACATTCACTACATTCATAAGGTTTCTCTCCAGTGTGAATTCTTTGATGACGGATAAGGTATGAGTTGTACAGGAAACCCTTCCCACACTCCTTACATTCATAAAGAAAGTCTCCAGTATGAAGTTTCTGATGCTCAGTATGCTGTGACTTCCTCCTGAAGGCCTTTCCACATTCACTACATTGATAAGGTTTCTCTCCAGTATGAATTTTCTGATGTCGAATAAGATCTCTCTTAAAAGTGAAATCCTTCCCACATACACTACATTTATAAGATTTTTCCACAGTATGAATTCTCTTATGCAGTGAAAGTTGTATCTTAATCCTGAAGGCTTTCCCACATTCACTACATTCATAAGGTTTCTCTTCAGTATGAATTTTTTGATGCACTTTAAGTTGTGAGTTAGTTCTAAAGCCCTTTCCACATTCACTGCATTCACAAGGTTTCTCTCCAGTATGAATTCTCTCATGTGCTATAAGTTGTGCCTTACTCCTGAAGGCCTTCCCACATTCCCTACATTCATAAGTTTTCTCTCCTTTATGAATTTTTTGATGTTGAATAAGTTCTGAGTTGTACAGAAAAGCCTTCCCACACTCCTGACATTCATAAAGAATATCTCCAGTATGAGTTCTCTGATGCACAGTAAGTTGTACCTTCACCCTGAAGGCCTTCCCACATTCACTACATTTGAAAGGTTTCTCTCCAGTATGAACTCTCTGATGCACAGCAAGATGCTCCTTGCTCCAGAAGGTTTTCCCACATTCATTACATTCAAGAGGTTTATGTCCAGTAAATTCTCTGCTCTCTGAAAGGAAGAATAAAGAGCTGATTAACCCTGCCTTTTTTGCCCTTTCCCAAGGCACTTAGTTGCTCAAGGTTTTAGAGCTATTCTCTTGCCTTCTCACTTGAGATGACTAGTCTCACTAGTCTTTCACTAAGGATCAATTTATCTTATGTGAAAATATGACTCAAAGGTAACATACGTAAATGAATTGACTTGGGATGAAATTACCTGGAGGAATGAATGAAACCTTTCTTTACTTTAAGTGGCTGACATTTGAATTGAATGAGACTATTAAGAAAAAACAAATGACTTGAACTTGGAAATGTATTCCTACAATCTGAGGTGGAAATAGGAAGGGAAAAGACTAAAGTGAAAAAAAAATAGAGAACTGAGTTTATAGTGAGAAGAAATAGATACATGAAGCAAACAGAATAAGCAAGAAATATGAGGGGAAAAAAATGTGACAATTGTTACCATAAATATCCTATAAAAATCCAACATAAATACTTTGTAAGGAATTGATTGAAATTTGTAAGAATAAGATATACTGGTATTTTTAACAGGAGAAAGTATTAATGTTCACTTGAGACATTACTCAAACTCTGATAATCGAAGAAGTAAAAATGAAAACAATTGACAGTGAGGAACATTTTATACCATTTTATATTATTTTTGCAATTTCAATAAGACCCAGGGCCTGAATTAACGATCAGCAGGAAGAGCCTGAACCTGGGCTTCTTTGTTCTCTAAAGTTTGCTCAGAGAATATCTTTTCTCTGTCAACAAGGCCAGATAGGCCTGACCTAAGAACATTCCTTCCCCTGCTAACCATTAAAGGATGAGACCCTAATCCCGAGAAAACTACTTTGCTTAATATTTTACGGGCATATACTATGTTATGGAATGTTAATGAAACACAGAAACGCTGGGTTGTAGTTTTCACTGACCCTTGTCAACACCTTTATCTTATTGTATTTACAAACCTATTCCATTAGGGAAAATCTTTGTCTTGTGGTTAAACACACATGGGGATCATAAAATTGAGTAACATGCTAAATTGTGATGTTCTAAAAAAATATAAAACCTGTTCATGTTCCTGTACAAGGCAGTCAGACTCTGTCTGGCTCAATCCAAGATCATGTCTGTCCGCTATGCCTAAAGGGAACGAATAAATAAATAATATGAATTTTTCTATCACCTAGCTCTGTTTGCTACCTTTAACCAACTTTCAGGTTTAACAACAGGTATCAATAAATAGCCATTACAGGGTAGAGCCAAGTTGGCAGCTGGAAAGCAGTGACTTGCGTGAGCTCCCCACCAAGTCCCTCCAAAAACCTATAAAAAATAGCTCTGAACAAATTCTAGAACTGCAGAATCCACAAAATAGCAGAGGGAAGCAGGGCTCCAGGCCAAGACAGCCTGGATGGTTGCTGGGTGAGGTCTATCATGCACCGAGCTGGAAGAGGAGGGGAGTGGAGCCCAGCGTGGGCAGTGGCAGGACCAACCAGACCAGGAGCTGGATGGAACAGGCCCTAGCGCCCTGAATCAGTGAGCTGTGACAGTTACCAGACTTTTCAACCAACAAACACCAAAGACAACAGAGAAGGTTACTGGGAAAAGCTGCGGGTAGTGAAAGGAGTTCGCAGTTCGACCACTATCCCAGGGGCAGCAGAGGTGGTGCAGCTACAGAACTACAGCTGCAGTTGCTTCCAGCCCCAGGCCCAACTGGTTGGAGGAATTAAGTGGCAGATCAGAGTAGGAGTGCAGAGCCTGCTAAAGATCTGAGTCAGGTCTGGGTTGGCAGTTCTTGGGGAAGGAGGAGTGCTGGTGTGGCAGAGCTGGCTGTATAGAAATAGCTCTGAAAACAACAGCACGACATGGCCAGGCAGCGAAAACGGACTCAGATTCAGTCTCAGACTTTGGAATCTTTCTTTGGTGACAAAGAAGACCAAAACATACAGACAGAAGAAGTCAACAAAGTCAAAGAGCCTACAACGAAAGCCTCCAAGAACATCATGAAATGGTTTCAGGCCATGGAAGAGCTCAAAAAGGATTTGGAAAAGCAAGTTAGAGAAGTAGAGGAAAAATTGGGAAGAGAAATGAGAAGAATGCAAGAAAACCATGAAAAACAAGTCAATGACTTGCTAAAGGACACCCAAAAAAATACAGAAAAAAATACTGAAGAAAACAACACCCTAAAAAATAGACTAACTCAAAGTGCACAAGAGCTCCAAAAAGCCAATGAGGAGAAGAATGCCTTGAAAGGCAGAATTAGCCAAATGGAAAAGGAGGTCCAAAAGACCACTGAAGAAAATACTACCTTAAAAATTAGATTGGAGCAAGTGGAAGCTAGTGACTTTATAAGAAATCAAGATATTATAAAACAGAACCAAAGGAATGAAAAAATGGAAGACAATGTGAAATATCTCATTGGAAAAACCACTGACCTGGAAAATAGATCCAGGAGAGAGAATTTAAAAATTATTGGACTACCTGAAAGCCATGATCAAAAAAAGAGCCTAGATATCATCTTTCAAGAAATTATCAAGGAGAACTGCCCTCATATTCTAGAGCCAGAGGGTAAAATAGAAATTGAAAGAATCCACAGATCACCTCCTCAAAAAGATCCCAGAAAGAAAACTCCTAGGAATATTGTCACCAAATTCCAGAGCTCCCAGATCAAGGAGAAAATACTGCAAGCATCCAGAAAGAAACGATATGAGTATTGTGGAAACGCAATAAGAATAACACAAGATCTAGCAGCTTCTACATTAAGGAATTTAAAGGCTTGGAATACGATATTCCAAAGGTCAATGGAGCTAGGATTAAAACCAAGAATCACCTACCCAGAAAAACTGAGTATAATGCTCCAAAGGAAAATATGGATTTTCAATAAAATAGAGGACTTTCAAGCTTTCTCAGTGGAAATACCAGAGCTGAATAGAAAATTTGACTTTCAAACACAAGAATCAATTGAAGCATGAAAAGGTAAACAAGAAAAAGAAATCACAAGGGACTTACTAAAGTTCAATGTTTTGTTTACATTTCTACATGGAAAGATATGTATGATTCATGAGACCTAGTAGTATTAGGGTAGCTGAAGGGAATATGCATATACATATACATATATATATATATATATGTATATATATATATATATATATATACACACACACACACACACATATGTTATATGTACATATATATGTGTGTGTGTATGTATATATGTATGTGTAAATATATATAGACAGAGGGCATAGGGTGAGTTGAATATGAAGGGATGATAGCTAAAAAATAAAATCAAATTAAGGGATGAAAGAGGAATATATTGAAAGAGGGAGAAAGGAAGACATAGAATTGGGTAAATTATCTTGCATAAAAGTGGCAAGAAAAAGCAGTACTGTAGGAAGGGAAGAAGGGGCAGGTGAGGGGGAATGAGTGAATCTTGTTCTCATCAGATTTGACCTGAGGAGGGAATACCATACACGCTCAATTGGGTATCTTACCCCACAGGAAAGGAGGAGGAAGAAGATAAAAAAGGGGGATGATAAAAGGGAAGGCAGATAGGGGGAGGAGGTAATCAAAAACAAACACTTTTGAAAAGGGACAGGGTCAAGGGAGAAAATTCAATAAAGGGGGATAGGTTAGGAAGGAGCAAAATATAGTTAGTCTTTCACAACATGAGTATTGTGGAAGGGTTTTACACAATGATACATATGTGGCCTATGTTGAACTGCTTGCCTTCTTAGGGAGGGTGTGTGGGGAGGGAAGAGGGGAGAGAATTTGGAACTCAAAAGTTTCAAAAACAGATGTTCAAAAACAAAAAAAAAAAGTTTTTGCATGCAACTAGGAAATAAGATACACAGGCAGTGGGATGTAGAAACTTGTCTTGCCCTACAAGAAAGGAAGGGAAAAGGGGATGGGAGGGGAGTGGGGTGACAGAAGGGAGGGCTGACTGGGGAACAGGGCAACCAGAATATACACCATCTTGGAGTGGGCGGGAGGGTAGAAATGAGGAGAAAATTCATAATTCAAACTCTTGTGAAAATCAATGCTGAAAACTAAACATATTAAATTAATTTTAAAAAATAGCCATTAGATTAGCAAAGATTCTTCAAATTGATAAAATTTGGCCATTGCGCTGAATAATTATTAAATTGCTTCTGCCATTTTTCTGAAAAGTAAGGTAAGAATTTCAGCTAGAATTACGAAACTATTCATATTCTTTGACCCAATGGTCCCACTACTAGGTCTACATCCTCAAAATGTTAGTGAAAGCAAAGAACTATCTCTTCAATTTTTACAATAGCTTTTTGGGAAATTGCAAAATGATGAAAACCTACAGATCCAATGATGGCATTATGGTTAAACAATCATATGAACATATTATTTGCCTTTATGAATCTAACTTCAAAGCATAAAGAAAAAGAGAATGACACATAACGATAGACTGAAGAAAGGGCAATTAGGTTGGGACTAAATATTTTTAAAAGTAACAGCAGGAAAGCAACATAATCATAAAAAACAAAAAAAAATATCAGAAGAGAACTGAGAAGCAAAAGGAGCACATTACTTAATATCTTAAGTAACATGATTATTTTAAAAGGGAGAATGAATTCATGCAAGTGAGGCAGAGAATACCTGCTTAAGAGAAGATAACTTTCAATGAATAGAGGAGAAATAACTGCCCTGTACAGAGGCAACAACTTTCTTTGAGAGTGGAGGTACATTTTTGTAAAAGAGATACATAAAAAAGTAACTTCTTGAGGTAAAAAATGAAGTTTTAAAGTCTTAGCTCCTCTCAACAAGTCTGAGAAACTTTGATAGATCACTCTGTTCTACATTTTACCTAAAATTTACCTACATTTTGACCTAAAATTACCAACAGATCTGGATTTTGCAATGACACATCTGCTTGGTTTTTAAGAAGTGATGATCATTTCATATCAAATTAGTAATTTCAATAAGGGTCAGAGCCTGAACTGATTGACCAGAGGAAGAGCCAGAACTGACTAACTAGAGGAAGAGCTTAGGCTGATTAACCAGAAGAATAATTTGAACCTAGCAACCCCTTTGTTCTCTAAGTAAACTCAGAGAATAGCTTTTCCTATATCAACAAGGCCAGATCAGGCTGACCTAAGAGCATTCTTTCTTTTACCTGTTAATCATTAAGGATGAGACCCTTAACCCGAGAAAACTATCTCGAATAATATGACTTTTTCTTAATATTTTATGGGCATATACTATGTTGTGGAATGTTAATGGTAAATTAAACACAGAGATCCTGGGTTGTAATTCCAATTGACACTTTGTCACCTATCCTGATTTACTGTATTTACAACCTATTAAATTAAGGAAAATCCTTATCTAGTATCATGGTTAAACATACATGGGGATCATAAAAGTGAAGCAATGCAGGCATGCTGAGTTGGGACTAAGAAAACGTATCTAAACCTTCTCATTTCTTTGCTCAGGCAGTCAGACTTTGTCTGGCTCTATACATGTATGAATCCGCTAGCTTTAAGAGAATAAATGAATAAGTAATATAAAATTTTCTATCATCCAGCTTGTTGCCTCCTTTAACCAAACTTTCAGGTCAACAGATGTCACCTGGACAGCTGCTTCTTTGGATATCTGCCTCTGGCATCCAAAATGCTTCCTTTCTTTCCAACAGGTAGATCATATCTGGTTTGGAAACTGCGAATCCTGTTAGTTGAAAATGAAAAAGTACCAGGGAGTCACCATGGAGTTCCATCATAGAACAGATAGATGAAATACTCTTTCCAACTCTTAGTAGAAGGGTGAGGGAATAAGGCCCCATCAAGGATAACAAGAAATCAAATTCCAGGCATACTAAGCAAAGATCATTTTCCTGGAAACAGGTAGCACAAGTACTTGGCTATAAAACGATTAGGAATAGTTTTCTTTTGTATGCCAAGTAATAACTGTTAAAATCTTGAAAGTTGTCATAGCTTATATCAAGACTCCAAAGGGGTAGCTTTTCTTACCCAAAGACACCAAGTTCCTATAGTTCTCCAGCATCATATCCCTGTACAACTTTTTCTGAGATGAGTTCAATTGTACCCACTCCTCCTGGGTGAATTCCACAGCCACATCCTTGAGTGTCACTGATTCCTGAAATACCAAAAACATTTGTGCTTACCCAGCTATAGCTCTAACTGTTATGAAGTTGAAATGTAAACTGCTTGCAGCAGGGTGAAGAAACGCAGGGCATTAGGATAGCAAGTGGTACAGGGAATTGAGGCAATTTAGTCAACCATGCTGACTCGATTTTGTGACTTAATTCTGGAGGTAGCTCAGTTCTTTTTCTGTTCAATTACAGGTCTAGTCCAACTTCTGTCTTGTGAAAAAATTTATTCAATTGTGGAAATTGGGAAAAAACCTTACTGCATTGTTTGAACCAAGCCCTGCGTTACTGAGGAAAAGACTACCTCTACCTGCTATTCAGAGACTCTTTAACTAAGGATTGAGGTTACACTGAACAGAAACCCAGTCAGATCCAAAAAGAATGATGTAAGAAGTTTTCTCACATTTGTACATCTCAAGCAACCCTTATGTCTCATCTGAAAACTGGCCTCATACTGAACAATTAGTTGTTGTTTACACATTGCTTTGATTGTATACAGACACTTGGGGGGAGTGAAACACCTCTTTTCCTGAATTCAGGGAACTGAACCTGTTGCCTACCCCCCCTGTCAACATAAAAAGTCCCTTATCTTTCCTCCAATTAGAAATCAGATTACCTAACATTATATTATTTGCTTTTAATTAATTGGTCTTGTTTGTTTTTAATGTATAAAAGTATGTCTCCCCCTATATTCAGGGTCCAGATCTAAGTTAAGGAAGGGGCCTGGGTACATTTTGTTGTGCAACTGCCATGCATTGCTTAATAAACTGATACACTTAAAAGATAGAACCTTTATTTCCTGAGTCATTTCATCTTTCATTTGTCAGAAGGGAAAGTGCTTGCTTAAGGTCAAAAGGGGAGTAAATGGTAGGTGTGCACTCTGAGCCCAGGTCCTGCCAACCTCAAATCCAGGACTATTCTCACTGTACCATGTTGCCATTCCCTTTCTGTACAACCAGACCAAGGCCACAGTTGAATTTTTACACAAAATCATTCATAAAAGCACTCTTTGGGGCAGCAAAGAGGTGGAAACAAACTGAATTCTCACCAGTAAAGAATAGCTAGAAAAATGGCATATGAATAACACTAGATTATTACTATATAGTTAAAAATGACAAATATGAGGAATTCTGAGGAGCACTTGAAGATACATTAACTGACAGTGTACAATAAGCAGACCCAACAGAACATAATACACAAAACTACAAAAATACAATTAGGGATAAAAAAGAAGCTGGACTCCAAGTAAATAAAAAATAAATTTGAACATATTACTTATCAGACTTATGGATTGGCGAATAATTTATGGATAAGTGAGAGATAAGAGAGCACAAATAAATCCAATAATCTTGTATTCTGTCAGGACAAAAACTTATGAATTCATTATCTGGTAAAAATTCTTGTGAAAACTGGAAAGCAGAGTGGCAGAAACTGGGCATAGACCAGTACCTTACATCATTTACATAGACATTGATTTTGGAGAAAGGTGGTTAATTTGTCTTATGGGGCCCGACCATGAGTTATTGCTAGGCATAGTGTCCTTGGGCTGGGGAGAAAACTATCAGGTATAGTGTTTTGAAGCTAGGGAGAGAAATGTGATCTTGGAATGGGGATCCAAGCACAAGCACCCCATCAGATGGAAAGAATTTGGAACTCAAAATTTGAAAATGATTGTAAAAACAAGTAAATCTAATTTATTTTGTCAGGGGAGCATAAATAGAAGATCTCTGTGGTATCTTTTAGTTCTAAATACATTATTTTTTGATGCCCACAATTTCTAGGGTTACAGTACATGAAAAAACCATATCCTGGTCTTTACCCTGAGACTGTATTTCAGGAAAGCAGCAGGTGGCACTCACCTGTCCAGGCCTGGCTGTCAGCACAGGAGCCATTCCCTCTTCCTCAAGGCTTCCACCTACCAGGGCAGGGCAGAGGACACAGAAGGCAGAGCTGGGAAGGAAAGCAGAACCATGAGAATGTGGGGCCAGGCTGTGGGTCTGCCCTGATCAGAGACTAGGAAGCCCCACTCCTCCACTGGGAGGCTGGTATCAGATAGAAGGGCAAGGTACTGGGGGTGAGAGAGGGCCACAAGGAAACAGTCATGGGGGGAGGGAAGAAAACTCATTTGTCTCCTGGGGGGGACGCAGAAGGAAACACTCATGTGTGATGGTGGCACACGGAAAGTCATTTCTCTCCTGGGAGGGGTGCAAAAGGAAAGAACCATTTCTCTCCTGGGGCGGGCCACAAGGAAACCCTCATTTCTCTACTGGGAACAGAGGGCAAATGGAAACCCTCCTTTCCCTGGAGGGGGGAGGGAGCCCCTCCCGATGTCTTTGGGACAATTTCCCTTTACAGACAAAACAGGGCAGATGGGGACCCTCTCAGCAGGGCACGGACCCCTCCCCTGCACCATGGCAGGGGTGGGGGTGAGGTGGTGTTTCAACTGTCCGGCTAGCAGTTTCTGTGGGGGTGTAAGATCCACCAATGACCAGCACCCAGAAAGCTGCCAATACACTGCAAAAGCACAGGTTCTTTTGCTCTGCTTTAGCAAGGAAAGCAACGTTAAGTGGTTGACAAGCTTACTTTAATTCAGCATACAAATACCATTCACTTAGTTCAGGGGAAAAAGCCAGCACCCTAAACTTCAGAGTAAAATACAAACAAATCACAAACATCGACAGACAGCCCTTGTCTGATTCAAATCCCAATACATAGTTACCAGAGTTTAACAAAGTCTCAGCATCCAGATTTACGAGCTGCAGGGCTTCTAGCTACAGCTGCCTGGAGTCTCTGCATCAACACCATCGGGAGTCAGAGTCCTCCGCAAATGGCTCTGTCTTCTCTTCTTGTAGGATTTCAGACATCATCAACAGCCAACTGAATGACCAGCACTTAGGTTCCTATGATTGGCTCTTGAGTTAGCTCCTCCCCTTAGGCCCCTGGGAGGTTCACATCCACATAGGTTAAGTTAACACCTAATAGGAGTTGGAGCCTGGGGCTTAGCACTTGGTAAGACTCAATGAAATACAGTGAATTGCTCAAAGGAAACAAAAGCCAAACTCTTCAAGGGTACTTGGTTGAACTAAGTGTTAAGGGTCCATTTTGCTTACCAACACAGGTGGAGAGGGTGTCCTCTGGGGGACTCCTGGAGGAATAGAGCGGTCCCAGGACTTGGTTCCCTAAGATTCTGCTTCTGGGGAAGGGAAGAACTGAACCCTGGGGGGTCGGGGCACTCTGTCTCCAGCACCCAGATAGCCCTGGGGGAAGAGGGCAGGGCCTCCTCTTCACCAGACAGAATCAGAACACTCGCTAGCTTCGTGACCGGCCAAATCCCTTCACCCTGAGGGTCTCAGTCTCCCCAGATGGAAAATGGCCTGAAGCAAGAGGCAAACCACTCCAGCATGTCTGCCAAGAGAATCCCAAATGGAGTTCCAGACACCTGGAAACCACTCCGCGACCCTTCCCACGACCTCCGCCCAGGCAACACCGCCCTCCGGCCTCCACCCTCTGCTGCTCACGCCCCCTAACCCACCCGAAATCCCCCTCAGGGCCCCTCCCATCCCTTGCGCTCCCCAACCAGATCCCAGGCTCCGGCCCCGCAGCCTGCCTCCGGTCAGGCCCCAACCGGTTATGGGGGCCGCTCACACCTTTTCGGGTCAACTCAGGGCACAGAAGGGAAGTGGCCAAGCCCAAGCGTGAGAAAGGGGCGAAGAGCGGGGCGGACATGACGACAGAGGGACCGCCCACCCTCACTCCCTGGAACTTTGAAAATGCATCTCGGGTGAGCGAGGCCTACTGGGAATCGTAGTCTGGAGGCCAATGCGGTTTACACGCATGCCCGGGCTTCGGCTCCGACCCGGCCACCAACACCACGGTCCATGTCCTCCCAGGGAGGTGTGCCCCTGACGGGGGCAGTTCTTCACACCCAAAGAGCAGTAATGCCCTGTTTACCAAAGACTGCCGAGACCGGCCTGACCGCATGCCGAGTGCTGGAGGAGACAGAAGACGATGCACAGGCCCACGTGAGGCTTCCGTGACCCGGAGAAGGAGATGGCTTGTTATCCATAGGCCGCGGGAGCCCCGGGAGCCTCCTTGGCAGCCAAACGAGCTGCCGGGTCAGAGCTCCCAGGGCTAGTGTGGCAACTCCGGGGAGGACGGACTGCAGGGGGGAGCCAGAGGACCTGTCCCAGGATATCGGAGCTGCCACACGGAGATGGGGGCCCTTGGGACAGGAGTGGAGCAGTGGCAGAACTTTGCCCCAGGACAAGCCGCAAGCCTTGGCCAAGGGGGCATGGGATGGAAGTGGGAAAGTGAAAACTCCCTACAGGAGGTGGTCAGGGAAGATGACCGAAGACCAGTCGTGGGTCTGGACATGCCCTGTGCACAGGAGGAGACCAGCTGAGGCTTTAGCGGAAGATCATTCACGGGAAGTCAGCCCAGGACAGACAGGAGACTCCCACGATGAAATTAAAACACCAAGCAAAATGGTCTGAGGAGGAAATCGAGAAGTTGTCTGATGGATGCATGGACAACTTCTTCACCAACCCAGGAGTTTCTTCATGTGCAAGACTGGCCAGGTTCCATCTTTTGATTTCCCCTGATATTGCAGACGTAGCCCAGTGAGGAAGAATAAATGCTTCAAGGGCATCTTTTACAAGCCTGAGTAAGAAACAGAGGGACTCCCAGGGGACACTAACAAAACGTTGCTGCCCCTTTATTAGGACGCACTGGAGCACCAGACCTCATCAGTCTCTGATCTCACTACTCACTACTAAGTCCTTCTGACTTCTCTGGTACCTAAAGGAACAGAAATGCGAGGGGGAAATACCTCAGCTTCCAGCAAAAGCTGCTCCTGATTGGAACTACATTTAAACTAGAAGCAAACAACTTTTACAGCTGTTGTTTGGAATATGTGGCAATTTCCAGAGACCACTTTGGACAGGAGGTTTCAGTCTTCAAAATGAAGCAAAGAAAAAAAAACCCTCCCATCTCTAACCTGATAAAATTTGTCTTCCCTTCCTGTTTTTTGGGGTGGGGGAGCAGGAGAACACTTAAACATGAAGCTCCTGGCCAAGTCTAGGAGTGTCCAAATTTTCCACTTTCTCCTTCCCCAGAGAGATCCATTTCTTGACAGATCCTACCCTCTACCCATTGCACCTTCCAGCTCCCATCATACTTTGACACTTTTCTATCTGGCAAATCTATACTTGGTAACAGTCTCCTTACTAGTAAGAAACAACAGATTCTCTACTCCCTCCCAACCACCACTTGGTGGGGGACAATAACATAAAACAAATTCATGAACTAATAAATGTCTGCTTATATTCAGCAGCAAGAATCTGAACAGAGAACTTATTTAATGATAACTGCTTGGGAGGGCCAACTCAGAGGTCTCTTGGTTTTTCTCTCCCTGACCACTGATGTTCAAATCTATTCTGTCCTCCCACCAATTAGTTCCCCCTCCACAACTCCCTCTTGTGTGGGAGCAGCCTGGTCTGTGGTAGTGTGATACCTGAGCAGGCAGCTATTGCTAGAAAAGCCCTGCCCCCAGCCCCTAACTACAAACCCCAGTTTGCATATAAGAAAAACAGACTGAGTTCCTGCCCTTTGGCGTTCAGCAAGTGTCCTGGGCCCTCAAAGGCTTTTCCAAGAAATATAAACTAATTACCATAAAAAGCCTGATGCCTAACGGTATTCCTTTGTCTAACTGAGTGGGCTCAGAGATGTCTCTATCTTGTGTCAACAGACTAAGCTGGAGCATCCCTTGGTCTAGCTATGGCCATTAAGGATGAAAGCCTCGGCCCTAGACATTATCTTGAATTATATGACCTCTGCCTTATCTTCAGCCTCACCCGTGGGAGTTATGGCAAGGTGGACACAGGGATCCTGCGTTGTAATTTCAGTTGACACTTTGTCAGCTATCTGATATGTTGTATCTACAATCTATTGAGAAGGTTCCTTTTATCATGGTCATAAAAGGTACAGGTGTGCCAAGTCTGCAAAATGACATTTCAAGAGATAATTAACCACTGTACCCTGTATTTTCTATATAAACTACCTTTTCACTCCAATGCGGGGCCATTCTTGTTTTGGGCTAATTGCCCCTAAATGGACGCCGAGTAATAAATTCTCCATTTAAAACTTATACTCTGTGGAGCGTCTCACTTGCTCTCGGTATAACATTAGCAGGGGATGACAAGGAAGTGCAACGGTCCAGAGCTTCTCTATTTAGTCCACCACTGCCATTGCTTTGCATTTATGCTTCCTATTTTTCATTGTTTTTTCTGTGTGTAATGGTGGTCAACACATTCCACCTTAGAAAGTTTAGACATGTTCTAAATCCTGATTACAGCATTTTTAAATAAAATCTTACACTGGCAAGATATTAGGATACCATGTTTTCCAGAGCTAAGGCCCAAGAAAAAATGTGAGCCTGGAGCTTGAAAAAAAAAAAATCCTTTGTGCTCACCCTCTGGCAAAATCCCTTAATTGTTGTACTGCTTTGACCGACACTAGGTGTTCTCTGAGCTCAGACAAGCATAGGACAAGCTTGGGCAAGTACCCATGTTCTAGTCATAAAGCCCTGGTATGAATCAAACTTGTATCATTATTGCTGTTAACCCTCATTGTCAGGGCTATACTCACTGCCTAGCTATTGGTACAAGTATCGAGATCTCCTCCCACTGCCTCGGGTCCCCCCAAAAACGTCTCATTCTCTCCTTGCTGGCAAGCAGTTTCCCTCACTTTGAAATTGAACTTCTGTTTGAATTCTCATTCTCCTGCCTTTAGCCTGCTCAGTTGGGCACCCAGACAACCACAGGTTAGAAGGCAATTTGGCACAATTGACACTTTTAGCAATTATTTTCCCTTCTCCCTCAATGAACAGAAAAAAAAAGGAAAAATAAATCTTTCATATCATATATAGTGGAACAAAATACATTTCCACAATTATCATACCCAAAAGTCTAAATTTCATTCTGCAGTAAGAGAGGAGTACCAATCTTATCTTCAGTCCTCTTGAATCATGCTCTGCCTGGGATAACAACTTAAACAGGAGCTGTACAACTCTAGGAGAGTAGGTAACCTCTACACAGATCCAGACCAAAACAAACACACAGGCAGTCTTTCTCCTTCCCAACACATTCTCTACACAACTGATAAACTGATATTCCTAAATCATAGATCTGACCATATCATTCTCTTCCAAGGATTCAGCAGCTTTCCTACTGACTCTGGGATAAAATAGTCACCCCTTTGTTAAGCCCACTAGAGCTCTTTACAAGCTGATTACAGATGCTTGCCCTGCAGCAGCTGGAAAGGTGCCTCAAAACCATTGAAGAAGGGCTGGAAGAGAGCAGCAGCTCCAGAAACTGAGCCTGTTGGGACACATGTTGAGAGGACAGAAGTGCTGGAACAATGGGTTTCTAAGTAGTGATCTGTAGATCACTGGCACCTCTGAGAGACAAAAGACCAGGTGAGTCTCTTCCAGGACTGGTCAAGCAGCTGCACAGCCAACTTCTGGCTGTGTGCATTAGTCATTCACCAAACCCTTCCATTGCCCTAGAGCTCAAGCTTGATCCCCATTGGATTTTGCACCCATGTGGCTGGAAATGGCAAATTATTGGGGAAAAGAAAGGTAGGCAGAAATTTTAGGCTTTTATGCTGTCTTGTAGAAAGACCCAAGTCTAGGAGTTCAATGTTGCAGATACTTCCAAATATTTTTTAATCACTTAAATAAAAAAAAAACTACACATTTTGAACATCCTTTTTAACATTTTGAGTTCCAAAATTCTCTTTCTAGGCCCTCCATCACCCACTGATAAGGCAAAGAACATAATATTTAACACATGAAATAATACAAAAAATTTCTATACCAACCATGTACAAAATCAGTAAGAAAAACAAAGAAAATGAGAAAAAATTATACTTCAGTTTACATTGAGTTCTTCAGTTTCCTCTCTGGGGATACATAGTATGTTTCATCATGAGTCCTTTGGATTGATCTTGATCACAGTAGATAAGTCTTCAGTAATTAACGATCATTAAAATCTTGCTGTTGCTGTGTACAATTACCACCTGGTTCTGCTCCCTTCATTCTGTATCAATTCATATGGATTTTCACAGGTTTTTCTGAAACCACACCCCTCATGATGTTGTTGTTTAGTGGTTCAATAAAGTCCCCAGTCCCATTATAGGGGTTATCTTGGGGAAGATAATGAAATGGCTTTGCAATTTCCCTCTCCAGTAGCTTAAGGCAAATACAGCTTAAATGACTTCTCCATAGTCACTGAGCTAGTAAGTGGCTGAGGCCCTATTTGAATTCAGATTTTAGTGACCCCAGGCACAGTGCTCTATCCACTGAGCCATCTAGTTACCCATCTTTCATTTCTTACAGCAAAATGGTATTCCATTCCAAACATAAACCACAACTTAACCAGCCATTCCCCAAATGAGAAGCATCCCCTCAATTTCCAATATTTTGGTACCACAAAAAGAGCTGCTATGAATATTTTTGTACACAGAAGTCCTTTTCTTTCAATTTCTTTGGCATGTATTTCAAGTAGTGTTACAGCTAGGAAAGGGGAATGCATTATTTTATAGGCCTGAGGGGACAGTTCTAAAATATTCACCATAATAGGCTGGATCAGGTTTGAACTCTGCATTAGTATCTGTATTTTTCCATATCCCCTCCAGAATCAGTCACTTTCCTTATCTATCCTATCCTTATTATGTCACCCAAACTGATAGGTGTGAGGGGGTATTTCAGAGTTCTTTTCATTTGCATTTCTCTAATCAAAAGTGATTTAGAGCATTTTTTCTTAAGACAATTGTTAGCTTTGATTTCTTCTTCTGAAAATCCCATTTATATCCTTTCACCAGAATCAGAATCCTATTCTACATTTCATATATCACCAGTTAAATGACAAGGCCCATGGCTACCTTAAAAGAGTATTAGCTACTACTGCTGTTTAACAGCACTTCACTGATTTCCTTCACTTAGATATTCAGAACACTGGGCAGAAGCGATACAGCTTCAACATCTGCCACAGGCCCTTTGTAGGCTTTTAAAAGAGTAATATGATTCCAAATCTTCATAGTTCAGTGGCTACTCTGATAAATATGAGCAGAAGCAACACCAGGAACACAGCTCAGATTATGATACATTCCTTAAACAGTCAACAAGTATTTATCATACATCAGGACCATCTGATGGCCAAGAGGTCATCCATATGCCTCCTGCATGCCACCTGCCCAGGCATCAAACTTGGGCTCTCCCAATACCACTACCCACTCAGTATCCTCTGGCTCTACCACCAAATCCTCTCCATACTAAAAGACCCATGGGAGAAAAACATTAATCTTTCTCCCCTTAGAGGGCTCTGAAGATGGGAGGGATATCTCCTTTCCTGGGGGCTAAATTAGGACTCTTAGAACTTCATATAAGAACTCAGAATCATAATCTACACAGCTAGGGGATCCTCCCACTTTCCTTACATTCACAAAGCTTTTAGAGTATGAATGCTCTGATAGACATCAGGAGAACATCCTCAGTCAAAATGCTTTCCCACATGCATTACAAAACTCTTAAGGTTTCTCTCCAGAATAGATTCTTTGATACTCAGTAAATTGTGTCCTCAGGCTAAGTCATCCACATTCATTACATTCCTAAGGTCTTTCTCCAGTATCAGTGCTCTGATACTGAGTAAGTTCTAAAATCAGGAGGAAGGTCTGCCCATGTACAGTGTATTCATAATTCATTCATTCTCTTCAGGATGAATTCTGTGATGTCCAGTAAATTCTGAGCTGTATTTGAAGGCCTTCCCATACTCCTAATATCCAAAATATCTTCCTAGTATGAATTTTCAATGCACAGTAAATTATACCTTAAAACTGAAGGCCTTCCCAAATTTACTACATTCATAAGTTTTCTATCCTGATTGCTCTGATATGCAGTAAATTGTAGTTTCCTCTAAAAGACCTTTCCATATTCATAAGGACCTTAACCTGTATAAATTACCTGACATTCAATAAAATCCAAGTTGTGATGGTATTTCCCCCCACCCCTTTATATTCATGAGGAATCTCTCATGTATGAGTTCTCTGATGGCCATAGAGTTGTGTACTCTGTAAAAAAGTCTTCCCACATTCACGACATTCATAAGGCCCCTCTCTAGTATGAATTCTCTGATGCTTATTGAGCTTTTCCTTCCTCCGGAAGGCCTTCCCACAGTCAATACATTCATAAGGTTTCTCTCCAGTATGAATTCTCTGATGCACAGTAAGACGTGGCTTCCTCCTGAAGGTCTTCCCACATACATTACATATGTAAGGTTTCTCTCCAGTATGAATTCTCTGATGTTCAGTACGTTGTGTCTTACTCCTGAATGCCTTCCCACATTCACTACAATCATAAGGTTTCTCTCCAGTATGAACTCTCTGATGTTCAGTAAGTTGTGTCTTACTCCTAAAGGCCTTGCCACATTCACTACAATCATAAGGTTTCTCTCCACTATGAATTCCCTGATGCACAGTCAGTTGTGTCTTTCCTCTGAAGGCCTTCCCACATTCACTACATTCATAAGGTTTTTCTCCAGTATGAATTCTATAATGCACAGTAAGACGTGGCTTCCTCCTGAAGGAGCTCCCACATATATTACATTTGTAAGGTTTCTCTCCAGTGTGAATTCGCTGATGCACATTAACATCTGTCTTACTCCTAAAGGCCTTTCCACACTCATGACATTCATAAGGTTTCTGTCCAGTATGAATTATCTGATGCACAGTAAGTTGTGTCTTACTCCTGAAGGCCTTGGAACATTCACTACATTCATAAGGTTTCTCTCCAGTATGAATTCTCTGATGAAAAACATAATGTCCCTTAGTCTTGAAAGCCATCCTGCATTCACTACATTCATAAGGTGTGTCTCCAGTATGAATTCTCTGGTGCACAGCAAGACTTGACTTACTACTGAAGGCCTTCCCACATACACTACATTCACAAGGTTTCTCTCCAGTATGAATTCTCTGATGCAGACGAAGTTCTGATTTGTAGATGAAAGCCTTCCCACACTCTTTACATACATAAAGTGTCTTTCCAGTGTGAATGCTCTGGTGCACAGTAAGTTGTTTCTTACTACTGAAGGCCTTCCCACATTCACTACATTCAAAAGATTTCTTTCCAGAAAATTCTTTTCTCCCTGAAAGAAAGAATAAAGAGCTGATTAACAGTCCTTTTTCTTCCATTTCCCAAGGTTCCTACTTGGTCAAAAGGTTTCAGAGCTATTTTTTTGCCTTCCCACTTGAGAAGACTAGTCTCACCACTCTTTCACTAAAGATCACAGTTTATCTTATGTGAAAATAAGAAGACCCAAAATTAACATATACATGAATTGACCTAGAGTGAAATTACCTGGAAAGATGAACAAGATGAATTTATTTTAATATAAATGGTTTACATTTCAGTAGAATAAGAAATGAAAAAGTATCCTTAAAAACTAGATGACTGACAGTTTGTAAAAGTGGGCCTAGAGTCAGTAACATTAAACTTTCTGACATCATGTCAGGACTCAAGACACTAGCTGTGTGACCCTGACCAGGTCCTTTAACCATATTTGCCTCCCTTTCTATACCTTAAAAGTGACTTAGAGAAGGAAAAGGCAAACTGCTGCATGATTTCTAACAAGAAAACCCCAAATTAGATCATAAAGACTTGGAGACAACCAAAAAGTGATTGAACAAAAGAAAAATGTATTCTTAACATTCAAGGTGGAAATAGGAAGGGAAAACACCGAGCAGAAAGTAAAAGAATTGATAAGCTTAGCACAAAGAGACATAGAGTAAATTATAGAAAGAAAAAAACTTGAGGAAAGGGGGCCATACTGAAAAATTGTTGCCATACAGACCTCTTAAAAATCCAATATGTCTACTGTGTAAGGCATGGATTACTTCCATAAGGCTAGGATCCAATTCCAAAACAGTAAATGATCAAGACAGGCAGGTATTATTCACAAGGCAAACTATGAATAACTGCCTGAAACAATATTGAAACTCTAGTAATCAAAGAATTACAATTCAGAACAATTTGAAGGTATCACCAAATACTCATCAGATAGGAAAAGATACTTTAAAATAACAAATTTTGCAAGTTATGCTGAAATACGTACTTATTTAGCAACTGACGCCATTTTCCTGAAAAGAAACAAAGCAACTTAGGTTTTAGATAAAACTTCATAACTACTGACCCAAAGGTCCCACTACTAGGTCTACATCTTCATAACGTTACTGAAAGCAAAAACATTTCTCAAAAATATCCACCATAGCCTTTGTGAAATAGAAAAATACTCAAAACCTATAGGTACAATGATGGCATTATGGCTAAACAAATACCATCATAGGAATATATTATTCTGCCTCAATAAACATAATTTCAAAGCATAAAAAAAAACAGGGTGACATGTAACATGATAGACTGACAGAAGGAAAATTAGGTTAGGATTAAATATTTTATAAACTAACAGTAACCAAAAAAATAAGCATCAAGCAATAGAGAAGAAAGTATGAGAAGAGGATGCAAAAAGGCATACTGTTAATAGTTTAAATGACTTGCTTACTTTAAGAGGGAGAATGTATTCACGCAACTGAGGCAAGAAAATGCCTGTTTAAGATAAGGTAATCTTCAATAAACAGGACAGAAATACCTACCCCACAATGAGGCAATCACTTGCTTTGAAAATGGAGGTACGTGTGGATAAAGAGATGCATAAAAAAGTAACTTCTTGTGTTAAAAATGACATTTTAAAGTCTCAGCTCTCCTCAACAGGCCTGAGAAGCTTTGATAAGACCATCTCGTTCAACATGTCAAAAAAGCTTTGACCTACAATGACCAACAGAACAGTATTTTCCAATGATCCATTTCCTTGGTTTTTATGTAGTCACCTGGACAGCTGCTTCTTGGAATATCTGCCTCTGGCATCCAAGATGCTTCCTTTCTTTCCAACTGGTAGATCACATTGGGTTTGGAAACTGCAAATCCTGTTAGTTGAAAATGAAAAAGTGCTAGGCACAGTTATCTCAGAGCTCAAACATAGAACAGAGAGATGTAACACTCTTCTCAACTCTTTGTAGAAAACTGGGGGAATAAAGGGACAAAAATTATCTTCCACCATCTAAGGCACTGTCCTGGTTAGCTGGTTTTGTCTGTGATTAATCTTTTTGCAACAAGAAAGGACTTAAAAGCCTAGATGGAAGGAGAGGTAGGGTTTGTTTTCTTTTGTTGTGTTTTTATTTAGTGTGGAGGGAAGAGACCTTACATTAAAAAAAATCCATAAAATTTAATCAAAAAATTAAAAATTAGTTCAAACTCTCCTTGGGAAAAAAGTAGGCATGCTAGAAAGATGCCTAAAATAGTACAAACGACCAACAAAGAATAATCTTTTATTTAGGAATGGGATACAGAGTAGAACTATGGAAAAATAGTTTCATTTGACTACTTAGGCAATGGGAACATTTAATAATGATAAAACCTACACTGGGATTGAACAAACAGTCTTGGATTTGAAGTAAAAGAGAGGGGAAGATACATTCTGAAGGACAGCAACAAATCAAGAATCAATTTTCAGGCACAGTGAGGAAAGACCATTATCCTGGAAACAAGAAGCTCAAGCATCACCTCTCTGGGGCTACACAAGGACTAGAGAACATCTTCCTTTTGTATGCCAAAGAATAACTGTTAAAATCTTGAAGGTCAACATTATACATACTGCAAAGGGGAAGCTGTTCTTACCCAAAGATACCAAGTTCCTATAGTTCTCCAGCATGACATCCCTGTATAACTTTTTCTGAGAGGGGTCTAAATGTATCCACTCCTCCAAGGTGAATTCCACAGCTACATCCTGAAATGTCACTGATTCCTGAAACACCCAAAACATTTGTGCTTAGTCTTTCACTGATAACACACTAGAGGCACTGGAGGTTTCAGACTCCATCCTCTAACAGGTTCACTCTTGATCTGGTCAGACAGAAAGGTCAGCTTTGGAGGGGTTAATAATAAGCTTTATTCTAGTCTAGTTTTCTCAGAAGGGTCACTGATAATGAGACTACTTTATTCTAGTCTAGTTTTCTCAGAAGGGTCACTGATAATGAGACTATCAACCCCTACAGTATCCCCTAACAAAGCATTCCCTTTACTTATCTGTAATCCAGTACAGTGACTGGTGAATAATAGGTATCTCAGAATTCCTCTCTCATTAGACTGTAAGCTCTTTGAGGGCATGGGATAGGCTTGCTTTCTTTGTATCCTAACAACTTAGCAGAGTGGATGCTTGTTGTTCCTAATGGATCCAATGACTTCAACTTCAAAGGTGGGTGGGCTTTTTTGTTTGGTTGTTTTTTGCCTTTCTCCTAATGAACACGATCCTGCTCAATGCTCCTGGAACCATAAGAGCCAAGGTGAGCATCTCATATCTGCAACACTGTGGGAAAATGTTGTACAGCTGAAAAGGATGGTGCAGGGTCATTTTTTTCCAATTCATATATTTAGAACTGAAAGAGACTTGAGAGTCCAACTTTCTCATTTTACAAATGAGGGAAGTGAGGCCCAGAGAGGGAAAGTAACCTGCTGACAGTCAAAAGGGGGTAAACTGCAGATCTATACTTTGAACCCAGGCTTTCTCAACCCCAAATCCAGAGACATTTTCACTCCACCATGCTGCCATACCCTTTCTCTATAACCAGAACAAGGCCACAGGTGAGTTTATACATAAAAAACTTTTATTATTCTTTGGGGGCAGCAAAGAACTGAAAACAATCTGAATTCTCACCAATAAAGAAGGATTGCAAAAAAAGTGGCATATGAATACAACAGATATATTATACGGTTTGAAATGACAAATATGAGCAATTTTGAATACTAATGGAAATGCAAATCAAACAATGCAGTGCAAAATAAGCAGCTCCAACCTTATATTATACACAAATACTACAAAAATAGATCTTTAAAAAGAAAAAGATGCTCAACTCTCAATAACTGGAAAAATGACACTGTTTCTAACAGCAGAGGAGATGGAGATCACTAGAGAGGAGCATGTTCTCTGAATTATCCAGAAGAGTCACTATAAGGGGAATTTTTCAGTAACTATGTTTCTTTGCCACAAAGCAAGGTGAGCGAGAGAAAACTTTTTCCAGAAAAGACTGAGGTAAATAGCATAAAGCACGGTAGGAAAATAAATAAATAAAAGCCTTTTCTGATTGGTCACTAACCAACTCATTTCAAAAGGTGATCTAGCAATGTGCCAGCATTGGAAGTCACTGGCCTAAGCTTTGAAGAATCCAATGTCTGTTTTTTGAAACTTGACACCAGTCCCCTTTCAAGTTCTGTGGCACCAACCCCATTCTCCAAAATCTTGCAGGGATACCTGAGAATGGCTAAGCAATCAAACACATTGTACACTTCTTTCAGAACAACTGGATCCTATCTATCTCTCTTTACCTTGGGTTTCCACTTCTTGTTGACAACTTGGGGGCTCTCAATCCCACTTCAAAGATCTTCATTTTTCAAAGGGAAAATTTAAGCCAAGCAAGAGATTACTTCTTTAGGTTTCTCTCAGGCATCCCTCCTTATCATCATCCCATCCTCCCCTAAACTTGGTCCTCACTACTCTTTGATCCCTTGCTTGCCTCCAAAATAGTTTTTTTTTAAATCATTTTGTAACATTTATGATCAGAATCACATCTTTGCGGGCCTTGTTGTCTTTCCACTGATCTTTTACTATCTCTTTTTTATTCATCTTCAGTTAATGGTACTTAAAGCCATTTTTATTATCAGAATTAGCTATGGTGGAATCCTAATAAAGCTGCCCTCGGCACCAATATTCTCACTTCCTTATAGGCCCCACTGAACTGCAAGCCCACTGCCCATACCTAGCCTCTCACCTCTTCCCCAACTCAATATCCTAACTTCTTCATATATGCCTCACTGCTCACTAAAACAAGTGTATCCATGAACTCATATTTCTCACAGAACAGGTGTGTCCACGTGATGGGATGCCACTACCTCTAGCTAGCCACTGCCCCCAAATCCATTCCTCATATTTCCCTCAGAAACAGCAGGTATGGCCATGTACTCAACCACAACCACATCCATCTAATCTCAGAAAGGACAACAATAGCTAGCCAATCAGAAAGCAGCACCACCAGCATACCCAAGGAGAATGTGGACCCCAAAATAACAGAAGGGACTTCCCCTAAGTAGGCACCTGCACAGTAATAGTAAAAGCTGTCCTTTAGGTGAACTTATGACATAGAGAGGCTTATTCTAATATTATCATACATACATATCTCCCCCATTGGTTTTTCTGTATGCATTGTGGGTAATCTCAATGTGCAGTTCCACTGTCGCGGGGATCCTTTCTCTATGACCTAATGTCTTAACATAACCCTCCTGCCTTTTTAATATTCATAGTTTCTGTTATGTAATTGCATCTTTGCCATATGAAAATCCATCTTGCTTTCTCTGAAGTGGCTAGCTCCTCTTGGAACTCAGCCCACTTTGTGAGAGGCATCAATCTCAATAAATACCTATGCTTGGATTAAAGGTGGTCTGACTGAATTCTTTGAGACAGTTCTACCACAATATATCATGAAACCCCAACAGTTAGGCTTCAAGTCAATCAGCTATTAACAAATACAGCAGTCTCACCTACAAGCATTCTGACACATGGTCTGGTGTTCTTTTCTTAATACTTTGCTGCCTCTTACTCTTTAATTCAATTCACTTTAACATAGCAGTTCTCCAAAATGCAAATTTGAATCAAGAGCTTAAGTCTTAACCTTCTACTATATACAAGATAAAAAAGAGGACCACTCACAACAAAAGGGATTCTTCTCAACCATCCTCCTTGAGTGCCAGGAAGCAGGAATACCCTGAACAAAAATATGTTTTCTAGCACTCCTACTTCCCCCACTCCATTGGGAAGAAAAAGATGAAATCCACGTAATGAATACACCCATAAGGTACTTAAATATTTCAAATTTGTCTCTTTCTTCACCCTTCAATTTTTTTTCCATTATTACACGTAAAAATAACTTTAAATATCCATTTAAAAAATTTTCAATTCTAATTTTCCTTTGAACACTGCCTCTTCCATTGCTCTTTTTCCAAAGGTAGAGAGCATTTTTTTTTTCACCATAAGTCCTTTGGAACTGTATTGGTTCATTGATGGCTGAGAATAGCTAAGTCATTCAGAGCTGATCATCATACAGTATTGCTGTTACTATGTATGATGTTCTCCTAGTTTTGCTCATTTCAGTTTACACCAGTTCATGTAAGTCTTTCCCAGAAAAACAGTACTCCACTACAATCCTATATCACATGTTCAGATATTCCCCAATTGATAGGCATTCTCTCAATTTCCAATTCTTTGCCACCCCAAGAAAAGTTGCAATAAATATTTGCATAAATATTGGTCTTTTTTATTATTGTTTTTCTCTCTCTGGGATATAGACCTAGTAGTGGTATGGCTAGAACAATGGGTATTGCTGATTAATTGTTATGCTCAGAAGATCAAACCATGGTTTCCTTGGTGATTTCATCTTTCACCCAACATAGATGGCTATCTGTTGGGGAATGGCTGAAAAAGGTCTTTGATATGATGGTGAGAGAATACTATTATGTACTAAGAAATGACAAGGGAGCAGGATGGTGTCTAAGTTCAGAAAAACCTGAGGAGACTTCTATGAACTGAGGCAAAGTGAAGCTAGCTTAATCAGAACATTGTGGCCAGTAATGCCAATACTGAAACAATGATCAACTGTGAAAGACTTGCCTACTTTGTTCAATACAATGGTGTATGAAAATTCAAAAGATTCAAGGTGAAAGATGAAGTGAGAACTGATGAACTCTGAAAGCAGATGAATAAATTTTTCAATTTTCTTTTGTTTTAATGCCTTCTTTTTTTTGCAATGTGGTTAACATAGAAATCTTTTTTATGTCTTCATGTGCATAATGTCTATCTTGTTGCTTGCCTTGTCAATTGGTGGGGAAAGGGCTGGAGGAAGGGAAGGAATCTGGATTCCAAAATTTTAAAATGAATGTTAATTTAAGAGTAGGTGGTATCAGGTCAAAAGATTATCTCTATGGTATCTTTTAGCTCAAAATACAGGATTCTCTGATGGCCAAAATTTTTAGGGTTATAGCACATGAGAAAAATGTATCCCATATTCTTTAGACTGAGATGGGGTTTCAGGAAAGTAGACTGTGGCACTCACCTTTCTGGGCCTAGTTCTCAGCACAGGAGCCATTCCCTCTTCCTCAAGGCTCCCACCTACTGGGGCAGGGTAGAGACTGCAGAAGGCAAAGCTGGCAAGTAATGGAGAACCATGAGAATGAGGGGCCATGGTGGGGGTCTCCTCTGCTCTGAGAGGAGGAATCCCCACTTCTCCAGGAGGGTTGGGGGTGGGGGATCAGGGAGGAGGTGTGATGATGGGAGGGGCGGGGTGAGAAGACCTGAAGTAAACAGTCATTTCTCTCCTGGGGGGATGCGTGCCTAAGGAAACAGTCCTTTCGGGGGATGGGGTGGCAGAAGTAAACACTCATTGCTTTCCTGGGAGGGGGGGAGGGGCAGAAGGAAACACTTCTGCCTTTGAACTAATCAACCAATCTCTCTTTACAGACAGAACAGGACAGATGGGGGACTCTCTCAGCAGGGCAGGGACCCCCGGCAACATGGCCGGGGGGGGCGGGGTGGAGACAGGCTGAACCCTGGTGGGTCGGGGCAGCTCTGTCTCCAGCACCCAGATAGCCCCGGGGGGAAGACGGCAGGGCCTGCATGCAGGAAAGCTCCTCTTCCTCAGACAGAATCCGAACACTCGCTAGCTGCATGACTCTGGCCAAATCCCTTCACCCTGAGGGCCTCAGTCTCCCCGGATGGAAAATGGCCTGAAGCAAGAGGCAAACCACTACAGCATGTCCGCCAAGAGAATCCGAAATGGGCTCCCGGGCAGCGGGAAACCACTCCGCGACCCTTCCCATGGCCTCCGCCCAAGCCACGCGGCCCTCCTGCCTCCACCCCCTGTTGCTCAGGCTCCCACCCCCCCCGGAAGCCCCCTCAGGGCCCCTCCCGCCCCGTGCGCTCCCCAACCAGATCCCGAGGCTCCAGCTCGGCCCCAGCCTCGCAGCGCGGCCCGGCTACGGGTGCCGCTCACACCGTTTGGGGTCGATTCAGGGCAGGGAAGGCAAGAAGACAACCCCAATTCGAGCTGGACAGCTGAGGAAGCAGGGCGGACGTGACGTCAGAGGGATCGCCCCGTTCCCTACGTCCCGGAGCTTGGAAAAAGGCACCTCGGGTGAGCGAGGCCTTCTGGGAATCGTAGTCTGGAGGCGGCTGCAGTTTCTGCGGTTTCTGAGCCCCAGCCACCAAGGCCAATAACCTTCCTGTCCCTCCTTGTGGGTGTCGCTCTGACGCAAGCAGTCCGTCACACCCCAAGGGGCGGAAATGCCACGTTTACCGGTTGCCGAGGCCGGCCTTACTGTATCCCAAAGAGATCAAAGAAAAAGGGAAAGAACCTAAATGCACAAAAATATTTAGAGCAGCTTTTATTTTTGGTGGAAAAGAATTAGAAATTGAGTAGATGTGAGGAATCACTTTAAGATTACAGGGGAGAAGTCTTAGGACCTGGGTAATTCCGGTAACTCATCCATTTCTGAAAATAGTGAGTGAAACTCGAGGGAATTCAGCGAATTAGGACAGCAAGTGGTTAACTGTGGGAATTAAGTGAACCACACCGAGTCCATCTTGTGACTCAATTATGGAGCTAGCTCAGTTTCTAGTCAATGATAGGTCTCCCCAGTACAATAGTTGCCTTCTAAAAAAACTTTATTCAATTATTGAAACTGGCAAAGCTTATTGCATTGTTTTCACTTTCAATTCACCGCTGGGAAACTAAACAACCTCTCCCTGTTTTTTGGAGCCCCTTAACCAAGGACCTACATTATGATGACAAAAAAAGCCAGTCAGATCCAAAGACTGATGTAAGGAGTTTCTCACAGTTGAACATCTCAAGCAATTCATATGTCTTACCTGAAAACTAGTCCTAAATTGATCAACCAGTTATTGCTTCCATGCTACTTCAATAGTTTAAAAACACTTGTGGGGAGTGGGACTACTCTTTTCTTGATTTCAGGGCATTGAACCAGTTCACTCTCCCCATGGGAACATGGAAAGTTCCTAGCTGGTCATCCAATTAGAAATCAGATTGCCTGGTGGTGTAATATTAACTTTCAATTAATTGACCTTATTTGATTATTTTAAAAAATCTATCTATCCCTGTATTTGGGGTCAGGCCTAAAGTGAGGAAGTCTGGTCCTTGTTTCTTGAAAAATTGACATGCACTGCTTAATAAATCACTATGCTCAGAAGATCAAACTGTTGTTTCCTTGGCCATTTCATCTTTCACCCACCACAGATGCCCATCAACTGTGGAGTGGCTTGTAAGAGCAATTTAGATTTGAAGATCTTTCCCACCCATTAATAGGCCATGTGACCTGCTTACCTCACAGGAAGCCTAAGTCACATGTGGTAGGGCAAGTTCTCCTATGGGCTCAGATGTCCATTTTGGAGCAAGAGCAATCTTTAGATGTGACAGACCTAACAGGGGTTCCCAGAAGACATACAATTTGATAATTGAGAGGATACAGCACAACATAGGTAACATGGCTAAGTTCAGTTTCCCAGCCATGCAGACCTAGGTTCACACAATACAATAATGTTTTTCTCACAATTTACAAAATTGCATAAGTTTCCATTTACACATTAGATAACAAAAAAAAAAACTTAAACATGAACCGTACAAAGCAATGCAATCATTATTAACAATGTTAACTAACATTAAATTCCTTGTATCCCAGTTACTTATTCCCAATGTCCATTTAAGCAGCACTTTTTTTAACCCCAGATGCCTGATGTAGTTATCTGGTCCCTGTATAGCCTTTCTTTGACAATAGCTTTTATTCTTAGGACAGCTCAAAAAGGAAGTTCTGCTTCTCTGGTTCAGGTCTAGAAGTTCCCGGGTAATTCTGACAGTATAGATTAGTACAATCACTTAAATTTGGTTTTCCATTTTTGAAACATCAGAGAATTTCAGTTTATATATCATCTGCTGCTTCTATCCTTACCTAAACCCTGTACCTGGTATAAGAAACTTTTAAAATGTGGAAGTCCTTACAGAAAATAAGCTCATCTGCCTTTTAAAATTATCACACACTTTAATAAAGGAGAAATAATTTCACTTTTTACCACTATCTTATACAATTTTGTGCAAAAATCCAAATTTAAGATCTATTTATGAAAACATAATAAATTTTGGAAGCCAGTCATGTACATCTGTATATAATTCTTAGAGGAATCAATCTGATCCTGTTACTTTTCTCAAAATTTTGCTTTCCTATTTAATTAGATATCTATCACATTACATCTTTGTCTTATAACTTTGTCTAATCATTTTCTTCTTTTGGAGGATGTTATTTCTATATTATATTTATTTGGGGAATACAGGTTAAAATTCTAAGCTATTCATTCTTACATCACATTATAGTAACTCAGAGATATTCCAATATCCATCTATTACCTAATAGATTTAGCATTGTGTTTACAAAACTTCTTGATGATATAAATTTGCTATAAAAGGAAGGACAATGTCATATATCTTACCAGAAGGAAAGAACTTCCCTAGCTCTGTTTGATTCCAGGCATGAGTCATATAGTCACTGATGCTGAAATCAGGGCTTAGGAATAATCATGTGGGGAACTTTCCTTTATTCAGAAAGGAAATAGCAAAATTGGGAAATAGAGTCAGGAAGATCCTACCTAGGCCATGTCCAAGGTTGTCTTCAAAACTCTTCCCAGGCACAGACATTCACCTTTATCAGTTCTCAGCCTATAGCACATGCCATTCTACTATTGGCTTTATGACACCTGTCCCTGTAATCAGAGCTTGAAACAATAGTAAATTGCAGTAACATAAAGTCTTAAATAGCAAATAAACATGGGCTGGTATCCTTCAGATAGGGCCGTCCCAAATTTGATTGAGCATTAATTATCAAATCAAGTTACACAATTTTTCAATCTTCTCAAAATATTTCCTCACACTCTCTCAACATACTTAAACCATCTGAAACTAGTACAAAGGTATCCAGAGCAATTATCTAGGGACAGGAGGGGCTTGGATAACTCCCATTTGTCCCCAAACCTTCTTATCTGCTTTTCATATTTCCAGTCAAACCTTTATTTATCTTTACAAATCTTTCAAACCCACTATTCAGCCTTCCTTTACATGTCAACCATAAGACAAGATAGCTCATAAGTTATTACTCTTTACTAACATAACCACTGTACTGGAATCCCATTCCAGCTTAAGCAATACAAAGAGGTTAATGAATAACCCCACAGGTTGTTGGATTTATGTCTTTGTTTCACAAGCTTGTTTATTCTTCCCCAATTGTACTCATTCTGGAAGAAAGAGATACCTCAGGAATTACATATTATAAGTTCAAACACCAATTTTCACCTTTACTTAGGCCATGGAATAGCTACAAATTCAGATCAAGATGGCAAGGTCTCTTGTGCTTTACAACTCATTACATTAATGTAGTAATAAATTATCTTGAAAACTTATCCTGATATTAAGAGGAACAGTCACTAAACTTTCATGAAGAAAATCAGTTGGACAACTCTAAAATGATAGGTGTCTCCTCCTTAAAGCAAAAATAAACCCTTAAACATTGGGATTCATTCACAAATTCCAAAAGTGCTGTCATAAATTATTCCATAAACCTCCAGATTAACATACATAAATATATCTTTAGATGATATAGGCTTGAAAATCACACCCCTATATTTTTCCAAGGATTCTCATTTGCTCAATAGGAATTCTGCAACACCTAAACCTTTTGCACAGAGTTTATAAGAACTTAAATATATACAGAGGTTGGAAATCTATCCTAATTTATTCGCTCTTTGTCATATATATATATATATATATATATATATTGCACAATTTTTAGCCTAACATCTAGATTATAAGAGAAATTGCTTTTTCATAAATTCCAAAAGTATTACAACAACTAAATTCCTTGTTACTAAAGAATTTCTAGATATCACAAAGTTCCCAAATTTTGTATTCACAAAACCTCTTGTACATTACAAGGGGACATCCCAAACAAGGCCTTTGTATAAATACCTGATTTATAGCAAAAACAATTTTAACTGAACTTCCTTTTAAATAAAGACAAAACTTGGAAGTTTATAATTTCTTAAGTTACAGCAATTGTCCAGCTTCTTAACCCATTCATCATTTTCCTCAGACAATACAATTCTAACAACATTTAGACCATAGAAATGTAATAATGCCCTGAACATTATTATGTATTTAAAATTTGAAACTACCCATTATCTAATTAGGTGAATGCATTTCTAAATTTCCTTACACAGAGAATCATGTATCTTATCATTAATATGTTGAAACTATAACTTTGAACCACCTTAAATTCTCATAAATAGGTAAGATTTCAAAAAAAAAACTATCATAGTAAATGTCAGCATTATTATTACTTGTTTATAACCAAACATAATGGCTTCAAATCATCAAATTTTTATCACATCCCTTTGAAAACCCAATTCACATATATCAAAAATCAAATTAAATTGCTATAATACTATTTATACCACACAGTAGTCTTCTCGAATTTCACAATCTAAGAGAATTTTAGAAATATAATACAATTTTAGAAATACAGAAACAATAAACTTCAGATAACATCAATTGCACTTCCAGGTTATCACATATAGAAGTTATTAAAGTTATTTCTTTTGGTATTTAAAAACCACTTCAAAGTTAACAATTACATTAAATTAGAAAGATATAATAATAATGTTGTATCTAACATATGCCAGTCATTATTTTAAGCATTTTACAGTCATTATGTCATTTTGATCCCATAACAACAATCACTATTGTTTTCCCTTAACAAATCATGACACAGGTCAAACAGACATAAAATATATTTTTACAACTAGAACAGAGAAGTATGAAGTTTACCAAAAGCAGAAGCTGGTATCCCAGTGGTGGTAATTCTTGGAGGCTGGGCTTAGGGAATGCTATGCACAGAATGAATCCATGCACCTCTCCCTTCCCCCACAACTGCAGAATTTACTGAGTCTGGGGCGGTTTGCAGCTGCTGGGACAGGGTGGGCAGAGTGTATGGGACCTGGGTAAAATTTCCAAGCTTTGCCTAGAAGGATGACCTACAAGGGGCCCAGGGGCACAAAGCTACTCTCAGTCTCCAAATTGCTGCCCCTCCCCTCCTTTTGCCAGGTGGGGAAGGGTGATTTAAGTTTTTCCTACAATTCTCCAACATTCTCATTTTTTCTCCCGTAGTTGCAACTAATTAGTTTCCAAACTTTTTAATAATCCCACGATCTGCTAAAATGTTTTTAGCTCTGTTTCCATTGTAATTCCAGGTTGGTCAAATCAAAGAACAAGAGGAAAAGAGTCTTAAGTTTTGTTTGTTTCCCTAGCTGCAGCCCTTAGAAATCTCTGACTGCCTGCATTTTAAATTTGACTTGCGCCATCTTGGAGTGGGGGGGGGGGTAGAAATGGGGAGAAAATTTGTAATTCAAACTGTTGTGAAAATCAATGCTGAAAACCAAATATGTTAAATAAATAAATTTAAATTAAAAAAATTTGACTTGCTCACAAGATAGAAACAGAGACACACATACTGACAGACAAAATTTGACAGGACAAATACAAACTGAGCTCAGAATTTAACAACAGAGAGGGAATTAGAGGCTTGCTAGAAATTCTCATCATGAATTGGCTATTATTATTCCAAGGAAAGAGGGTTGGGGAATTTGCAAAGATCTAAGACCTGACAGGGTAGGAATGGATGGAGGTCAGATCCTGCAACCTTTGCTCAGAGCACCTCTGTGGTCTTTGGGGGAAGCCTTGGCATCCCTGATGTTTCTGACTCTCCATATCCTACATCCAGAGTGTAGCTATCCTTCTCAAAAATGGAGCCCTTAAGGGAAGGGGGAAAAGGGAGAGAGGGAGGAGGCAATGGCAGCAGAACAAAATTATCCTCCTTAAGGCTAGGGCAGATAGGGAGGTAGTAACGACGAAATGCTGTTAATCCTCCCTAGAATCAGAGCCTTTAAGGGAAAAGAGGGAGGAAAGAGGTGAGGCATAGGGCAGGAGTGGAGGAATAGCTATGGCTGGGGTTGTTGGACAAGAGGGGAGAGTGAGGTAGAGAGAATTAGGCAATATTGCCTAATAGTCTATTTTTAAGGTGTTGCTTTCTTCAGTATTTTTTTCAGTATTTTTTTGGGTCTCCTTTAGCAAGTAATTGACTTGTTTTTCATGGTTTTCTCACATCCCTCTCATTTCTCTTCCCAATTTTTCTTCTACTTCTCTAAGTTGCTTTTCCAAATCCTTTTTGAGCTCTTCCATGACCTCAGACCAGTTCATGTTCTTCTTGGAGGCTTTTGTTGTAGGCTCTTTGACTTTGTTGACTTCTTCTGTCTGTATGTTTTGGTCTTCTTTGTCACCAAAGAAAGATTCTAAAGTCTGAGACTGAATCTGAGTCTGTTTTCGCTGCCTGGCCATGTTCCCAGCCAACTTACTTGACCCTTGAGTTTTTCGTCAGGGTATGACTGCTTGTAGAGTAAAGAGTACTTTGTTCCAAGCTTGAGGGGATGCGCTGTTGTTTTCAGAGCTATTTCTATACAGCTAGCTCTGCCACACCAGCACTCCTCCTTCCCCAAGAACTGCCAACCTGGACCTGATGCAAATCTTAAGCCAGCTCTTCACTCCTACTCTGATCTGCCACTTAATTCCTCCCACCAGGTGGGCCTGGGGCCAGAAGCAACTGCAGCTGTACTTCTGTAGCTGCACCACCCCCACTGTCCCCGGGGCAGTGGCCGAATTGTGAACTCCTTCCACTCTGTCCCCCACAGCTTTTCCCACTAACCTTCTCTGTTGTCTTTGGTGTTTGTGGGTTGAGAAGTCTGGTAACTGCCACAGCTCACTGATTCAGGGTGCTAGGACCTGTTCTGCCCGGCTCCTGGTCTGGTTGGTCCTGCCGCTGCCCATGCTGGGCTCTGCTCCCCTCTGCTCCCACCTCCGTGCACAATAGACCTTACCCAGAGACCATCCAGGCTGTCCTGGGCTGGAACCCTGCTTCCCTCCACTGTTTCGTGGGTTCTGCAGTTCTTCTCTGTTGTCTTTGGAGTTTGTGGGTTGAGAAGTCTGGCAACTGCCACGACTCACTGATTCAGGGCGCTAGGGCCCATTCCACCCGGCTCCTGGTCTGGTTGGTCTGCTCAGCCCATGCTGGGCTCTGCTCTGCTCCACTCCCAGCTCTGTGCATGATAGACCTCACCCAGCAACCATCCAGGCTATCCTGGACTGGAGCCCTGCTTCCCTCTGCTATTTTGTGGGTTCTGCAGTTCTAGAATTTGTTCAGAGCCATTTTTTATAGGTTTTTGGAGGGACGTGGCGGGGAGCTCATGCTAGTCCCTGGTTTCCAGCTGCCATCTTGGCTCCGCCCTGAAGTAGCTTTTCAAGACTTAGGGGGAGAGGATTCTGCCTTTTGTTCTCGCTCAGTCATCTCTGCAAACCCATGATGAAAACATTTACTCTCCTAGCTAGATGTTTTATTGGCCTTTAAATTTAATTTGGTTTTAAGATAAAGTAACTTTAGTCCAAAAAAGCCAATGTAATGTGGGGCTATCTTTAATTAACTGACACTAGTGATGACAATACTTGTACTAATTTCCAAAGATCCATCTACAGAGGGGACCTAATTATTCCAGAGTGATTTAACGCAAATTGGTCCCTGCCCCCAGAGCTAGCCCAAAGGAAATTAGGGACTTCAACCAAACTAGTGGGAGTCCTTTGGAAGCTGGGAATAGGGAGAACTTACCCAACCCCATCAAGGTAAAGACTCCAGGCAAAACGAATCCTGAGGTGCCTGCATCATTAGCATTGGTGAGGTTGGGCTGCTGTTCTGTCATTCCATCAGTTCCATCTGAGGCACAGAACCATACTGGTCGACCTAAAAGTTTGGTTAAAGGAGGAAACAGGCTAGGTGATATATAAATTCATATAATTTTTCCCTTGAAGCTAGCAGATACATGATCTTGGAATCTCAAGCAAAGTTCTGATTGACTGAAAGAAGAAAGACACAATTTAAGTAACAATCCCAACTCATAAGAAAGGAAGTTCTTAGTTGAATGAGTCAGTTGACAAGGTAGTGTCACTTAGAGATTATGGTCGAAAGATGCAAGTGTCCCTAGAATATCGAGATAAGAGAAATCCCATTGTTCTGGTTGCAGACATCCTGTCACCAATAGGAAAGATATTCTTTGTCAATATTATCTGGTCTTTGAAGTTGCTGACACAAAAAGGGCATTTTTAGAGTAGAGTAAAGCAGTTTGGATGCGTTGGATATTATTGGGGTTCAAATAATATGAAAGGATTGTCACATTCCATAACATAGTATATGTTCATAAAATATTAAGATAAGAAAGGTTCCACTATTCAAGAGAGTACATCGGGTTAAGGAGCCTAGTCATTAACAGAAGAGAATGTTCTTAGCTCCCTATGGCCTCACTGACACAGGAAGAGGCTGAGTAAACTCAAGCTGAGGGGCTTCTTCTGGTTGATTAGTTCAGGCTCTGGCCCTTATTGGAATTCAAATGATATTAAATGATTATCAAGGGTAACCAAGGGGTCTCAGACCCATTGGTGAGTAAGGGGGCGGGGTGTCTACCCCAAGCGTGTGAAGACTTCCCCTGGTGGAATGGGTGGATGAGAACAATTTGTTCCAACAGCCATGAAGGTAGCTGAAGCAGATGCTGTGGAGCCCATAGAGCTTGTTTAGGCATCAAAGACACCAAGGTCATCCATTGCATCTTGAGTCACCACCAGCCATCTTTATTCTGTCCTGTCATTGAACTGTGATGATGTTCAATTAAGCTAGGTTAGGTTCGGATTCAGATTCGCACTGGCAATAAGACACACTCCCAACAGAATAAAGTTCTTATTGAAAGACAGGGGAAATACTCTAACTAACACAGTTAACACAACAAAGACAAAGACACAGACAACATAGATTCATCACCTCTCGGGGGAGCTCCTGCACTTGATCCTCTCAAAGCTGTGGGGGTCCCAGTTTGCACAGCTCAGTCAAGGCCCCAAAAGGGAAGATGGTCCCAGGCAAAGCTTTCTCCCCATGGGTGAGATCCCAGTGTGCTTCTCCCACGTGGTGACTTTTACAGGATGCTGAACAAAGAAAGTTTTTCCTGCCAGAGAGGGGAGACTCATTGCTAACTGTCCTGGATGTTCTCCACCAGAGAGGGTAGCCACTCTCCTCGAGAAGGGAAGATCCTGTCAGTCATTTTGGTTTTTGAAAACTGGGAGGTCCTCAAAAAGCAGCTTCAGAAATATTTCCTGTTCTTTGTTTAGGACCTATCCGTCTTCTAGTTGAAATGTATTCTATCCTTTGTTTGGGCCTATCAGTCAGGGAGGAATGTCTGAGAGGTTCTTTCTTATTTGGGCTTCTCAGTCTCCTACCCAGAAAGGAATGTCTGATTCTTTATTCCAAGCCAGAGAGTCAGGAGCTGGGGAGTGGGGGGGGGGGGAAGGGAGAGCCAGACTTACACTATAATATGGAGGATCTTCTCTAATGATTTATCATTCAGATGATGATGGAGAGAGTGTGGCCAACAACTTCATGTAATTCTGCCTCACTTAAATCCAATTTACCCACAAATCAAAAGATATCATCCATACCATTTTACTATTTTACCTATCTCAAAGCCCTGTGGTGACAGGCAAGTGATGAAGCACCATGTGCGGATACACTGAGAGCTATAGTCACAACCCTGCACACAAGTGGGCCCAGGCCATAGGGTCATTTCTCACTGTAAGCAGCAGTGGGATTCAGCAGCCCCCTGGGTATCTGAGAAGCCTTTTAAGGATTGCACTGCTCACCTTCTGGTGTGAGGAAGGGACTAGTAAAGGTGCCCCAAAATTGTCTACTCACCCAACCCTGGCCTGATTGCTGTGGTCAGTGGGGAATCCCACTCTGTTGTAAAAACACAAAAAACTTCACAATCTGCAAAGACAATTCCACTCACCATTGGCACGTGGAATGCGTGCACACTTATAGACAACACAAAATCCAGTATATCTGAAAAATGAACAACTCTTGTTGTAAGAGATCTCAGCAGGTATCACATCCAAAGAGTAGCCCTGAGTAAAACAAGGCAGGCAAATGAAAGCCAGCTTAGTGAAGTTAGAGCTGGATATACATTTTTCTAGAGTGGCCACTGTGAAGGGGAGTACCATGAAGCTGGTGTAGGCTTTGCAATCAAAACTGATCTAGTCAACAAGCTTGTATGCCTGCCAAAAGGAATGAACAATAGGCTCATGACAATACGATTGCCACTTGCAGGAATATGTCATGCCACCATCATGAATGCCTATGCTCCCACCATGACAAACTCTGAGGTCAAAGAAGAATTGTATGAAAACCTGGAGACTCTTATCATCAATATGCCAAAATAAGACAAGCTCATAATTCTCTGTGACTTTAATGCTATAGTAGGCTCAGACTACCAGACTTGGCAGGGAGTCCTAGGGAGGAATGGAGTTGGAAACAGCAACAGTAATGGTCAATTACTACTGAAGACTTGTGCATCTCATGACCTTCTCTTTACCAACACTGTCTTCTGTTTACCTAAATGCAATAGAACTTTGTGGATGCAACTTTGCAGCAAATATTGACATTTGATAGACTATGTGACTGTAAGGAGAAGAGACAGACAGGATGTGAGAGTGATGAAGGCAATGTGTGGTGCAGAGTGCTGGACTGATCATACACTTATCCTCTCCAAGCTAAATATTTATATTCAAAAAAATGGTGTCCCCAAGGCAAAATGACTACCAGAAGAATTAATGTCAACCAATTAGAGCTCTTCTCTTGAGTGGGAACAGTTTTTTTGCTGACTTGGAGGGAAAATTGAGCCAACACATAGTTGGCAACAGTGGAACAGAAAAGAAGTGAGCAACTTTCAGAGATTTGGTATATAGCACTGCCTTTGCTCACCTGGGTCAGAACACTTGCAAACATCAAGATGGCTTTGATGAAAATGATGGGGAAATTCAGAAGCTGCTAAATGACAAATGAGAACTTCACGGGGTTTACCAGCAGGGTAGTTCATCCATCTCTAAGAAGGCATTTAATTCTATCAAATTTAATTCTATCAAAAGTAAAGTACAAGCAAAGCTTAGAGAGATGCAGGATTCTTGGCTCAGTAAGAAGGCTGATGAAATTCAGTTTTTATGCTGATAGTAATAATCCCAAGGGCTTTTATGATGCACTGAAGTCTATTTATGGGCCAAAGACCTATGGTGTATCACAACTACTCAGTGCCGATGAAGCCACATTGATTACTGAAAGGATATGATCCTAGAGAGATGGGCTGAACACTCTCATAGTGTTCTCAACGGACCATCATCAATCAATGCTGAAGTCATTGACCCTTTACTTCAGGTTGAATTTAATCCTTTCCTAGATGAAGTTCCAACTGAAGAAGAGGTTTTGAATGCCATTAGGTTCCTGTCATGTGGCAAAGCACCTGGTGCTGATTCTATTCCAGCCGAGATTTACAAGATAGGGGGTCCATTGCTCATACAAAAGCTGACTGAAATTTTCCAGGTTATATGGCAAGAGGAAGTTATACCCCAGGAGTTCAAGAATGACCCATTGTCAATCTCTATAAAGGCAAAGTAAACAGGTTGTCCTGTGACAATCACAGTGGGGTCTCTCTCTTAGTCACTGTTGACAAGATTCTTGTCAGAGCCCTCCTTAATAGGCTGTTCCTTCACCTGGAAGATGGTCATCTACCTGAGAGCCAGTGTGACTTCAGAAGGGGCAGAGGAACAGTTGATATGGTGTTTGCTGCCCAGCAACTCCAGGAGAAATGCCAGGAGCAGAAAAGAGGTCTGTAAGACACAATGCTGGGAAAGCAAGGACTTGCTTAAGCTCTCCCCCAAATCCCTCCAAACACCTGTAAAAAATGGCTCTGAACAAATTCTAGAGCTGCAGAACCCATGAAATAGCAGAGGGAAACAGGTCTGCAGCCCAGGAGAGCCTGGATGGTCACCGGGAAGGGTCTCTCGCACGGTGCTGAGAGCAGAGCACAGCCCAGCATGGGCCGTGCCGGGACAGACCAGACCCTGAGTCAGCCAACTGGAACAGGCCTTGGGGCCATGAAACAGTGAGCTGTGGCAGTTACCAGACTTCTCAACCCACAAACGCCAAAGAGCAGGTTAGGGGGAAACTGCAGGATTGAGTTCAGAGTGCTCTGGCCACCAGCTCTGGGGGTGGAGGAAGTGGTGCAGCTGTTGTGGTAGCAGCAGCAGGAAGCTCCCGAGGCTGCTCCCAGAATTCCAGTGTCAGCTGCTTCCCGAGTCCCTGGCTCATACAGTGGAAGGAATGTAGCAGTGCATCAGAGCAGGAGTGCAAGGAGCACTTTGTGGGCACAAAGGCAGATTCTCTTGCTCTGCCCTGCTTGGATCTGTATTGTAGTCCTGGTTGGCGGTTCTTGGGGGAGGAGGAACGCTACTGGGACAGAGCCTGGGGTGACAGTGGAGTAGAGGTAGCTCTGAAAACAGCAGTGCTTGGACCCTAAAGCTTGAGACAAAGTACTCTCTACTCTACAAGCAGTCATATCCTGACAAATAGCTCAAGGGTCAAGTAGTTGGCTGGGAATATGAACAGGCAGTGAAAACGAACTCAGACTCAAACTCAAATTCTAGATTCCTTTTTCGGTGACAAAGAAGATCAAAACATGTAGACAGAAGAAGTCAATGCTATCAAAAGCCTCCAAGAAAAATATAAATTGGGCTCAGCCCATGGAAGAGCTCAAAAAGGATTTGGAAAAGCAATCAAGAGAAGTAGAAGAAAAATTGGAAAGAGAAATGAGGGTGATGCAAGAAAACCATAAAAAACAAGTCAAAGATTTGCTAAATGAGACCCCAAAAATACACAAGAAAATAACATCTTAAAGAATAGACTAACCCAAATGGCAAAAGAGCTCCAAAAAGCCAATGAGGAAAAGAATGCCCTGAAAGGCAGAATTAGCCAAATGGAAAAGGAAGTCCAAAAGACCACTGAAGAAAAAGACCACTTTAAAAATTAGATTGGAGCAAGTGGAAGCTAGTGACCTTATGAGAAACCAAGATATTATAAAACAGAACCAAAGGAATGAAAAAATGGAAGACAATATGAAATATCTCATTGGAAAAACCACTAACCTGGAGAATAGATCCAGGAGAGATAATTTTAAAATTATTGGACTACTTGAAAGTCATGATCAAAAAAAGAGCCTAGACATCATCTTTCAAGAAATTATCAAGGAAAACTTCCCTGATATTCTAGAGCAAGAGGGTAAAATAGAAATTGAAAGAATCCACCAATTGCCTCCTGAAAAAAAGAACCCCAGAAGAAAACTCCTAGGGATATTGTTGCCAAAGCTAAAGTTGAACTGTTATGTTTACATTCCTACATGGAAAGATGATGTATGTAATTCAGGAGATCTTTCTCAGTATTAGGGGAGTTGAAGGGAGTATAGACAGAGAGCACAGGATGAGTTGAATATGAAGGGATGGTATCTTAAAAAATGAAATAAATTTAGGGGGTGAGAGAGGAATATATTGAGAGAGGAAGAAAGGGAGAGATAGAGTGGGGTAAATTATTTCACATAAAGGTGGCAAGAAAAAAGCAGTTCTGTTGGAAGGGAAGAGGGGGCAGGTGAGGTGGAATGAGTGAATCTTACTCTCATCAGATTCAGCTTGAGGAGGGAATAACATACCCACTTATCTTACTCCACAGGAAAGTAAGGGGAAGGGGATAAAAAAGGGGGGGATGATAGAAGGAAGGGCATATAGTGGGAGGAGGTAATCAAAAGCAAACACATTTGAAAAGGGACAGGGTCAAGGGAGAAAATTGAATAAAGGGGGACAGGATAGGATGGAAGGAAATATAGTTAGCCTTTTACAGCATGAGCATTGTGGAAGTGTTTTATCTATGTTGAATTGCTTGCCTTCCTAGGGAGGGTGAGTGGGAAGAGAAGAGGGGAGAGAATTTGGAACACAAAGTTTTAAAAGCAGATGCTTAAAAAAAATTTTTAAGAAGTTTTTTTTCATGCAGCTGGGAAACAAGATATATAGGGAATGGGGCATAGAAATCTATCCTGCCCTACAAGAAAGTAAGGGGAAAGGGGATGCAGGTGGAGTGGGGTGAAAGAGGGGAGGGTTGACTGGGGAACAAGGCAATCAGAATATATGCCATCTTCGAATGGGCAGGAGGGTAGAAATGGGGAGAAATTTTGCAACTCAAAATCCTGTGGAAATCAACGTTGAAAACTAAATATTAAATAAAAAACAGATTAAAAAAGACACAATGTTTGGAGATCTGATCAAGGCTGAGTGCTAATGGAAAATTATGTCAAAATTAGATTGCATGGAGAAGTACATCAGCACTGTATGTTAATTTCATGACGGCATGCTTGCCTAGGTTCTGGATAATGGACAATGCTCTTGTCCTTTCCCAGTCCCCAGTGGATTGAAACAGGGCTGTGTGCTTGCTCCCACGCTTTTTAGCATAATGTTTTCAGCTATTGTTACACCAAGAACGAGTGAGACACTCCACAGAGTATAAGTTTTAAATGGAGAATTTATTAGCCAGCGGTCATTCAGGGTTAAACCCAAATCAAAATGACCAAGAGTTTGGGGTGGAGAAGTCAAATTTATACAGTAGATCAAGGAGCAGTGGTTAATTATCTCTTGAAACTTGCATATGTTATTTTAGCAGGCTTGGCAAGCCTCTTCCACCTTTGTGGTCATGATATATGAAGAGGAACCTCCTAAATAGACTGCAAGTACAGCATATCATACTGCTGACAAAGTGTCAACTGAATTACAGCCCAGGATCTCTCTGTCCAATTTGCCATTTACATCCCACAACATAAGATAAGAATAAGGAATTCAAGAGAATGTCTGGGGCTGAGGCCTTCATCCTTCAAGGCCATAGGCAGACCAAGGGATGCTCCAGCTGGGTTTGTTGACACAAGATAGAGATGTCTCTCAGCCCGCTCAGGAAGGAAACAGAGATTGCTAAGCATCAGACCCTTCCCTTGGCCACACTCCATACTCCCAGAACAGTCATGGTGGGGGGAGGGGGGAAGGACACCCGCTGAACGCCAAACGGCAGGAACTAAGTCTGATTTTCTTATGCAAACTGGGGTTTTTTAGTTAGGGGCTGGGGGCAGGGTTTTTCTAACAATAGCTGGCTGTTCAGGTATCACACTATGTTGTCAAATGTTTTCAATGAGGATGAACACAGCATCAAGGTCAGCTCTGGCACTGATGGTAAATTCTTCAACTTGAAAAGGCTACAAGCCAAGACCAAAGTGGAGGGAGTGTTGGTGCATAATTTTCTGTTTTGGGATGATTGGGCCCTCAATGCAGCCTCTGAGGCTGAGATTCAACAAAGCATGGATCAATTCTTTGCTGTTTGTGATAATTTTGGCCTAATAATTAACACCAAGGAAACACGGGTGCTCCATTAGCTACCATTACACCATCCCTATGCGGAACCATTGGTTACAGCAAATGGAGACGTTTTAAAAGCTGTGGATAAGTGCACTTTCCTTGGTAGTGTAATTTCCAGGGATGTTCACATTGATAATGAGGTCGAGGCCAGAACTAGCTCAGTGTTTGGGACACCCCGAAGGAAAGTATGGAAAAGAAGAGGTATTAGACTGACTACCAAACTGAAGGTCTATAGAGCCATTGTGCTGACCTCGTTGTATGCCTGTGAAACCTGGACAATCTACCAATGCCATGCCAGGAAACTGAATTGCTTCCATTTGAGTTGTCTTAGGAAGATTCTGAAGATCACCTGGCAAGATAAGCTACCAGTCACTGAGATCCTTATTAGAACTGAACTGCCAAGCATTTAAACTCCGCTTCAGAAAGCACAACTCCAATGGGCTGGCCACATTGTTTGAATGCAAAACATACGTTTGCCAAAAAGACTATTTTATGGAGAACTCATACAGGGCAAACATTCACATGGTGGTGAGAAGAAGTGATACAAGGACACTCTCAAGGTCTCTCTTAAGAACTTTGAAATTGATTGTGTGACATGGGAGACACTGGCACAGGACCTCTCAGTGTGGTGTTTCCACATCAGAGAAGGTGCTGTACTCTACGAGTAAAGCAGAATTGAAACAGCTCGAAGGAAACACAGGATGCACGTATTTAGAGAATTCACTCCAAATGTTCATGCAGACTATTTGTGCTTGACTTGGGGTAGAGCATTCTGAGCTTGTATTGGTTTGATCAGCCACACAGTGTTGTCATTTTGGTCCTCTTCCAGAATGAAGAACAATAATAGTACATTTAGTCAGTCCTATCGATTTATTTTTATATAGAAATTACATATATTCCCAAAGAGATAGAAAACAAAAAAGGAACAAGACTTGTGTATACAAAAATATTTATAATAGCTCTTTTAGTGGTGGAAAAATATTAGAAATTGAGAGGATGTCCATCAATCGGGGAATGGCTGAAGATGATATTGTGTATGATTGTGATTGAATACTATTATGCCATAAGAAATGAGGAGCAGGATGCTCTCAGAAAAACCTGGAAAGACTTACATGAATTGATGCAAAGTGAAATGAGTAGAAGGAAACAACATTGTACACAGTAACATCAGTGTTGTATGGTGGATGATCTACTGTGAATAACTCTCAGCAATGCAGTGATCCAAAACAATTCAAAAGGACTTAAGATGAAAGGTGCTCTCCATCTCCAAAGAAAGAACTGGTGGAGCTTGAATGAACATTAAAGATACTTTTTCTTCATTTTCTTTATTTTTCTTGGGTTGTTTTTTTCTGTGTGTTTTTTCATGGCATGATTTACATGGCAGTGTGTTTTGCATGACTGCACATGTATAACCTATGTCAAAGTGCTTGCCTTGGAAGGGGGTGGGGGAAGAGGGAGAGAATTTGAAACTCACAATTTGAAAAAAGAATGTTAAAATTGTTTTTATATGTAATTGGAGAAAATATTAAATAAAGTTTTTAATTAAAAAGAAGTTTCAAATATTAATACATCTTTCACATAGGGAGAATTAGATAATATAAATGCTTTCATATAATAGGCCTCAAACTTTAAATTATAAACCATAAGGTCACTATTCACTGTTCACTAACCTGTTATTAAGTTCACTTCCCTAACCACAAGAAGGCTGACTAGGGGACCTCCACCCTGTTTTCTCAGTCACCATCACCAAATTCAGCTTGGATGGGATGTCTTGATGGGATATGGAAATTCCCCCAACTCACATTTTTCTATCTTGAGACTACTCTCTCTTGTCCAGCAAAAGTAGGGTCTCATCTTATGATCACTTACTCAGCTGAAATGACTCTTGCTTTGCTCATCCTGTGATGCCCCCCCCATGTGGATGCATCATTTCTGGCCCTCTTGGAGGGTCAAGAACAATCAATGTATCAACCAATGAGATGTTGTATTTTACTTTTCTTCTTCTATGTGTCTGGATATCAAGCATTATAAAAATAAGGCCCTGGGGAGAAGGGGGCATCTCAGATCTTAAGGATGATCGGAAGTCCCCTTTCTTAGAGGGGGCCAGGTCCCTTTGATAAAGTGCTATTGGTTCAGAGCTCTGCCTCAGTTTCTCTTACTGTAGATGAGGTGTTTTGGACCTCACAGTACTGAGTCTTTCACAATTGGTCATCATACTTTATTGCTGTTAACTGTTCATATTGTTAACTATATTGCTGTTAACTGGTTCTGCTCACTTCATGAGTTCATATAAGTCTTCCCACAATGTAGATTTTTAAATGATACCTATAGGAGATGGAGATGAGGGCAGGCCAGACGACCAGGACAGAAGTGAGCACAGGGCAGGCAGGAGAGGCCAAGAGAGTGCTAGCCAACAGCTGGGATGCCAGGGACAACAGAAGGGTTTGCTTTGGCTTGGGTTTTGTTTTTTGAAAGCTTTGGGGCAAAACTGAGGATGAAAGAAGGCACAGGACCCATGTTGGGGATCCATGGGATGATGATCATTGACAGGAGGTAGAAGGAAGAACCACTCCATTCTTACTTTGCTTCTTTTTCCTCTGTCAAGGAGACTGACCTAAGGTAAATAAGGAAATATTGAGTGCATTTAGCTGTACTTAAAGAATGCAAGTCTTTTGGCCTAGATAGAATAATTAAAAATAAGAGCTAACATTTATATAGAGCTTATTGTGTTTCAGGCACTGTGCTAAGTACTTTATAATGATTATCTCCTTGATTCCTCAGAACAACCCTGGGAAGTAGGTACTATTATTATCCCCACTTTCTTGTGGAAATGAAGGTGAAGTGACTTTCCCAGGGCCACACAGCTAGGAAGTGCCTGAAGTTGGATTTGAACTCAGGTCCTCCTTACTCCCTACCCAGACACTCTACTCACTGCCCCACCTAGCTTCCCTTTAGTTATCTCTTAGCTAACTGAAGAGTTGACAGATAGCATTGCTGAGCCATTGACTGCGATACAGGCAGGATCATGGACTACAGGAGAGAAGCAATGGGAGAAATAGAAATGTCCTAATTTTCCAAAAAGGGACAAGAACAGAGTCAACAAACTGTAGGCCCAGTGAGCTTGCTTTTATTTTCTGACAATATTCTTGGTTGACCTTTTAACCGTTATTGATGTTCATGTTTTTACATTACCTTCTTATCCAATATATGCTTTCTCCTTTGTATTGTTAATGGAATGAGAAGATCTTTCCCATCCATTCATAGGCCCATGTGATCTGCCTGAGTCACATGAGTCTGAGTCACATGAGCTTGTGGTGGGAGGAGCTTGATGAAGGGGCAGAGCAGGAAGGGGCAGCGCAAGAAGTGAGACAGAGCAGTCAGAGCTGGGAGAGAGAGAGAGAGAGGGTGGGAGTTGCAGCTTGGAGAGAGAGAAAGCAGGCAGAGTAGAGGAAGAGCAGCTAGGGTGAGTGAGTGTGTTGGTAAGCAATATGGGCTCTTAGCACTCAGTTCAACCAAGTGCTCTTGAAGAGTTTGGCTTTTTGGTTTCCTTTGATTAATTCAGTGTATTTCATTGAGTCTTACTAGGTGCTAAGCCCCAGACCCAAACCCCTATTAGGTGCTAAGCCTATGTGGGTGTGAAGCTCCTAGGGACTGAGGGGAGGTGCTAACTCAAGAGCCAATCATAGGAGCCTAAGTTCTGGTCATTCAGATGACATTTGATGATGTCTGAAACAGTATAAGAAGAGAAGACAGAGCCATTTGCTCAGGACTCTCACTCTTGGTGGCGTGGAGACTCCGGGCAGTTGTAGCTAATGTTATGCCGAAAAACAAGCGAGCGAGACCCAGACATAAATTTAGATGTAGATTTATTGAAGCACGTGACTGTTCGGAGTAATTACTCAAATTGAACAGCAGCGAGTTGGGGAAGATAAAAAGTATTTATAGGGAAAGAACACAATTAGATTTCCGTGGAGATGGGGACACAAACAGTGGGACAAGCTAAGGCAGGATTATTTCCGTGGAGAATGGAACACAAACAGTGAGGTCTGTGGAGATGGGAGTACAAACAGTGGGGTCCGTGGAGATGGGAGTACAAACAGTAGGGTGAGCTGGGGCAAGATGGAGAAACTGGAGGGGGGTGAAAGGGCATAACACTAAGAGCCCTCCAGCTTGTAAACCCGGATGCTGGGACTTTGTTAAACTCTGGTAACTATGTATTGGGATTTGAATCAGACAAGGTCTGTCTGTTGATGTTTGTAATTTGTTTGTATTTGCTCCAAAGTTCAGGGTACTGTCTTTTTCCCTTGAAGTAAGTGAATAGTATTTGTATGTCGAATTAAAGTAAGCTTGTTAACCCCTTAACGTTGCTTTCCTTAGTAAAGCAGATCAAAAGAACCTGGGCTTTTGCAGCATGATGGTAGCATGCCTGTTGTTGGGCTTGTGTTGGTCTTTAACCGCCACAACAGCTGCTAGCCGGATTGTTGAAACAGTGAGAGAGGGAGCCATTTTGCATAAGGGAGTCTGCTTGTGGGAAGGCCCCAACGGAGGAAAGGCTTGGGGATGGTGATGCTTCCTGCATTGATAATTTGTATAGATTTTTTTGTTGCCATGGCGGATTTGTCTTTCTGATGTTAGAATAAATGTTTTGGTTTCATCTTCCATGGAGAGAGCCTGTTATATCTTGTGTTTCAAACCTGGGAATTTGCTTGCATATTCATAGCAGCTGCTGTGGGTATCACATGGCGATATGCCCCTTTCCTATTCAAAGAATCAGTCCTTATAACAAAGAATAAAGAGAGAGAAAGCATTACAACAAATCTAACAGATTTATAGACTCATTCTAAATCATGTTCCACAAATATATAATGGACCACATCTGCAAAGAGAAGCAGAAGAATTCAGAAAGAAGGGAGGGGCATCTCTCTTCCCTTGGTCTCCTGCGATCTTGTTACTTTGAAAAACAAAGAAGAGGCAAGATTTATTGCATATGATAAGACCATTTCCTCGAGGAGAAAATAGCCTCATGTAACTTAAAAGGCAGTTAGATTTACAAAATGTATTATAATAAATGTGTTTTATATCACCACCTTATAATTTTACTATGGGTTTTTATTTCTGATAAGACAGGAAAAAAGATTGAAAATATGTTCTCATTCTTTAGGAACATTTCTGACATTCTTTTCAGATACATGACTATCAAACAGTGGAAATTATAGAATACAAATATTTACTTGCCTCTTAACTGATACACGTGTATTTATTTCTTTATTGATTCTGTAAATCAGAGAAAGGTTTTCTCCCCTAAGAATTTGGGGCACAGGGGGTGGGGCATTTTGCAATCTGTTAAAAAATTTATCAAACAAAGGCAAAAACCTCTGATTGCTTTGCCATTAAGTGATTCTTAGAAATAAGGTAACCCCCTTTCTTCCCCTTCATTTGTCTTGAAAAAAATGATTTAAGGGCCTTTTTTCCTCATGAACTTTTCCTAATCTAATGTTTGATTACTGGAGGAAAGTTTCATTGCATCTTGTACTCTAAAGATACAAGTAGTCTGATGTTTCTGTCAACCTGAAGAGTTTGGTCTAAGAAAGACAAAGGGGATTAGGCTGTAGTCACATCTTTATTTCTCTAAAAGTGTGCAACACATATGCGTGGGAACCAGTCTAGAACTGGAATCCTCTTCAGGTTATAGTGCATAGGGGCTGATGTCACTCCATCATCATTTCATCTCTGGACAGAGGAAATACCTCTTTTCAGACCACCCTCAGGATTTAGGGTATTTTGACAAAAGAATCTCTCTCCACTCAAGCATGAGTAGAATAAGATGGTCTTCCCTACCCCAGATTAAATTATTTGTAAGCTTGAGTGGGGGCGGACCAGGATAAGTAGAGTCAATGCAGTCTCATTATCAGCAATGTCTATCAGAAAAAAAAAACTGAATTTAAAGTCAGGGCTTTAGAAGAAAAGGGCAGGGGAAAGCTCTGAATCTCATTTTTCATATTCCCCCATCTGATTCTCATGAGAGGTATAGCCTCCTCAATGAATCATTAATTGACATAACCAACACTTCATCAAGGGTTTGGGGACTTATAATGGGTAATAATGTGGGGGGCTGTAGTAACAATTAGATATGAAGATCTTTCCCACCCACTAATAGGCCATGTGACCTGCTTATGTCACAGGAAACCTAAGTCACATGTGGTAGGAGGAGCTTCCTGACAGGAAAAGGAAGTTATGTCACAGAAAATGCTGAGAGGGAGAGAGAGAAAGAGGTTATGGCTGCTGGTGGCTGCTATTGGCTGCCCTCATAGTTGTTAGAACTGAACAGGTTAACTTAGCTGTACTGTGAGTTTGTTTTGGGGAAGACCCCAGCAGGGGGTCAGAGAGGTTTTGGGATGGCGAGTTTACGGGTTGTAATATTGTGTGTGGAATGTTTTACTGCTGTGGTAGACTGGATAAATGGCTTGTGGGATATGGTTCTCTGGTGTCTGAATAAATGGTTTACTTCTTCTACCTTCTATGTGGAGAGTCTTGTATACTTTGTGATACAGAACTACATAAGCATTTTGACAATTATTATCTACATTATTATTATTGCCTTACTGCTTCAGGGGCAGGAGGGAGAAACTGATTGACACATTGACAAAACCAAAGGGTCCTTTCCCATTTAGTAAGTAGACACATTGATAAAACCAAAGGTGGCAGTCCACTTTAGTAAACTGACCATAACGATTAAAGAGGCAAAAGGAAAAAGTAAACAATGAATAAAATTGTCCATTTAAGGTTCAGAAACCTCATCTCATACAGCTGTCTAGTTCTTGAGATACCTTCTGATGAAGTTCTCCATTCTGGGTGTGTGCTAAGCAGTTTCCAGCTGACTACCTTCTTAGACTCCTTGTAGAGATCCTCTTTCTTTGTTAAAAATCTCTTACAAAGTTTGTCTTAACACAATTTTAAATTACTTTGCCAACACCAGGTCAAATAATGCAAGTTTTAACTTAACACTTATGTCTCTGTTATTATAATAATCAAGTTTGGAACTTTTTAGAGCTGGGAACTTGTATTTTTACGTGGGCCAATTGTCATTTTGATATATCTAAGAAACTCAAAAATAGAAAAATTCGAACCCAGTTTTTATACTTATGCCCAAAGGAATATAAATTTTGATTGTTGAAACCTCTGAATATATCTTTGGGTTCAAGAGCTAGATTTCTTTCATAGGGACCATGTCTCAAACCCAAATCACCCTAGCTTTCATTGATTAGTCAATAATGGGTCCTAGGCCAAGCACCACTTGGTCATTGTTTGGGCCCTGCTTGCCTCAGGAGCTATCTCCGGTTGTCCTGATCTATATCTGGCACTTCACTGAATTTCTTCACTTTGACATTCTCAACACTGGGCAGTTTCTGATCTATATCTTGCCACTGGACCCAGATGACTCTGGAGGAGAAAGTGAGGCTGGTGATTTTGCACAGCCCTCCCTCACTCAAATCCAATTCACTTGCAAGTCATGGCATCATCTTCCTGATATCATGAACTTCTTCCAGAACAAAAGACAAACCACAACCTGTGAGTATTCTAGCTGCCTCCTGTGAGACCCAACTTGCCAGTTCTAATCTGGTAACTCAGCTCCTCTCCTTTCCTCTCCTCTCCCCAAATGGGATATCATGCCCTTACCTGAGGGTGCTCTGGCCAAAGGAAGGTAAATTTTGATGACTGAAACCTACATTGATTTCTTGGGGTTTACTGGCTAGATTTCTTTCTTAAACACCATACCTTAAACCCAATTTCCCCAGAGTCTCATTGATTAAACAACAATAGATTCTTGCCCAACCACCACTTAATGGTTATTTTTGGGGCCCTGATGGCTTAGAGTGGATGTAAATAGTAATTGTTTCTCTTTTGGCCAGAAACCCTGGAGTCTTCCCCTCCCAGCCTGGTGTTTCATTTATTTATTTATTTGTTTGCTTATTTATTTTTATTCAAAGGGCATCCCTTGACTCATTTAAACAGCCCTAATCAATGAATGGGTATTGCCTCAGTCAAAGTGGGAACTTGGAAAGACCTTAGCTTGAAAAATCCAAGGTCTCCCACTGCATCCTGGGCCATCTCCAGGCTTCTGATCAGTATCTAACCAGGGACTCCTTCCCAGCTCCTGCTGGGCAAGTAACGTGTACTCAGCTTGTAAAGATAAGCTTGATTCACATCCTGGTGGGCTTTAACAAAGGGGTTACTATTTTATCCTAGAATCAGTAAGAAAACTACAGAATACAGTAAGAAAACTATAGAATGATATGATCTGATAATCATTTAGGATCATTTGGGTCCCAATAAGGGCTAAAGCCTGAACCAATCAACCTGAAGAAGCACCTCAACCTAACAAACATGCTTTTCTTTGTTCTCTGAGTGAACTCAAAATGCCCCTTCCTGTGTCAACACTACAAGGCCAGATGATGCTGACCAGGAGCATTTTTCAAGGTGCCTTGACCTAGACATCTTGAATAATGGGACTTTTCTTATCTTAGTATTTTATGGACATATACTATGTTATGTCATGTTAATGGTAAAAGAAAGACATATGGTGGATCTATAATTTCAATTTACACTTTAACACTACTATCTTATTTTATTCCCACCCTATTCACTTAAGAAATTCCTTTCTCATCTCATGGTTAACCATATGGAGACTATAGTTTTAGCTGACATAGGCATTTTGAGGCAGTAAGGGAGGGAGCGGTGAGAGGGAATTGCTCTGAAGACATAAGGTCTGTTTTGTCTGTCCGTCCCCATGCTTATCTCTATATGCATGTTCTGCAAGTTTTGAGAGAAATAAACACTCACATTCAGCCTAATTTGTTTGTCTTTCTAAGAATGAACCTGGTAATGATTGACAGGTCTGACCTATGATTGAGAAATATCAGTTTGTTAATAATATAGAGAATGTGTTGGAAAGGAGAAAGACTGCCTGTGTGTCTGTTTTGTTCTGCACCCATGTGGAGGTTACCTACACTCATAGAGATGGACAAATCCTTTATAAATTATTGTCCTAGAAAAGCTGTGATTCAAGTGGATTGAAGATAACTATGGTACTCCTCTCTTTCTGCAGAGGTGATGGATTTAAAATACAGAATGAGACTTAGATTTTTGGGTGTGACTAATGTGGAAATTTATTTTATTGGGCTCTATGCATGTGGTAAGATGGTAGTGAGTTGTTTTTTTTTTTTTTTTTGGTCTTTTTCATTGAAGGAGAAGGAAAAATGATTGCTAAAATGAAAGTGTCAACTGTACCTAACTGGCCTCTAACCTATGGATGGCTCGATGTGAAACAGAACAGGATAAAGACAGGAGAGTCAGGAATCAAACAGAAGTTTTACTTCAAAGTGAGGGAAATGGCCTGCAAGTAAAAAGGGAATGAGACACGTGTTGGTGTCAATAGTGGGGGACCTGAGGCAGTTTGGGGACATCTCAGTACATATACCAATGGCTGCCCAGTGAAGTGTAGCCCTAACAATGAGGGGTAACAGCAATAATGATACAAGTTTGATTCATAGCAGGATTTCATGACCAAAGGGGTACTTCTTTAGAGAACACCTTAGAACATCTGGTGCTGGTCAAAGTAGTACAGTAATAAGGAGATTTTGCCAGAGGGTGAGTACAGAGGCTGCGTTGTGCCATGCTCAGGGTACAGCTTGCTTGCTTGGGTCTTACCTCTAGAAAATGGGCTGTCTACTAATATTTTGATGCAAATAAAATTTTAAATTAAAAAATTCTATAATGAGGGCTTAGAACATATTCAGTCCTCCTGAGAGGGATTTTAACATGGTTACATACAGAATAAATTTAAAGAAAATAATTACAAATAAACAGGAAGAATAAATTCAAAGTAATGGAAGTAGTGGATCAGATGAAGGAGAAATTTTGGGCATTTATACTTCCTTCCCACCCCCTGCTACCACAGACTAGGCTCTCCAACAAGAGGTGGTTGTTGAGAGACAAGTAAAATTGTTAGGAAGGCAGAAAGAACTTGCACATCAGCAACAAGCATCTCTGGAGTGGTTGGGGGAGAGAAACCAAGAGACTGAGTTGGCCCTCCAAAGTAGCCATCATTAAGTCATCTGTGTAGACTCTTCCTGCTAAATATAAACACACATTTGTCAGTTCATGAATTTGTTTTAAAATTCTGTCCCTCATCAAATGGTGGTTGGGAGGGAATGGAGAATGTGTAGTCCCTTATTAGTAAGGAGATTATTAGCAAGTATAGTTTTCCAGGATAGAAACGGGCCAAAGAATGGTCACAGTTGGAATTGTAGTGGGTAGAGGGAGTAGGAACTTGAGAGCTGTTTGGAGAACTGAAGGCAAATGAAGGGCATTGCTACCCAAAACTGAATATAATCCAGAGTAGCCTAATATAAATTAGTGACCAATTTAAGCCAAAATCTTTCAGTTCTGGACGTTGATATTCTCCTGATTTGGGGGACCTGAGTGGATTTATTACCACTTCACTTCCTTCTTCATCCTGCTTTATGAACTGATATTATTTTTACATTTATTTGCTTGCTGCATAATCAGCTGCTTTTATGAAATTCTAAGCAACTGTTTGCTGTCAATGATTGGACCTCTCTGAGGTAGGAAAAACAGAAAATTGGAACAACAAACCCTAGACTTAGCCAGGGGTCTCATATTAAAGGGTTTTCTCATCCTTTCCCCCATGGCCAGAAACTTAGAGGACATATGTGTTTTATTATGTTAGAGATAGAAAGGTTGTTCTTTTTTCTGGTTTTGGTGTTCTGTTTCCTTTTCAAGACTGAAACCTCTTATGTCTAAAGTGGTCTCTGGAAATTGCCATACTCCAAACAACAGCTGTAAAAGTTCTTTGCTTCTAGTTCAAATATAGTTCCGATCAGGAGCAGTTTTTGCTGGAAGCTGAGGTACCATCCCCCCTGCATTTCTGTTCCTTTAGGTACCAGAGAAGTCAGAAGGACTTAGAGTAGTCACATCAGAGACTTGTGAGGTCTGATGCTTCAGTGGGTCCTAATAAAGGGGCAGCAACGTTTTGTTAGTGTCCCCTGGAAATCCCTCTGTTTCCTACTCAGGCTTGTAAAAGATGTCCTTGGAGCAGAGTCTTCCTCATTGGGCTGTCTGCAACTCCAGGGGAAAATCAAAAGATGGAAACTGGCCAGTCTTGCACAGGAAGAAACTCCTGGGGTGGTGAACAACTTGTTTATGCATCCATCAGACAACTTCCGGTTTTCCTCCTCAATGACTGTTTTGCTTGGTGTCCTAATTTCATTGTGGGAGCCTCTTGTCTGTCCTGGGCTGACTTCCCGTGAAGGATCTTCCTCCAAAGCCTCGGCTAGCCTCCTCCCATGCACAGAGCACGTCCAGAGCCACGACTGGTCTTCGGTCCTCTTCCATGACCACCTCCTGTAGGGAGTTTTCACTTCCCCACTTCCCCCATGCTCCCTTGGCCAAGGCTCACGGCTTGTCCTGGGGCAAAGCTCTGCCATTGCTCCGCTCCTGTTCCAAGGGCCCCCATCTCCGTGGGGCGGCTCCGATCTCCTGGGACAGGTCCTCTGGGGCCCTCCCCGGAGGTGTCACACTGGCCCTGGGAGCTCTGACCCGGCAGCTCGTTTGGCTGTCGAGAAGGCTCCCTGGGCTCCCGCAGCCTCTGGACAAGCCACGTCCTTCCCCGGGCCACGGAAGCCTCCACGTGGGCCTGTGCATAGTCTTCTGCCTTCTCCGACACTGGGCAGGTGGTCAAGCAGGCCTCGGCAGCCTTTGGTAAACAGGGCATTCCTGCCCCTCGGGGTATGACTGACTGCCGGAGTCAGGGGAACAGCGCCAAGGCGGGACGTGGAGGATAGTGTTGGTGGCGTGAGCGAAACCGAACCCCAAGCATGCGCAGAAACCGCAGCCGCCTCCAAACTACTATTCCCAGAAGACCTCGCTCACCCGAAGTGCTTTTTACAAGTACCGGAGCGTGGGGAATGGGCGGTCCCTTGACGTCACGTCCTCCCCGCCCCCTTAACCCGACTTTGTGCTTGGGGTTGTCCGTTTCCCTACTCTGCCGTAAGTTGACCCGAAACGGGGTGAGCGCGCCCTGATAGCCGGGCGGGCCTGACCGGAGACAGGCCGCGGGGCTGGGGCGGGGCCGGAGCCCCGGGACCTGGTTGGGGAGCGAACGAGGTGGGAGGGGCCCTGAGGGGGATTCCGGTGGAGTGGGGGCGTGGGCAGCAGGGGGTGGAGGCAGGAGGGCGGCGTGGCTTGGGTGGAGGTCGTGGGAAGAGTCACGGAGTGGTTTCCCGCTGCCCGGGGCCCCATTTGGGAGTCTTTTGGCAGACGTAATGGAGTGGTTTGCCTTTTGCTTCAGTCCATTTTCCAGCCAGGGGGACTGAGGCCCTCAGGGTGAAGGGATTTGGCCAGGGTCACTCCGCTAGCGAGTGTTTGGATTCTGTCTGGGGAAGAGGAGCCTTCTTGCCTGCAGGCCCTGCCGTTTGTCCCCGGGGCCAGCTGGGGGCTGGAGGCAAAGCCGCCCCGACCCCCGCCATGGTTTAGTCTCCCCCCCCCCCCCCCCGAGAGTCTTAGGGAACCAAGTCCTGGGGCCGATCTCTTCCTGCAGGAGTCACCCCGCCCCCCTCCCCGCCGCGGTGCCGGGGGTCTGTGCCCTGCACTGCTGAGAGGGTTTCTCATCTGTTCTATTTTGTCTGTAAAGAGAGATTGGCGCAAAGACACTGGGGGAAGGAGGTGGGAGTGTTTCCTTCTGCCCCTTCCCCCCAGTAATGAGTGTTTCCCTCTGCACCCACAAGGAGAGAAATGAGTGTTCCTTCTACCCAGCCGGGAAAGAAATGAGTGGGTTTCTTTTCCCCCAGAAGAGAAAAGAGTGTTTCCTTGTGGCCCCCCTTTCCCCGCGAAAGGACTGTTTCTTTATGCACCCCTCCCCCCCAAGGAGAGAATTGACTGTTTCCTTCAGGCTTCCTTGCTCCACCCCAGCATTATGCCCCCTCCCTGACCACCCTTCCCCACCCCTCGTGGAGAAGTGGGGATTCCTCGTCTCTGATCAGGGCAGACCCACAGAGTGGCACCCCCTTCCATTCTCATGGTTCCTCTTTCCTCCCCAGCTCAGCCTAATGTGGCCTCTGCCTGGCCCCAGTAGGTGGGAACCTTGAGGAAGAGGGAATGGCTCCTCTGCGGACAGCCAGGCTTGGACAGGTGAGTGCCACATTCTGCTTTCCTAAAGTTTCATCTCAGTCTAAAGACCATGGGATACATTTTTCTCATGTGCTATAACCCTAGAAATTTTGGCCATCAGAGAATCCTATGTTCTGAGCTAAAAGATACCATAGAGATCATCTTTTAATCCAGTACCACCTTGTTGTACCAGAAGCCAGTGAGACACGCCACAGAGTATAAGTTTTAAATGGAGAATTTATTAGCCCGCCACCATTTCGGGGTTCCACCCAAATCAAAATGGCCCCAAGTTGGGGTGGAGGAGTGGCTTATGTAGAAAATACCGGTACAGAGGTTAATTATCTCTTGGAACTTACAGGCCAGGTCACAGGGTGGGGGGAACAGGAACAAAGGTCCTGACTGATCAAAAGATTCTGACCAGTTATCTTTAAGTGGGATAATCTTGTTGACATTCCTTGGTGGAGTCACAGAGCCCCAGGGACATTTGCTAAATGCCAGAAGGTCTAAGTCCATTCTTTATTATGCAAACTGGGGTTTCTCAGGGGTCTCCCTACCTTTAAATTAACATTTATTTTAAAATGTTGCAATCCATATTCTTTCCATCGGTCCAGCCCCTTCCCCACCCATCGACAAGGCAAGGAATAAGATACACATTATGCATGTGAAGACATAAAAAAGGTTTCTATATTAGCCACATTGCAGAAAAAAAAAAGGCATTAATATAACAGAAAGTTGAAAAATTTCTTCATCTGCTTTCAGAGTTCATGAGTTCTCTCTTCATTTTTCATCTTGAATCCTTTGGAATTTTCATACATCATTGTATTGAACAAAGTAGGCAAGTCTTTCACAGTTGATCATTGTTTCAGTATTGGCGTTACTGGCCACAATGTTCCGATTAGGCTAGTTTCACTTTGCCTCAGTTCATAGAAGTCTCCTCAGGTTTTTCTGAACTTAGACACCACCCTGCCCCCTTGTCATTGTACACAATAGTATTCCCTCACCATCATATCAAAGACCTTGTTCAGCCATTCCCCAACAGATGGACATCTGTTTTGGGTGAAAAATGAAATCACCAAGGAAACCATGGTTTGATCTTCTGAGGATAGCAATTAATCAGTACATGTCAGTTTTTCAAGAAACCAGGACCAGACCTCTTGACTTTAGGCTTGCACCCCAAATGTGTTAGGGGAGACATTCTTTTAAAAATAGTTAATCAAATAAGATCAGTCAATTAAAAGGAAAATTACACCATGAGGTAATCTGACTTCTAATTGGATGAAAGATCAGGAACTTTCCAAGTTTGGAAGGGGAGATGAACTGGTGCAATGCCCTGAAATCAGAAAAGGAAGTGTCCCATTCCCCCCAGGTGTTCGTAAATAATTAAAGGAACATGAAAACTAACTGATCAGTATGGGGGCAATTTTCAGATAAGACATGAATTGCTTGAGAAGTACAACTGTGAGAAACTCCTTACCTCACTCTTTGGATCTGACCAGTGTAATGTAAGTCCTTGGTTAAGGGGCTGTGATCATCAGGGAGAGGCTGTCCAGTTTCTCAACCAGGAAAGGGTAGGGTCAAACAATGCAATAAGGTTTTCCAATTGCCACTGATGAATGAAGTTTTCTCACAAGATAGCAGTTGGAATAGAGAAACCAAAAATTGAATGGAAATTAAGCTAGCTCCAGAATTAAGACACAAGGTGGAGTCCACAACTCAGTTTCTTAGCTAGTACCAGGTAGTTTTGATGACTACTGCTTTATAGTACAGTTTAATATGTGGTATGGCTAGGCTACCTTCCCTAGCATTTCTTTTCATTAATTCCCTAGATATTCTGGACCTCTTGTTTTTCCAGATGAATTTCATATTATTTTATTGAGCTCTGTAAAATAATTTTTTGGTAGTTTGATTGGTATGGAGCTGAATAAGTAAATTAATTAAGGTAAAATTGTCATTTTTACTATATTAGCTCAGCCTAACCGTGAGCAACTGTTGTTTTTCCATTTTTTTAGATCTGACTTTATTTGTGTTAAAAGCGTTTCATAATTATGTTCATATAGGCCCTGGGTTTGTCTTGGCAGATAGACTCCCAAATATTTTATAGTGTCCACAGTAACTTTAAATGGAATTTCTCTTTCTATCTCTTGCTGTTGGGCTTTGTTAGTAATGTGTGGGAATGCCAAGGATTTATGTGGGTTTCTTTTATATCCTGCAACTTTGCTTATTATTGCAAGTAGTTTTTTATTTGATTCTCTAGGATTCTCTAAGTAAATCATCATATCATCTGCAAAAAGTGATAGTTTAGTTTCTTCTTTGCCTATTCTAATTCCTTCAATTTCTTTTTCTTCTCTTATTGCTACAGCTAACGTTTCCAGTACCAAATTTAATAATAGGGGTGATAATGGACATCCTTGTTTCACCCCTGTTCTTATTGGGAATGCATCTAGCTTATCCCCATATATTAGGAAGGCAGAATTTATGATGTCAAAGAGAATCTCATATGTGCCTGAAAGGTTCGGAACTGCAGGATATAAGGAATTCTCTAGGCAGAAGGCAGGAGAACTAAAGCATGTAGTTACACTCCACAGTAACAGGCCCACAAACCAGCATCCCCATTTTGATATTTTGATCAAAAGCTTCCAGGCCCAATAAGTCTGCCTCACAAGAATAACCAGGAGGCCACAGAGAGGCGAGATGGTATAAGGCAAAATCGTATACATGCTTCCCCTCTACGGTAAGAAGATTACCCACTGGCCTCTAGTCCTTGCTCAGCAATCTTCACTCCACATGGGTCAGCTCTGCTACCAGCAGCTCAGCTTCAGCTGTAGGCATCTCTGGCTCCAACTGGAAAAGGAAAAAGGGGTCTTCAAGCTGTCTTCTCCCCTCTTATAGAGTTTTCGATATCCTCAAGCACCGCCTGAATGACCAGGGCCGATTGGTTCTTGAGTTGGCCCCTCCCCCTAGCGCAGACCAGGTTAACATCCAATAGGGCGTGGCTCTGGAGTTAACACCTCCCCTCAGCCAGCCCCATGACTCATCACACAGGAAGTTCTATGCTTCCTGGAAGAGAAGCAGCAGCAACCAGCAAGGCTCAATGAGGTAAGCTGAGTGACTCAAGGAAAACAAAGGCCACTCTGGCCATACCCCATTACAAATAATGCTTGTTGATGGTTTTAGGTAGATGCTATTTATAATTTTAAGAAAGGCTCCATTTATTCCTATGCTTTCTAGTGTTTTTTTGTTTTTTGTTTTTTTTTTTAAAGATAGACCAGCCATTTTATTTTCCTCTGATTGGTTCAGGAATGTTGATTGTCAGCTCTTTACATGGGCTTTGGATGGGGTCTGGGGGCAGCACCTGCAGGTCTGAATCGGGGCGGGGGCGTCCAATCCTTCTGAGCCTCACGGGAGCGATTCCTCACTACCTTGCTGTGGATCACGCAGCTCACACAGTAATGTAGTTTCACATACAGTTTGGGCAGCACATAGGAGTCGAAGACACTGGCCTTGGAGATGTCCCCGACGGCCGCAGCTTCCATGATGTTGCGGATTACAAATTTCTTGATGGCCTTGTCCTTCAGCACCCAACGGGCGCAGTTGGTGCAACGGATGGGCTGCACGTGGCCAGGGCCCTTCTTGGCGCGCCTGTTGTTCTCCTCTTCTTGGTCATCTTGGAAGCCAGGAACCGAAAAAGCTTTCTAGTGTTTTTAGTAGGAATGGGTGTTGTATTTTGTCAAAGGCTTTTTCTGCATCTGTTGAGAGGATCATATGGTTTCTGCTAGTTTTGTTGTTGATATGATCAATTATGCTGATAGTTTTCCTACTATTGAACCAGCCTTGCATTTCTGGAATAAATCCTACCTGGTTGCAGTGTGCTATTCTTGTGAAAAGTTGCTGCAGTCTTTTTGCTAATATTTTATTTAAAATTTTTGCATCAATATTCATTAGGGAAATTGGTCTATCATTTTCTTTCTCTGTTTTGACTCTTCCTGGTTTAGGCATTAGTACCATATTTGTGTCATAAAAAGAATTTGGTAGGACTCCTTCACCTATTTTCCCAAATAGTCTATAAAGTATAGGAATTAATTGTTCTTTAAATGTTTGATAAAATTCACATGTAAAACCATCTGGCCGTGGAGATTTTTCATAAATTTCAGAAAGTGGTGAGTTCCTGGAATTAACCACAGTCTTAGGAGTTCTCCCCTGCAATCTTAAAAAGATTCCCCTACATCTGCTCAATTTCTAATTCTTTGCTACTACCAGTAAAGCTGCTGTAAATATTTTTGTACATTTAAATGCCTGCTCTTTTTCTTTGATCTCTTTGGGATACAGACCAATAGAGGAATTGCTAGGTCAAAGGGTATACACAGTTTTATAGCTTTTTGGTCATGGTTCCAAATTGTATTCCAAGAATGATTGGAACAGTTCACCACACCACTGATAGTACACTAGTGTCCCTATTTTCCCACATTCCTTCCAGCATTTATCACTTCCCTTTTCTGTCATGTTAGGCAATCTCATAGATGTGAAGTAGTGTCTTGACTTTGTTTTACTTGCATTTCTCTAATTATTAGTGATTTAGACCATTTTTTCACATGACTATTGATGGCTTCAACTTCTGAAAACTGCCTCTTCATATCCTTTGCCTATTTTTTAGTTTTATATATTTGGCTGTATTTCCTATACATTTGAGAAATGAGTCCTTTATTAGGAAAACTTTGCTGTAGAAACTTTTTCCATTTTCCTGATTTTCTTCTTATTGTGGCAGCATTGGTTTTATTTTGGCAAAAATTTTTAAATGGCGTACAGCCAAAATTATGCATGTTACCTCCTGTGATCCTCGCTATCTTTTGTTTGGTCATAAATTCTTCTCTTTTCCATAGATCTGACGGGAACATTTTCTCATGCTCGCCTACTTTGCTTGTGATACCACCCTTTATGTCTAAATCATGACCTCATTTTGACCTTATCTTGGTGTATGACTTGAGATGTTGGGCCATGCCTAGTTTTTATCTGACTGCTTTGCAGTTTTGCCAGCAATTTTTGTGAAATGGGGAATACTTAATTGAAAAGCTTGGCTCTTTTGCTTTATCAAATACTAAATTATTATGGTCTTTGCTTCTGTGTGTTGTGTAACTAGTCTGTTCCATTGATCAACCATTGAATTTCTTGGCCCTTCCCAGATTAGTTTGATGACTATTCCTTTTCATATAGTTTGAAATCTTTTATTTTAGGTTCCCTTATTTCACATTTTCTGTTTGATTCCCTTAATGTTCTTGACTTTTTGTTTATATTGATAATGTTTATTTTTTTTCTAGCTCTACAATAATAATTTTTTGGTAGTTTGATTGGTGTGGCACAGAATAAGTGTATTAATTTAGGTATAATTGTCATTTTCATTATATTGGCTCAGCTTACCCAGTACCAATTAATATTTCTCTAATTGTTTAGATCTGTCTTTACTTGTGTGAAAAGTGCTTTGTGCTGTTGTTCATATAGTTCCTGGGTGGTATGGAGAGATAGATTCCCATGTATTTTATACTGTCTGTGGTTATTTTAAATGGAATTCCTCTTTGTATCTCCTGCTGCTGGATTGTGTTAGAAATATATAATAATGCTGAAGGTTTATGTGGGCTTATTTTATAATCTTGCATCTTTGGTAAAGTTCTTTATTATTTCAACTAGTTTTTTAGTTGCTTATCTTGGGTTCCCTTAAGTGTACCATCAAATCATCTGCAAAGTATGATGGTTTTGTATTGATTTTTGCCATATTCCTTGAGTTTATTTTTTCTTGTCTAATTACTATAGTTAGCATTTCTAGTGCAATATTGAATAATTGTGTTGACAATGGCCATCCTTGCTTCTGCCCGGTCTTTTAGGGAAGGCTTCTAATTTGTCCTCATTAGAGATAATCCTTGCTCTTGGTTTTTGAGTGATACTACTTATTTAAAGAAAAGTTCCATTTATTCCTGTGTTTTCCAGTGTTTTTAATAGAATGGCTGTCGTATTTTGTCAACAGCTTTTTCTTCAGCTGTTGATATAAACACCTGATTTCTGTTGTTTTTCTTACTGACATGCTCACCTATGATATGCTCGTCTTTTCCTGTATGAATATTATATGGTAAAACATTTAGAATACAATCTTTTAATATTGATACTGGTTCATTTCAGGATAATATGATTTCCTTATTTACATTGTGAATGTTTATTTAAAAGTATGCCCAAGGGGGTACAAAACTTTGCATACCCATTGTTCCAGCCATACCACTACTAGGTCTATATCCCAGAGAGATAAAAACAATAATAAAAAAGATCTATATTTATTTTTTTTTCCTTGTTCATCTCTCTTGTATTATTTATTTATTTATTTAATTTATTTAACATATTTAGTTTTCAGCATTGATTTTCACAAGAGTTTGAATTACAAATTTTCTCCCCATTTCTACCCTGCCACCCACTCCAAGATGGTGTATATTCTGGTTGCCCTGTTCCCCAGTCAGCACTCCCCTCTGTCACCCCACTCCCCTCCCATCCCCTTTTCCCTTCCTTTCTTGTAGGGCAAGATAAATTTCTACACCCCATTGTCTGTGTATCTTATTTTCTAGTTGCATGCAAAAACATTTTTGTTTGTTTTTGAACATCTGTTTCTAAAACTTTGAGTTCCAAATTCTCTCCCCTCTTCCCTTCCCACCCACCCTCCCTAAGAAGTCAAGCAATTCAACATAGGCCACATGTGTATCATTATGTATAACCCTTCCACAATACTCATGTTGTGAAAGACTAACTATATTTTGCTCCTTCCCAACCCATCACCCTTTATTGAATTTTCTCCCTTGACCCTGTCCCCTTTCGAAAGTGTTTGTTTTTGACTACCTCCACCCCCATCAGCCCTCCCCTCCATCATCCCCCCCATTTATTTTTATCTTCTTCCCTCTTCTTTCCTGTGGGGTAAGATTCCCCATTGGGTATATATGGTATTCCCTCCTTAGGCCAAATCTGATGAGAGCAATGTTCACTCATTCCCCCCTCATCCGCTCTCTCCCCTCCTCCCACAGAACTTCTTGCTCTTGCCTCCTTTATGCGAGATAATCCACCCCATTCTATCTTTCCTTATCTCCCTCTCTCAGTATGTTCCTCTCTCATCCCTTAATTTGATTTTATTTCTTTTAGATATCTTCCCTTCATCTTCAACTCACCCTGTGTCCCCCCCCTCTCTGTGTGTGTGTGTGTGTGTGTGTGTGTGTATATATATATACACATATACATACACACATAGATATATACATACATACACATTCACCCATATATATACATAAACATATATGTATGCATATTCCCTTCAGCTACCCTAATGCTGAGGTCTCATGAATCATACTCGTCATCTTTCCATGTAGGAATTTCAACAAAACAGTTCACCTTTACTAAGTTCCTTGCAATTTTTTTTCTTGTTCTTTTTCTTGATTACCTTTTCATGCTTCTCTTGATTCTTGTGTTTGAAAGTCAGATTTTCTATTCAGTTCTGGTCTTTTCACTGAGAAAGCTTGAAAGTCCTCTATTTTATTGAAAGTCCATATTTTGCCTTGAAGCATGATACTCAGTTTTGCTGGGTAGGTGATTCTTGGTTTTAATCCTAGCTCCATTGACCTCTGGAATATTGTATTCCAAGCCCTTCGATCTCTTAATGTAGAAGCTGCCAGATCTTGGGTTATTCTGATTGGGTTTCCACAATACTCAAATTGTTTCTTTCTGGCTGCCTGCAGTATTTTCTGCTTGATCTGGGAGCTCTGGAATTTGGTGACAATATTCCTGGGAGATTTCTTTTTGGGATCCTTTTGAGGAGGCGATCTGTGGATTCTTTCAATTTCTATTTTGCCCTGTGGCTCTAGAATATCAGGGCAGTTCTCCTTGATAATTTCTTGAAAGATGATATCTAGGCTCTTTTTTTGATCATGGCTTTCAGGTAGTCCAATAATTTTTAAATTATCTCTCCTGGATCTATTTTCCAGGTCAGTGGTTTTTCCAAGGAGATATTTCACATTGTCTTCCATTTTTTCATTCCTTTGATTCTGTTTTATACTATCTTGATTTCTCATCAAGTCACTAGCTTCCACTTGCTCCAATCTAATTTTTAAAGTAGTATTTTCTTCATTGGTCTTTTGGACCTCCTTTTCCATTTGGCTAATTCTGCCTTTCAAGGCATTCTTCTCCTCATTGGCTTTTTGGAGCTCTTTTGCCATTTGATTTAGTCTGTTTTTTAAGGTGTTGTTTTCTTCAGTGTATTTTTCAGTATTTTTTTGGGTCTCCTTTAGCAAGTCATTGACTTGTTTTTCATGGTTTTCTTGCATTCTTCTCATTTCTCTTCCCAATTTTTCCTCTACTTCTCTAACTTGCTTTTCCAACTCCTTTTTTAGCTCTTCCATGGCCTGGGACCAGTTCCTGTTTTTCTTGGAGGTTTCTGTTGTAGGCTCTTTGACTTTATTAATTTCTTCTGTCTGTATGTTTTGGTCTTCTTTGTCAGCAAAGAAAGAATGCAAAGTCTGAGACTGAATATCGGTGCGTTTTCGCTGCCTGGCCATATTCCCAGCCAACTAACTTGACCTTTGAGTTTTTCAGCGGGGTATGACTGCTTGTAGACTACAGAGTTCTATGTTCCACGTTTTGGGGGGAGGTGCCAGCTCTGCCACACCAGCACTGTTCCTTCCCCAGGACGAACTGGGCTTAGATCTTCGCCAGGCTGTGCACCCCTGCTCTGATCCGCCACTTAATTCCTCCCACCAGGTGGGCCTGGAGCCGGAAGCAGCAACAGCCGTAGCTGCCCCCGGGGCTGGAAGCCGAACCGGGAACTCCTTCCACTCCTGCAGCTTTTCCCACTAACCTTCTCAGCAGTCTTTGGTGTTTGTGGGTTGAGAAGTCTGGTAACTGCCGGAGCTCACTGATTCAGGGCGCTAGGGCATGCTCTGCCCGGTTGCTGGTCTTGGTCTATGCTGCTCAAGCTGGGCTCTGCTCCTCTCCGTTCCCAGCTCCCAGGTCCCAGCTCCGCATGGGATAGACCTCACCCAGAGACCATCCAGGCTGTCCTGGGCTGGAGCCCTGCTTCCCTCTGCTGTTTTGTGGGTTCTGCTGTTTTAGAATTGGTTCAGAACCATTTTTTATAAGTTTTTGGAGGGACTCGGTACGGAGCTCACACTATTCCCTGCTTACCAGCCGCCATCTTGGCTCCGCTCCCAGATCTATATTTATACAAATATTTATTGCAGCTCTTCTTGGGGTGGCAAAGAATTGGAAATTGAGAGAATGCCCATCAATTGGGGAATAGCTGAACAAGTTGTGATATAGGATTGTAGTGGAGTACTGTTTTTCTGGGAAAGACTTACATGAACTGGTGTAAACTGAAATGAGCAAAACTAGGAGAACATCATACATAGAAACAGCAGAACTATATGATGATTAGCTCTGATGACTTAGCTATTCTCTGCAATCAGTGATCCAATACAGTTCCAAAGGATTTACGGTGAAAAAAAAAATGCTCTCTATCTTTGGAAAAAGAAAAATGTTCAAAGGGAAATTAGAATTGAAAATTTTTTTAAATGGATATTTAAAGTTATTTTTACGTGTAATAATGGAAAAAAATTGAAGGTGAAGAAAGACAAATTTGAAATACTTAAGTACTCTGTGTGTGTATTCATTATGTGGATTTTGTTCAGCTTTTCTTCCCAATGGGGTGGGGAAAGTAGGAGTGCTAGAAAATACATTTTTTATTCAGGGTATTCCTGCTTCCTGGCACTCAGGGAGGATGGTTGAGAAGAATCCCTTTTGTTGTGAGTGGTCCTCTCTGCTAGTAACCTGATAGGTCATACCTTTTTATCTTATGTATGGTAGATGTTTAAGACTGAAGCCCTTGATTCAAATCTGCATTTTGAGGAACTGCTATGTTAAAGGGAATTGAATTAAAGAGTAAGAGGCAGCAAAGTATAAAGAAAAGAACACCAGACTATGTGTCAGAATGCTTGTAAGTGAGACTCTGCTGTATTTGTTAATAGCTGATTGACTTGAAGCCTAACTGTTGGGGTTTCATGATGGGTTGTGGTAGAACTGTCTCAAAGAATTCAGAGTCAGACCACCTTTAATCCAAGCAAGGGTATTTACTGAGATTGACGCCTCTCACAAAGTGGGCTGAGTTCCAAGAGGAGCTAGCCACTTCAGAGAAAGCAAGATGGATTTTTATATGGTAAAGATGCAATTACATAACAGAAACTATGAATATTAAAAAGGCAGGAGGGTTATGTTAAGAGATTAGGTCATAGAGAAAGGATCCCCACGACAGTGGAACTGCACGTTGAGATTACCCACAATGCATACAGAAAAACCAATGGGGGAGATATGTATGTATGATAATATTAGAATAAGCCTCTCTATGTCATAAGTTCACCTAAAGGACAGCTTTTACTAATACTGTGCAGGTGCCTACTTAGGGGAAGTCCCTTCTGTTATTTTGGGGTCTACATTCTCCTTGGGCGTGCGGGTGGTGCTGCTTTCTGATTGGCTAGCTATTGTGGTCCTTTCTGAGACTAGATGGATGTGGTTGTGGTTGAGTACATGGCCGTACCTGCTGTTTCTGAGGGAAATATGAGGAATGGATTTGGGGGCAGTGGCTAGCTAGAGGTAGTGGCATCCTATCACGTGGAAACACCTGTTCCGTGAGAAATATGAGTTCATGGATGCACTTGTTTTAGTGAGCAGTGAAGCATATATGAAGAAATTAGGATATAGAGTTGGGGAAGAGGTGAGAGGCTAGGTATGGGCAGTGGGCTTGCAGTTCAGTGGGGCCTATAAGGAAGTTAGAATATTGGTGCCGAGGGCAGCTTTATTAGGATTCCACCATAGCTAATTCTGATAATAAAAATGGTTTTAAGTACCATTAACTGAAGATGAATAAAAAAGAGATAGTAAAAGACCAGTGGAAAGACAACAAGGCCCGCAAAGATGTGATTCTGATCATAAATGTTACAAAATGATTTTAAAAAAAAACTATTTTGGAGGCAAGCAAGGGATCAAAGAGTAGTGAGGACCAAGTTTAGGGGAGGATGGGATGATGATAAGGAGGGATGCCTGAGAGAAATCTAAAGAAGTAATCTCTTGCTTGGCTTAAATTTTCTCTTTGAAAAATGAAGATCTTTGAAGTGGGATTGAGAGCCCCCAAATCATCAACAAGAAGTGGAAACCCAAGGTAAATAGAGATAGTTAGGATTCATTTGTTCTGAAAGAAGTGTACAATGTGATCAAGAAAAAGAACAAGAAAAAGAAATCGCAAGGGACTTGCTAAAGTTGAACTGTTTTCTTTACATTCCTACATGGAAAGATGATGTGTATGATTCATGAGACCGCAGTATTAGGGTGGTTGAAGGGAATATGCATATATGAATGTGTGTATATACATATATATATGTATATACACACACACATATATATATACGTGTGTGTGTGTATGTATATATGTAGGTATGTGTGTGTGTATATATATATATATAGAGAGAGAGAGAGAGAGAGAGAGAGGGCACAGGGTGAGTTGAAGATGAAGGGATGATATCTAAAAGATACAAAATCAAATTAAGGGATGAGAGAGGAATATATTGAAAGAGGGAGAAAGGGAGCGATAGAGTGGAGTAAATTATCTCGCATAAAAGTGACGAGAAAAAGCAGTTCTGTTGGGAGGGAAGAAGGGGCAGGTGAGGGGGAATGAGTAAATCTTGCTTTCATCAGATTTGACCTGAGGAGGGAATACCATACACACTCAATTGGGTATCTTACCCCACAGGAAAGAAGGAGGAAAGAGGTAAAAAAAGGGGAGGATGAAAGAAGGGAGGGCCGATGGGGGAGGAGGTAATCAAAAACAAACACTTTCGAAAAGGGACAGGGTCAAGGGAGAAAATTGGATAAAAGGGGATAGGTTAGGAAGGAGCAAAATATAGTTAGTCTTTCACAACATGAGTGTTGTGGAAGAGTTTTACATAATGATACACATGTGGCCTATGTTGAATTGCTTGCCTTCTTAGGGAGGGTGGGTGGGAAGGGAAGAGGGGAGAGAACTTGGAACTCAAAAGTTTTAAAAACAGATGTTCAAAAACAAAAAAAAAAGTTTTTGAATGCAACTAGGAACTCAGATACACAGGCAATGGGGCATAGAAATTTATCTTTCCCTACAAGAAAGGAAGGGAAAAGGGAATGGGAGGGGAGTGGGGTGACAGAAGGGAGGGCTGACTGGGGAATAGGGCAACCACAATATGCGCCATCTTGGAGTGGGGGGGAGGGTAGAAATGGGGAGAAAATTTGTAATTCAAACTCTTGTGAAAATCAATGCTGAAAACTAAATATATTAAATAAATTAAATAATAAAAAATAAAAATAAAGAAGTGTACAATGTGTTTGATTGCTTAGCCATTCTCAGGTATCGCTGCAAGATTTTGGAGAATGGGATTGTGCCACAGAACTGGAAAAAGGGGACTGGTTCCAAGTTTCAAAAAACAGATTCTTCAGAGCTTAGGCCAGTGACTTCCAATTCTGGCACATTGCTAGATCACCTTTTGAAATGAGTTGGTTAGTGACCAATCAGAAAAGGCTTTTATTTATTTATTTTCCTACAGTGCTTTTTGCTGTTTACCTCAGTCATTTCTGGAAAAAGTTTTCTCTCCCTCACCTTCCTTTGTGGCAAAGAAACATAGTTACCAAAAAATTCCCCTTATAGTGACTCTTCTGGATAATTCATAAAACATTCTCCTCTCTAGTGATCTCCATCTCCTCTGCTGTTAGAAAGTGTCATTTTTCCAGTTATTGAGAGTTGAGCATCTTTTTCTTTTTAAAGATCTATTTTTGTAGTATTTGTGTATAATGTTCTGTTGGCTCTGCTTATTTTGCACTACATCATTTGATTCACATTTCCATTACTATTCAAAATTCCTCATATTTGTCATTTTAAACTGCATAATATATCTATTGTGTCCATATGCCGCTTTTTTTGCTATCCTTCTTTATTGGTGAGAATTCAGATTGTTTTTAGTTCTTTGCTGCCCTCAAAGAATACTCTAATGAAAATTTTTATGTATAGACTCACCTGTGGCCTTGTTCTGGTTACAGAGAAAGGGTATGACAGCATGGTGTTGTGAAAATGTCTCTTGATTTGGGGTTGAGAAAGCCTGGGTTCAAAGTATAGATCTGCAGTTTACCCCCTTTTGACTGTCAGCAGGTTACTTTCCCTCTCTGGGCTTCACTTCCCTCATTTGTAAAATGAGAAAGTTGGATTCTCAAGTCTCTTTCAGTTGTACATATATGAATTGGAAAACAATGATCCTGCACCATCCTTTTCAGCTGTACAACATTTTCCCACAGTGTTGCAGATAGGAGCTGCTCACCTTTGCTCTTATGGTTCCAGAAGCATTGAGCAGGATCGTGTTCATTAGGAGAAAAGCAAAAAACAACCAAACCAAAAAGCCCACCCACCTTTGAAGGTGATGTCATTGAATCCATTGCAAACAATAAGCATCCACTCTGCAAAGTTGTTAGGATACAAAGAAAAGCAAACCTATCCCATGCCCTCAAAGAGCTTACAGTCTAATGAGAGAGGAATTCTGAGATACCTATTATTCACCAGTCACTGTACTGGATTACAGATAAGTAAAGGGAATGCTTTGTTAGGGAATACTGTAGGGGTTGATAGTCTCATTATCGGCAACCGTTCTGAGAAAACTAGTGACTTATTATTAACCCCTCCAAAGCTGACCTTTCTGTCTGACCAGATCAAGAGTGAACCTGTTAGAGGATGGAGTCTGAAACCTCCAGTGCCTCTAGTGTGTTATCAGTGAAAGACTAAGCACAAATGTTTTGGGTATTTCAGGAATCAGTGACATTCCAGGATGTAGCTGTGGAATTCACCTTGGAGGAGTGGATACATTTAGATCCCTCTCAGAAAAAGTTATACAGGGATGTCATGCTGGAGAACTATAGGAACTTGGTATCTTTGGGTAAGAACAGCTTCCCCTTTGTAGTGCTGGTATATATGATGTTGACCTTCAAGTTTTTAACAGTTATTCTTTGGCGTGCATAAGGAAGATATTCTCTAGTCCTTGTGTAGCTCAGAGAGGTGGTACTTGAGCTTCTTGTTTCCATGATAAAGGTCTTTCCTCAATATTCCTGGAAATTTGTTTCTTGATTTGTTGCTCTCCTTCAGAATGTTTCTTCTCCTCTCTTTTACTTCAAATCCAAGACTGTTTGTTCAATCCCAGTGTAGGTTTTATCATTATTAAATGTTTCCATCGCCTAAGTAGAGTCACATGAAGCTATTTTTCCATAGTTCTACTTGGTATCCCATTCCCACATAAAAGATTATTCTTCATTGTTCCTTTGTACTGTTTTGGAGATCTTCCTAGCATATCTACTTTTTTCCCGGGGAGAGTTTGAACTAATTTTGAATTTTTTGATTAAGTTTTATGGATTTTTTTTAACGTAAGATCTCCGTCCCTCCCTACTACATAAAAACGCAACAAAAGAAAACAAACCCTACCTCTCCTTCCATCTAGACTTTTAAACCATTCCTTGTTGCAAAAGGATTAATCACAGACAAAACCAGCTAACCAGGACAGTGCCGTATATGGTAGAAGATAAATTCTGTCCCCTTTATTCCCCCAGTTTTCTACAAAGAGTTGAGAAGAGTGTTTCATCTCTCTGTTCTATGTTTGAACTCTGAGATAACTCTGCCTAGCACTTTTTCATTTTCAACTAACAGGATTTGCAGTTTCCAAACCCAATGTGATCTACCAGTTGGAAAGAAAGGAAGCATCTTGGATGCCAGAGGCAGATATTCCAAGAAGCAACTTTCCAGGTGACTACATAAAAACCAAGGAAATGGATCATTGGAAAATACTGTTCTGTTGGTCATTGTAGGTCAAAGCTCTTTTGACATGTTGAACGAGATGGTCTTATCAAAGCTTCTCAGGCCTGTTGAGAAGAGCTGAGACTTTAAAATGTCATTTTTAACACAAGAAGTTACTTTTTTATGCATCTCTTTATCCACACGTACCTCCATTTTCAAAGCAAGTGGTTGCCTCATTGTGGGGTAGGTATTTCTGTCCTGTTTATTGAAGATTACCTTATCTTAAACAGGCATTTTCTTGCCTCGGTTGCGTGAATACATTCTCCCTCTTAAAGTAAGCAAGTCATTTAAACTATTAACAGTATGCCTTTTTGCATCCTCTTCTCATACTTTCTTCTCTATTGCTTGATGCTTATTTTTTTGGTTGCTGTTAGTTTATAAAATATTTAATCCTAACCTAATTTTCCTTCTGTCAGTCTATCATGTTACATGTCACCCTGTTTTTTTTATGCTTTGAAATTATGTTTATCAAGGCAGAATAATATATTCCTATGATAGTATTTGTTTAGCCATAATGCCATCATTATACCTATAGGTTTTGAATATTTTTCTATTTCACAAAGGCTATGGTGAATATTTTTGAGAAATGTCTTTGCTTTCAGTAACGTTTTGAAGATGTATGGGACCTTTGGGTCGGTAGTTATGACGTTTTATCTAAAACCTAAATTGCTTTGTTGCTTTTCAGGAAAATGGCATCAGTTGCTAAATAAGTACCTATTTCATCATAACTTCCAAAATTTGTTATTTTAAAGTATCTTTTCCTATCTGATGAGTATTTGGTGATACCTTCAAATTGTTCTGAGTTTTACTTCTTTGATTACTAGAGTTTCAGTATTGGTTCAGGCAGTTATTCATATTTTGCATCATGAATAATACCTGTCTGTCTTGATTGTTTACCTTTTTTTCTAATTGGATCCTAGTGTTACAGAAGTAATCTATTCCTTACACAGTAGACATGTTGGATTTTTAATAGCTCTTTATGGCAACAATTCTCCAATATGGCCCCCTTTCCTCAAGTTTTTTTCTTTCTGCAATTTACTCTATGTCTCTTTGTGCTAACCTTATCAATTCTTTTACTTTCTGCTCAGGGTTTTCTCTTCCTATTTCCATCTTGGATGTTCAGAATACATTTTTTCTTTTGTTCAATCACTTTTTGGTTGTCTCCAAGTCTTTGTGACCTAATTTGGGGTTTTCTTGTTAGAAATCATGCAGCAGTTTGCCTTTTCCTTCTTTAAGTCACTTAAAAGGTATAGAAAGTGAGGCAAATAATGGTTAAAGGACCTGCCCAGGGCCTCACAGCTAGTGTCTGAGTCCTGATATGATGTCAGAAAGTTTAATCTTCCTGACTCTAGGCCAATCCTAGTCCATCCACTGTGCCACCTAGCTGCCCTAAGGCTACTTTTACAAACTGTCAGTCATCTGGTTTTTAAGGATACTCTTTCATTTCCTTATTCCACTGAAATGTCAACCATTTATATTAAAATAAATTCATCTTGTTCATCTTTCCAGGTAATTTCACTCTAGGTCAATGTATGTATGTGTTAATTTTGGGTCTTCTTATTTTCACATAAGCTTAACTGTGATCCTTAGTGAAAGAGTGGTGAGACTAGTCTTCTCAAGTGGGAAGGCAAAAAAATAGCTCTGAAACCTTTTGACCAAGTAGGAACCTTAGGAAATGGAAGGAAAGAAACTGTTAATCTGCTCTTTATTCTTTCTTTTAGGGAGCAAAGAATTTACTGGAAAGAAATCTTTTGAATGTAGTGAATGTGGGAAGGCCTTCAGGAGTAAGACACAACTTACTGTGCATCAGAGCATTCATACTGGAAAGATTCTTTATGCTTGTAAAGAGTGTGGGAAGGCTTTCATCTACCAATCAGAACTTCGTCTACATCAGAGAATTCATACTGGAGAGAAACCTTATGAATGTAATGTATGTGGGAAGGCCTTCAGTAAGAAATCAAGTCTTGCTGTGCATCAGAGAATTCATACTGGAGACACACCTTATGAATGTAGTGAATGCCAGATGGCCTTCAAGAGTAAGGCACATATTATTTTTCATCAGAGAATTCACACTGGAGAGAAACCTTATGAATGTAGTGAATGTTCCAAGGCCTTCAGGAGTAAGACACAACTTACTGTGCATCAGATAATTCATACTGGACAGAAACCTTATGAATGTCATGAGTGTGGAAAGGCCTTCAGGAGTAAGGCAGATATTACTGTCCATCGGAGAATTCATACTGGAGAGAAACCTTACAAATGTAACGTATGTGGGAAGACCTTCAGGAGGAAGCCACGTCTTACTGTGCATCATAGAATTCATACTGGAGAGAGACCTTATGAATGTAGTGAATGTGGGAAGGCCTTCAGAAGAAAGACACAACTTACTGTACATCATGGAATTCATACTGGAGAGAAACCTTATGATTGTAGTGAATGTGGGAAGGCCTTCAGGAATAAGACACAACTTACTGTGCATCAGAGAATTCATACTGGAGAGAAACCTTATGGATGTAGTGAGTGTGGAAAGGTCTTTACCAGGAAGCCAAATCTTACTGTGCATCAGAGAGTTCATACTGGAGAGAAACCTTATGAATGTATTGACTGTGGGAAGGCCTTCCCAAGGAAGGAAAATCTCAAAAAGCATCAGAGAATTCATACTGGAGAGAGGCCTTATGAATCTCGTGAATGTGGGAAGACTTTTTTACAGAGTACACAACTTTATGGCCATCAGAGAACTCATACTTGAGAAATTCCTCATGAATATAAAGGGGTGGGGGGAAAGACCATCACAACTTGGATTTTATTGAACGTCAGATAATTTATACAGGTTAAGGTCCTTATGAATATGGAAAGGTCTTTTAGAAGAAACTACAATTTACTGCATATCAGAGCATTCAGGATAGAAAACTTATGAATGTAGTGAATTTGGGAAGGCCTTCAGTTTTAAGATATAATTTACTGTGCATTGACAATGCGTACTAGGAAGATATTTTGGATATTAGGAGTGTGGGAAGGCCTTCAAATATAACTTGGAACTTATTGGACATCACAGAATTCATCCTGAAGAGAATGAATGAATTATGAATATACTGTACATGGGCAGACCTTCCTCCTGATTTTAGAACTTACTCAGTATCAGAGCACTGATACTGGAGAAAGACCTTAGGAATGTAATGAATGTGGATGACTTAGCCTGAGGACACAATTTACTGAGTATCAAAGAATCTATTCTGGAGAGAAACCTTAAGAGTTTTGTAATGCATGTGGGAAAGCATTTTGACTGAGGATGTTCTCCTGATGTCTATCAGAGCATTCATACTCTAAAAGCTTTGTGAATGTAAGGAATGTGGGAGGATCCCCTAGCTGTGTAGATTATGATTCTGAGTTCTTATATGAAGTTCTAAGAGTCCTAATTTAGCCCCCAAGAAAGGAGATATCCCTCCCATCTTCAGAGTCCTCTAAGGGGAGAAAGATTAATGTTTTCCTCCCATGGGTCTTTTAGTATGGAGAGGATTTGGTGGTAGAGCCAGAGGATACAGAGTGGGTAGTGGTATTGGGAGAGCCCAAGTTTGATGCCTGGGCAGGTGGCATGCAGGAGGCATATGGATGACCTCTTGGCCATCAGATGGTCCTGATGTATGATAAATACTTGTTGACTGTTTAAGGAATGTATCATAATCTGAGCTGTGTTCCTGGTGTTACTTCTGCTCATATTTATCAGAGTAGCCACTGAACTCTGAAGATTTGGAATCATATTACTCTTTTAAAAGCCTACAAAGGGCCTGTGGCAGATGTTGAAGCTGTATCGCTTCTGCCCAGTGTTCTGAATATCTAAGTGAAGGAAATCAGTGAAGTGCTGTTAAACAGCAGTAGTAGCTAATACTCTTTTAAGGTAGCCGTGGGCCTTGTCATTTAACTAGTGATATATGAAATGTAGAATAGGATTCTGATTCTGGTGAAAGGATATAAATGGGATTTTCAGAAGAAGAAATCAAAGCTAACAATTGTCTTAAGAAAAAATGCTCTAAATCACTTTTGATTAGAGAAATGCAAATGAAAAGAACTCTGAAATACCCCCTCACACCTATCAGTTTGGGTGACATAATAAGGATAGGATAGATAAGGAAAGTGACTGATTCTGGAGGGGATATGGAAAAATACAGATACTAATGCAGAGTTCAAACCTGATCCAACCTATTATGGTGAATATTTTAGAACTGTCCCCTCAGGCGTATAAAATAATGCATTCCCCTTTCCTAGCTATAACACTACTTGAAATACATGCCAAAGAAATTGAAAGAAAAGGACTTCTGTGTACAAAAATATTCATAGCAGCTCTTTGTGGTACCAAAATATTGGAAATTGAGGGGATGCTTCTCATTTGGGGAATGGCTGGATAAGTTGTGGTTTATGTTTGGAATGGAATACCATTTTGCTGTAAGAAATGAAAGATGGGTAACTAAATGGCTCAGTGGATAGAGCACTGTGCCTGGGGTCACTAAAATCTGAATTCCAATAGGGCCTCAGCCACTTGTTAGCTCAGTGACCCTGGACAAGTCATTTAAGCTGTGTTTGCCTTAATCTACTGGAGAGGGAAATTGCAGAGCCACTCCATTATCTCTAAGATGACCCGTATAATGGCATCAGGGACTGTACTGAATCACTAAACAACAACAACAGCAACATCATGAGGTGTATGGTTTCAGAAAAACCTATGAAAATGCATATGAATTGATACAGAATGAAGGGAGCAGAACCAGGTGGTAATTGTACACAGCAACAGCAAGATTTTAATGATCGTTAATTATTGAAGACTTATCTACTGTGATCAAGATCAATACAAAGGACTCATGATGAAACATACTATGTATCCCCAGAGAGGAAACTGATGAACTCAATATAAACAAGTATAGTTTTTTCATTTTCTTTGTTTTTCTTACTGATTTTATACATGGTTGGTATAGAAAACTTTTGTATTATTTCACGTTTAATTATTGCCTTATCAGTGGGTGGGTAAGGGCATGGAAAGAGAATTATGGAACTCAAAATGTCAAAAAGAATGTTCAAAATATGTAGTTTTTTTTTATTTAAATGATTAAAAATATTTGGAAACATCTGCAACATGGACCAGATTTGAACTCCTAGACTTGGGTCTTTCTGCAAGAGAGCATAAAAGCCTAAGATTTCTGCCTGCCTTTCTTTTCCCCAATAATCTGCCGTTTCTAGCCACATGGGTGCAAAATCCAATAGGGATCAAGCTTGAGCTCTGGGGCAATGGAAGGTTTGGTGAATGACTAATGCACACAGCCAGAAGTTGGCTGTGCAGCTGCTTGACCAATCCTGGAAGAGACTCACCTGGTCTTTTGTCTCTCAGAGGTGCCAGTGATCTACACATCACTACTTAGAAACCCATTGTTCCAGCACTTCTGTCCTCTCAACCATGTGTCCCAACAGGCTCAGTTTCTGGAGCTGCTGCTCTCTTCCAGCCCTTCTTCAATGGTTTTGAGGCACCTTCCCAGCTGCTGCAGGGCAAGCATCTGTAATCAGCTTGTAAAGAGCTCTAGTGGGCTCAACAAAGGGGTGAGTATTTTGTCCTAGAGTCAGTAAAAAAGCTGCTGAATCCCTGGAAGAGAATGATATGGTCAGATCTATGATTTAGGAATATCAGTTTATCAGTTGTATAGAGAATGTGTTGGGAAGGAGAAAGACTGCCTGTGTGTTTGTTTTGGTCTGGTTCTGTGTAGAGGTTACCTACCCTCCTAGAGTTGTACAGCTCCTGTTTAAGTTGTTATCCCAGGCAGAGCATGATTCAAGAGGACTGAAGATAAGATTGGTACTCCTCTCTTACTGCAGAATGAAATTTAGACTTTTGGGTATGATAATTGTGGAAATTTATTTTGTTCCACTATATATATGATATGAAAGCTTTATTTTTCCTTTTCTTTTTTTTTTTCGTTCATTGAGGGAGAAGGGAAAATAATTGCTAAAAGTGTCAATTGTACCAAACTGGCTTCTAACCTGTGGTTGTCTGGGTGCCCAACTGAGCAGGCTAAAGGCAGGAGAATCAGGAATCTAACAGAAGTTCAATTTCAAAGTGAGGGAAACTGCTTGCCAGCAAGGAGAGAATGAAAGACATTTTTGGGCCCTGCCCCAATAGGAGGACCTGAGGCAGTGGGAGGAGATCTCAATACTTGTACCAATAGCTAGGCAGTGAGTATAGCCCTGACAATGAGGGTTAATAGCAATAATGATACAAGTTTGATTCATACCAGGGCTTTCTGACTAGAACATGGGTACTTGCCCAAGCTTGTCCTATGCTTGTCTGAGCTCAGAGAACACCTAGTGTTGGTCAAAGCAGTACAACAATTATGGGATTTTGCCAGAGGTGAGCACAAAGGATTATTTTTTTTTTCAAGCTCCAGCTTACATTGCTTGCTGGGCCTTAGCTCTGGAAAACATGATATCTCCTAATATCTTGCCAATGTAAGATTTTAAATTTTTTTTTTGTGCTCGACATACTTAATTTATTAAATATTTAATTTAAAATATTTAATTGAATAAATAATTATTTCCTTATTTTATTATAAGTCTTAAAGAACACCTTCATTGGGGTTAAGCAATTCAGAAATCTTTCTTTGGAGTGATTTAAAAAGATTTATTTATTTTATTTAATTTTATTTATTTAATATATTTAGTTTTCAGCATTGATTTTCACAAGAGTTTGAATTACAAATTTTCTCCCCATTTCTACCCTCCCCCCACTCCAAGATGGCGCATATTCTGGTTGCCTGTTCCCCAGTCAGCCTTCCTGTCACCCCACTCCCCTCCCATCCTTTTCCCTTCTCTTGTAGGGCAAGATAAATTTCTGTGCCTCATTGCCTGTGTATCTTATTTCCTAGTTCCATTCAAAAACTTTTTTTTTGTTTTTGAACATCTGTTTTTAAAACTTTGAGTTCCAAATTCTCTCCCCTCTTCCTTTCCCACCCTCCCTCCCTAAGAAGGCAAGCAATTCAACATAGGCCACATGCGTATCATTATGTAAAACCGTTCCACAATACTCATGTTGTGAAAGACTATGTTTTGCTCCTTCCTAACCTATCCCCCTGTATCCAATTTTCTCCCTTCACCCTGTACCTTTTCGAAAGTCTTTGTTTTTGATTACCTCCTCCCCCTATGTGCCCTCCCTTCCATCACCCCCCTCCCCCTTTTATCTTCTTCTTCCTTTCCTGTGGGGTAAGATACCCAATTGAGTGTGTATGGTATTCCCTCCTCAGGTCAAATCTGATGAAAGCAAGATTTACTCATTCCCCCTCACCTGCCCCCTCTTCCCTCCCAACAGAGCTGCTTTTTCTTGGCCACTTTTATTCGAGATAATTTACCCCACTCTATCGCTCCCTTTCTCCCTCTCTCAATATATTCCTCTCTCATCCCTTAATTTGATTTTATTTTTTTAGATATCATCGCTTCACGTTCAACTCACCATGTGCCCTCTGTCTATATATATACACCTACATATATACATACATACACACCCATATATGTATATGTGTATATATACACATATATATACACACATATATATGCGTATTCCTTTCAGCTACTCTAATACTGAGGTTTCATGAATCATCCACATCATCTTTCCATGTAGGTATGTAAACAAAACAGTTCAACTTTAGTAAGTCCCTTGCGATTTCTCTTTCTTGTTTATGTTTTCATGCTTCTCTTGATTCTTGTGTTTGAAAGTCACATTTTCTATTAGGCTCTGGTCTTTTCACTGAGAAAGCTTGAAAGTCCTCTATTTTATTGAAAATCCATATTTTGCCTTGGAGCATGATACTCAGTTTTGCTGGGTAGGTGATTCTTGGTTTTAATCCTAGCTCCATTGGCCTCCGGAATATCATGTTCCCTTCAGTCCCTTAATGTAGAAGCTGCTAGATCTCGTGCTATCCTGATTGTTTTTCCGCAATACTCAAATTGTTTCTTTCTGGCTGCTTGCGGTATTTGCTTCTTGACCTGGGAGCTCTGGAATTTGGAAACAATATTCGTAGGAGTTTTCTTTTTGGGATCCTTTTGAGGAGGCGATCTGTGGATTCTTTCAATTTCTATTTTACCCTCTGGCTCTAGAATATGAGGGCAGTTCTCCTTGATAATTTCTTGAAAGATGGTATCTAAGCTCTTTTTTTGATCATGGCTTTCAGGTAGTCCCATAATTTTTAAATTTTCTCTCTTGGAACTATTTTCCAGGTCAGTGGTTTTTCCAATGAGATATTTCACATTGTCTTCCATTTTTTCATTCTTTTGTTTCTGTTTTATAATATCTTGATTTCTCATAAAATCACTAGCTTTCACTTGCTTCAATCCAATTTTTAAGGCAATATTTTCTTCAGTGGTCTTTTGGACCTCCTTTTCCATTTGGCTAATTCTGCCTTTCAGGGCATTCTTCTCATTGGCTTTTTGGAGCTGTTTTGCCATTTGAGTTAGTCTATTTTTTAAGATGTTGTTTTCAGTATTTTTTTTAGTATTTTGGGTTTTTTTTTTATCAAGTCATTGACTTGTTTTCCATGGTTTTTCATTTTCATTTCTCTTCCCAATTTTTCCTCTACTTCTCTAACTTGCTTTTCCACATCCTTTTTGAACTCTTCCATGGCCTGAGACCAGTTCATGTTCTTCTTGGAGGCTTTTGATGTAGGCTCTTTGACTTTGTTGACTTCTTCTGGCTGTATGTTTTGGTCTTCTTTGTCACCAAAGAAAGATTCCAATGTTTGAGAATGAATCTGGGTCTGTTTTCGTTGCCTGGCCAAGTTCCCAACCAACTTGCTTGACCCTTGAGTTTTTTGTAGGGGTATGACTGCTTGTAGAGTAAAGAGTACTTTGTTCCAAGCTTGAGTGGATGCGCCGTTGTTTGCAGAGCTATTTCTATACAGCCCGCTCTGTGACACCAACACTATTCCTTCCCCATGAACCACCAACCTGTACCTGACTCAGATCTTAAGCTGGCTCTGCACTCCTGCTCTGATCCGCCATTTAATTCCTCCCACCAGGTGGGCCTGGGCCTGGAAGCAACTGCAGCTGTAGTTCTGTAGCTGCACCAGCCCCGCTTCCCCCCTGGGTGGTGACCAAGCTGTGAATTCTTTTTACTCTGCCCGTGCAGCTTTTCCCACTAATGTTCTCTGTTGTCTTTGGTGTTTGTGGTTGAGAAGTCTGGTAACTGCTACAGCTCACTGATTCAGGGCGCTAGGGCCTGTTCTGCCCCACTCCTGGTCTGGTTGGTCCTCCTGCCGCCCACGCTGGGTTCCGCTCCCCTCTACTCCCAGTTCTGTGCATGATAGACCTCACCCAGCAACCATCCAGGCTGTCCTGGGCTGGATCCCTGCTTCCCTCTGCTATTTTGTGGGTTCTGCAGTTCTAGAATTTGTTCAGAGCCATTTTTTATCGGTTTTTGGAGGGACCTAGAGGGAGTTCATGCAAGTCCCTGCTGTCCAGAAACCATCTTGGCTCCACCTGTAAGATGTTAAATTTAAAAATGCTGTAATTAGGATATAGAACATGTCTAAACTTCCTAAGGTGGAATGTGTTGACCACCATTACATACAGAAGAAACAAAACAATGAGAAATAGGAAGGATAAATTCAAAGGAATGACAGTGGTGGACCAAATAGAGAAGCTCTGGACCGTTGCACTTCCTTGTCATTGCTTGCTACCACAGACCAGGATCTGTGTGGACAAGAGGGAATTGTGGTGGGGGAAGTAATTGGTGGGAGGACAGAATGGACTTGAACATCAGCACCAAGCATCCCTGGAGTGGTCAGGGAGAGAGAAACCAAGAGACCTCCGAGTCGGCCCTCCCAAGCAGTCGTCATTAAGTATGTCCTCCGTCCAGACTCTTACTGTCGAATATAAGCAGATTTTTATCAGTTCATGAATTTGTTTTAAATTATTTTCCCCCACCAAGTAGTGGTTGGAAGGGAATAGAGAATCTGTTTTCCCTTACTAGTAAGGAGATTGTTACTGTTGAGGGAGAAAAGAAACCCAGGGATGTAGGAATCCTAAACCAAAGTTCCCAGGTTGCCTGGAATGAATTCATGGACCCAAGCATTCTTTAAGTCAAGGAGGCAAAGATTTATTACGCTTTGCAGCCAGCAAGAGTTCTTAGCAAACCTGCAACCTTACAGGGCTACAGAGAAAGTTTAAGTACAAGATTTGGGGGTGAAACTTGTGAATTAGGTTTTTGGGGGTGGGATTAGGGAGTGGTTAAGGGGTAGTCAGTTCTTAAAGGAACATGCACTTTTCGTATCTACTGTGCAGGTGTCTTACCCAGCGTTCACTGGGAAAAACCTGGGTGGGGGGGGGGTAGGAGGAGGTGTGGTTTTGATTGTGAAATCTCACGAAGTCACCAAAAGTTCACGGCTGACTGGAAATACCCAGGTGGATTCCATCACATGTCTTATTAGACAAGATAAATGTAAGGGAGTATACATTTTACAATGTCTAGGATACATATCAATAAGGCCAGTACGCAGTAAATATTGTTGTGTTCCAGCGCACAGCCAATTAGCAATACACAAGGAGTCCAAACTAATGAATTCTATATGTGTAGCAGGCCACAGTATCAGGAGGAGAGAGAAATGTTTTGCTAAGGCATGCTGCCCTTGAACTGGAGAGAGACTGCTAAGGCCAATGCTTTGAAGCTAAGGAGAGATGTGATTTTTAGAACTGGAGTTCAGGCACAGGCACCCCAGCAGAGGCTAAGAGGAAATGTGATTTTAGAATTAGGGTTTAAGCACAAGCACCCCATTATTACCAAGTATAGATTTGGACTTGGCCAGGAGCTTCATATTTAAGGGTTCTGCTGCTCTCCCACCCAGAGAAACAGGAAGGGAGGACATAAATATTTCATCAGGTTAGAGATGGGAGGGTTTTTTTTTTCTTTGCTTCCTTTTGAAGACTGAAACCTCTTATGTCCAAAGTGGTCTCTGGAAATTGCCACATACTTCAGGAGCAGCTTTTGCTGGAAGCTGAATTATTTCCCCCTTGCATTCCTGTTCCTTTAGGTACCAGAGAAGTCAGAAGGACTTAGAGTGGTCAGATCAGAGACTTGTGTGGTCTGGTGCTCCAGTGGGTCCTAGTAAAGGAGCAACATTTTGTGAGTGTCCCCTGGGAGTCCCTCTGTTTCCTCCTCAGGCTTGTAAAAGATGTCCTTGAAGCATTTATTCTCTCCCCTGGGCTATGTCTGCAAATCCAGGGGAAATCAAAAGATGGAACGTGATCAGTCTTGCACATGAAGAAACTCCTGGGCTGGTAAACAAGTTGTCTGTGCATCAATCAGACAACTTCTGGTTTTCCTCCTCAAAGACCGTTTTGCTTAGTGTTCTAATTTCATTGTGAGAGCCTCCTGTCTGTCCTGGGCTGACTTCCCCTGAAGGATCTTCCTCCAAAGCCTCAACTGGTCTCCTACGCACAGGGCACGTCCAGAGCCACGACTGGTCTGCGGTCATCTTCCCTGACCACCTTCTGTAGGGAGTTTTCACTTCCCACTTCCCCACTTCCCCCATGCTCCCTTGGCCAAGGCTCGCGGCTTGTCCTGGGGCAAAGCTCTGCCATTGCTCCGCTCCTGTTCCAAGGGCCCCCAGCTCCGTGAGGCGGCTCCGATCTCCTGGGACAGGTCCTCTGGGGCTCCCCTGCAGTCCGTCCTCCCCGGAGCTACCACACTGGCCCTGGGCAGCTCTGACCGGGCAGCTCGTTTGGCTACCGATGAGGTTTCCCGGGCCACGGAAGTCTCCACGTGGGCCTGTGCATCGTCTTCTGCCTCCTCCGACACTCGGCATGCAGTCAGGCCGGTCTCGGCAGCCTTTGGTAAACAGGGCATTTCTGCTTCTCGGGTGTGAGGGACTGCCTGGGTCAGGGGCACTCAGCCCCGGGCATGCGCAGAAACCCATAGGCCTCCAGACTACGATTCCCAGAAGGAATCGCTCACCCACCGCGCATTTTCCAAGTTCCGGGGCGTGGGGATAGGCGGTTCCTCTTACATCACGTCCGCCACGCCTCCCTTACCCCACCTACAAGCTTAGGGTTGTCTGTTTCCCTTCTCTGCACTAAATTGACCCGGAACCGGGTGAGCGGCCCCCGAGAGCCGGGCCGGGCCAGACCGGAGGCGGGCTGGGGGCTGGGGCGGGGCCGGAGCCCTGGGATCTGGTTGGGGAGTGCACGAGGTGGGAGGGGCCCTGAGGGGGCTTCCGGTGGGGTGGGTGTGGGAGGACTGTATGGCCTCGGCATACCCTGTGCTACAGTGTTGCTGAGTTGGTTTTCCGCTGCCCGGGACCCCATTTGGGATTCTCTTGGCCGACATACTGGAGTGGTTTGCCCTTTGCTTCAGGCCATTTTCCAGCCGGGGAGACTGAGGCCCTCAGGGTGAAGGGATTTGGCCAGGGTCACCCAGCTAGCGAGTGTTCGGATTCTGTTTTGGGAAGAGGAGCCTTCCTGCCTGCAGGCCCTGACCTCTTCCCCCGGGGCTATCTGGGTGCTGGAGACAGAGCTGCCCCGAGCCCCCAGGGTTCAGTCCTTCTCCCCGAGGAGAGTCTTAGGGAACCAAGTCCTGGGTTCGATCTGTTCCTTCAGGAGGACCCCCCCCCCCACACACACACACAGTGCTGGGGAGTCCGTGCCGTGTCTTGCCGAGAGGGTCCTCCTTCTATCCCGTTTTGTCTGTAGAGAGACATTGGCCCACAGGCAGCGGAAGCCCCGTCCCCGAAAGGAGGGTTTCCATTTGCCCCCTGTCCCCAGGAGAGGGTTTCCTTGTGGTCCCCGCAGAAGAGAAATGACTTTGCTTTTGCACCCCTTCCTGGAGAGAAATGACTTTTTTTGTGCCCTGCCCCAGACATGGGTGTTTCCTTTTGCGCCCCCCCCCCCCCCAGGAGAGAAATGAGAAATAAGTGTTTCTGGACACACACAAACCTTGCCCCCTCCCCCCCCCCCCCCGTGAAATGACTGTTTCCTTGTGGCCCCCTCCCACCCCCAGCACCTTGCCCCCTATCTGATCTAACACCCGCCCCCCCCCACCCCGCCAGTGGAGTGATAGGACTCCCTAGTCTCTGATCAGGACAGACTCACAGCCCGACCCCACATTCTCATGGTTCTCCTTTCCTCTCCAGCTCTGCCTTCTGTGGCTTCTGCCCTGCCCCAATAGGTGGGAGCCTTGAGGAAGAGGGAATGGCTCCTGTGCTGACAGCCAGGCCTGGACAGGTGAGTGCCACCTGCTGCTTTCCTGAAATACAGTCTCAGGGCAAAGACCAGGATATGGTTTTCTTGTGTGCTATAACCCTAGAAATTGTGGGCATTAAAAAATAATATATTTTGAACTAAAAGATACCATAGAGATCTTTTATTTATGCTCCCCCCACAAAACAAATTAGATATACTTGTTTTTACAGTCATTTCTAAATTTTGAGTTCCAAATTCTTTCTTTCCATCTGATGGGGTGCTTCTGCTTGCACCCCAATTCCAAGATCACATTTCTCCCTAGTTTCAGAACACTATGCCTGACAGTTTTCCCCCTAGCCCAAGGTAACTCATGGTTGGACCCCAGTAAGACAAACTACTTTTCGCCACGATTACTCATGAGTGGGCCCCAGTAAAACAAACTGTCTTTACCCATCACAAGAACAAGCTGACCTCTGAAGAAACTCTCTCATAAAAACAGTTATCATAGAATTATCGTGTATTGATTCCCAAAGTTATCATATTCAATGCAGAGGTCACATTATAGACATCAACTCACAAAGCTATATTGCTACAGAGGTAACAGACCAAAAGTATACTCCTGAAAAACGCTTCCCCTGGTTTCCATTAGTGAATGACACCTGTGACTCAGGTTGTGTATTATCACCTAATAGCATATCTCAAATAATCCACTGCTTTTCCTATATAAGCTTTAGCATCATTGCTGTTAAGTTGGTAGTTCCTTAAGGAGTGCTGCCTGCTGTATTGGCATTACAATAAACCTTTACAAACTTTACGTAAAGAATGCTTGAGTCCCTGAATTCATTCCAGAAGATCCTATCCAGTACTCTTGGTCTTTGCGGGGGGCAGTCCTTGAACCCCTTAAACTTCATCACATCCAGCTCCTTCCCCACACGTGAAGTCAAGAATCAAGTTGTATGATACCATTACGCATCTGACATTATGCAAGACATTTCAATATTAAGCCATGTTGAAAAAAATTAATAAAAATAAAAGAAAGTTAAAAGTTAGCTTTCATCTGCTTTCCCAGTTTATGAGTTCTCTTCATTTTTCATCATGAGTCCTGTGGAAATTTCATGCATGCATCATTCTGTACATCGCAGTAGCTATGTTGTTCACAGTTGATCTACCTTTCAGTATTTCTGTTACTGTGCACAGAATTCTCATAGTTCCGCTCACTTCATACAAATCTTCTTAGAGGTTTTTCTGAACTCACCCCTATCATCATTCCTTAGTACACAATAGTATTCCATCAGATTCATATACTGCATCTTATTCAGCCATTCCCTAGTTGATGGGAATCCACTCAATTTCTAATCCTTTGCCATTACAAGACAAAAGACATACTTGAAAAAAATTGGTATATATTTGGGCTTTAGTTCCAAACTATTCTCCAGAATGCTTGAAGCAGTTGACTGCACCATCAACAGTGCATTAGTGTCCCTATTTTTTCCACATTCCTTCCAGCATTTATCATTTATAATTTGTCATACTAGCCAATCTGATAGGCGTGAGGTGTTTTAATTTGCTTTTCTTTAATTATTAGTGATTTGGAGCATATTTTTCATATCACTGTTGATAGCTTTGATTTCTCCTTCTGAAAAGTGCCTACTCAGAATATTGGACCATTTTTCAATTAGGAAATGGCTCTTATTTTTATAAATTTGTCTCTGTTCTCTCTGTATTTGAGAAATGAAGCTTTTATTAGAATGAAAATTTGTTATAAAAATTGATTTTTAAAAAACTTATTAGGTAAAAATTCTTACCATTTTCCTGATTGCCTTCTTACTTTAGCTGCATTGTTTTTTAATGTGTACAATAATATCCAGTCCCTGGTCACTTCACTGCAGCAGTTCATATAAGTCTTCTCAGGTTTGGGGAAAGTATCTTATTTTTTGTAGCACAGTAGTATTACATCACAATCATATAACACAGCTCGTTTGGCCATTCCCCAATTGAGGGCAGCCCCTCAGTATCCAATTTTTTGCCACTACAAAAAGAGCTGCTGTAATATTTTTGTACAAATAGGTTCTTTTTACCTTTTCTTTGATCTTTTTGGGATACAGACCTAGTAGTGGTATTGATGGGTCAAAGATTATGGATAGTGTTACAGTGTAGCCTTTCAAGTGTAATTCCAAGTCATTCTTCAGAATGATTGGACTAGTTCACAATTCATTGCATTAGTGTCTTGTTTTTTCCACATCCCCTCCAACATTTGTTGTTTTCCTTTTTTGTTTGTTAGCCAATCTGATAGGTGTGAAGTAGTACCTTTGAGTTGTTTTAATTTGTATTTCTCTAATCATTAGTGACTTTCAGCATTTTTTTCACACAACTAGAGATAATTTTGATTTCTTTTGAAAACTGTCTGTTCATATCCTTTATTGACCTGAAAGTTTGGTTAAAGGAGGCAAACAAGCTAGGTGATATGTAAATTCACAATGTTTATTCCCTTAAAGCTGGCGAAGCTAGCTTACTTGTATGTCCAAGGAGCCAGAGCATAAGTTCTGACTGTCTGAACAAAAGAATGAGAAAGCTTAAATGCATTTCAGGACAGCCACAACTCAGCCATGTCTGTGTCACTCAAAATTTATGATCTCACGTATGTTTAATCACAGGATAAGAGAGGAATTTCTTAATTGGATAGGTTGTAAATACAATAAGATAAGAGAGTTGACAAAATGTCAATTGAAATTATGATCCAGGACATCTCTATTTTCTTTACCATTAACATACCATAACAGAGTATATGTCCATAAAATACTGACATAAGGAAAAGTCCCATTATTCAAAATAGTATTTCAGGTTAAGGGTCACATCCTTAATGGCCGTGAACAGAGGAAAAAAAGTTCTTAAGTCAGCTTCATCTGGGTTTGTTGACATAGGAAGAGGTGTTCTCTGAGTTTACTCAGAGAACAAAGAAGTTGTTGGGTCCAAATGTTTCCTCTGGTTGATTAATTCAGGCTTTGGCCCTTACTGAAGTGACTAAATTGATATTAAATAATTATCACCTTTGACTATCAATGGGTGAATGACTTGTATTCTTATAAATTTGACTCAGTTTGCTATATATTTGAGAAGTGAGGCCTTTATCAGAAAATTGCTGTAAAATTTTCCCCCAATTTCCTGCTTTTCTAATCTTGGCTGTATTCATTTTGTTTGTATAAAAACTTAATTTGATGTAGTGAAAGTTATCAATTTTGTATCTTCTAATGCTCTCTATCTCTTGTTTGGTCCCAAATTTTTCCCTTATCCATATTTCTGATAGGTAAAATACTCCATGCTCCCTTAAATTCCTTAGGTATCACCCTTTATATATAAATCATTTATCCATTTTCATCTTATTTTGGTATGCTCTATGACATGTTGGTTTATCCCTACTTTCTGCCAAATTTCCTTTTAGTTTCCCCAGCACTTTTTGTTAAATTCTTGTCCCCAAAACTTGCATCTTTATGTTTCTCAAATTATGGTCATTTACTATTAGGTATTGTGTACATAATCTGTTCCATTGATCCACCACTCTGTTTCTTAGCCAGTACTAGATTGTTTTGATGATTTCAGCCTTGTGTTTGAGATCTGGTACTGCTAAGCCACCTTTCTTTACTTTTTTTCCATCAATTCATTTGAAGTTCTTGAACTTTTGTTCTTCCAAATGAATTTTATTTTTTTTAGTTATATTAAATAATCTTTTGGTAATTTGCTTGGTATAACACTGAATAAGTAAATTAATTTAGGTAGAATTGTCCTTTTTAGTATATTGGCTCAGCTTACCCATGAGCAATTAACATTTCTCCAATAGCATAGATCTTTATTGTGTGAAGAGTGTTTTCTAATTGTGTTCAGATATTTGCTGCATTTGTCTTTGCAGATAGACTCCCAAGTACTTCATATTGTCTACAGTTATTTTAAATGCAATTTCTCTATCTCTTTCGGCTGGACTTTGTTGGTAATGTATAGAAATGCTGATGATTTATATGAGTTTATTTTGTATCCTTTGCTGAAGTTGTTAATTATTTCAACAAGTGTACCATCATCTCATCTGCAAAGAGTGATAGTTTTGTTTCCTCGTTGCTTTGTTTCCTCATTTCTTATTTTATCCAGTTCATTCAATTTTTGAATAATAGTAGTGATAATGGCTATCCTGGCCTCACCTCTGATCTTATTGGGAAGGCTTCTGTTGTTATTCGATCATTTATCAGTCGCATATGAGCCTTTGTGACCTCATTTGGGGTTTTTTTCTAGAGATACTGGTGTAGTTTCCCTTTCCTTCTGTAGCTAATCTTACAGATGAGGAAACAGGCAAACAGGGTTTAGAGACTTGCACTGAGTCACCTAGCTAGTAAGTGTCTGAGGTCAGATCTGAACGCAGGAAGGTGAGTTTTTCTTACTCCAGGCCTACCATTCTATTCACTGTACTATCTTGCTGCCCTGGGAAGGCTGCTCACTTATCACCATTACAGATGTTAAACCTGAATATTTGGTTGAAGGAAACAACAGAGCTAGGTGATAGAAAAATTCATATTACTTATTTATTTATCCATTCATTCCCTTTAAACATAGCAGACAGACATGATCATGGATTGAGCCAGAGTCTGACTGACTTGTACAGAAACATGAACAGGTTTTGTATTTTTTAGAACAATCACAATTCAGGATGTTACTCAATTTTATGATCCCCATGTACGTTTAACCGCAAGACAAGGATTTCCCTTAATGGAATAGGGTTGTAAAGAATGTTGACAAAGGTCAGTTAAAACTACAGCCCAACGTCTCTGTGTCTCATTAACATTCCATAACATAGTATATACCCATAGAATATTAAGTGAGGTAGTCTTTCTTGGGGTTAGGGTCTCATCCTTTAATGGCTAACAGGAGAAAGAATGTCCTTAGGTCAGTCTGATCTGGCCTTGTTGACAGAGGTAAGGGTATTACCTGAGCAAACTTTAGAGAACAAAGAAGCCCAGGCCCTGGATCTTCTTCCAGTTACTCATTAATTCAGGCTCTGGGTCTGGTTGAAATTAAAAATGATATAAGATGGTATAAAATGTTCCACACAGAGAATGCTCAATGATGGTTGTGGAGAAATAATACTTACCATTTTAAGGAAAGCTTCATCTATTCCTATGCTTTCTTGTGTTTTTAATGGGAGTAAGTGTTGTATTTTGTGCGAGGCTTTTTCTGCATCTGTTAAAATAATTGTAATGGGTTTTGTTATTTTTGTTACTGCCATTGTTAATTATGCTTTTAGTCTTCCTACTATTGAACCAGCACTGCATTCCTGGCTTACATCCTACTTGATTAAGTTTATGATATTTTTGATATATTACTGTAATCCCCTTGCTAGTATTTTATTTAAAATTTTTGCATCAGTATTCATTAAAGAAATTGGTCTCTAATTTTCTTTCTCAGTTTTTGGTCTTCCTTCTTTAGGTATCAGCACCATATTTGTGTCATAAAAAGAATTTGGTAGGACTCCACTTCTTTTTGCAAATAGTTTATATGGTATTGGAATTAATTTTTCTTTCAGTGTTTGGTAGAATTCACTTGTGATTCCGTCTACTTCTGGAGATTTTTTTCTTAGGGAGCTCATTGATGGCTTATTCAGTTTCTTTTTTCTCAGGGTATTTAAGCATTCTATTTCTTCTATTAATCAGGACAATTTATATTTTTGGAAATATTCATCCATTTCACTTAGATTGTTAGATTTATTGGCATATAATTGGGCAAAATAGCTCCTAATAATTGCTTTACTTTTATCTTCATTTTCATTTTAGATGCTAGTAATTTGTTTTTCTTCTTTCTTTGCTTAAATTGGATTAAGCAGTGGTTTATCAACATTTTTTTTTCATAAAACTGGCCTCTAGTTTTATTTATTAGTTCAATGGTTTTCCTGCTTTAAATTTTATTAAGCTTTCCTTTTATTTCCCCTAAGTATTGCTTTGGCTGCATCCCATAAATTTTGGTATATTTTCTCATTGTCGTTTTCTTTAATGAAATTATCGATTGTATGATTTGTTCTTTAATTCACTAATTCTTTTTTTTATTCTTAAAAATTTTTAAATTTTAAACTTAAAGACTAAAACAAATACAAAATAAGAAAAGAAAAACAAATTATAAAATTAAATATTAAAAAAATTCAAAATTAGAAAAGAAAAAAAACATCATGTCCACGGCAGAACATAAGAGAAGATTCAAAATATACAATAAATTTCTACTTCAAGAAAGCCTATATAATAAATCTTACATGTTATATTCAGAGCTGTCCATCTTTTCTTTGCTTCCTTGTAAGTTTTCTTTTGTTTTTTGCTGTGCACTTTTTACTTTGTTCTTTTTCTCCCCTTTTTCCCCCCACCAAAGGCTACAATTAAGCACAGATATCTTTATATCCACATATATATACATATACATGTTTATATATATGCTTATGTACATACATATATACACATGCACATATATACATGCATATGAACATATAAATGAATATATATCTGAGCTTAATTTATATATGTATATACATATACATATATACACAGATATATACATACATATGCACATTCGTATACTTCAATATCTATAATCATACTCATATATATCCATATGCATCTATGTGAGATTGTCCTATACTTATTTGTTTTCTTTCTCTGAGGGTGGATAGCCTCTTCCTTCATAAATCTGAATCTTTCCATGTTTTTTTAAATCCCTCAACTTATCATTTCCTACACCACAGCAATATTCCAACGTTATGCTGTCTGGTTGTTTTAGTCTAAAAATAATATTGATTAATATGGCTGTTATATAGTGTAGTTTCCATATTTTTCTCTTTTGATTATATCTATTTTGGCTTTAACTTTATCAGAGATCATTATTGCCCCTGCGTTTTTTCCCTAAGCTCTATTTCTGATCTTTATTTTATGTTTGTGTGTATCTCTTATTTCCTATCCCTTCTGACTCTTCTGTTTTATGTCTACCTGCTACCTTGCCCTTCTATTATTTAACCTACCCCCCTCTCCTAGGATCCCTGCCTTATCCTCTTATTCCCGTCAATCTAAATACCCTTCTATACCACCCCCAATCCTATTCTCTCCTCCCTTCTGAAAATCCCTCCCTTATTGTCTTCCCATTCCCTATCCCCTTAACTTTTTATTTCTTTCTAAATTCTTTCTTTTTATTTCTTTCTAAATTCCTGTATTTTTATATCCTGACTTTTATACCCTTCTAGATATATAGATATATAGATATAGATATAGATATAGATACAGATATAGATATAGATATAGATATTGCCCCCTCTTAAACTGATTCCCAGTGAAAGTTGTGCTTGTCCCTCATTCTTGAAGAGGACCATGACATCAGGGCGATGATGACATGACTTGCAGTTGACTTTGATTTGAGTGAGGTAACCTGTGCAAGGTTACCAGCCTCACTTTCTCCTCCAGAGCTATCTGGGTCCCATGGCCAGATATTCATCCGGACAATTGGAGTTGGCCCAGGATGCAGTAGGAGACCCTGGCCCTTTTAAGCTAAGATCTTTTCAGGTTCTATGAAAGTAGGATTCTGGGACTACCAACACTCCTCCCCCATCTAATTCCTTTGTGTCAGTTCTTCTTGGACCTCATTTGTATAAAATTATTACTCTTTTTACCTTTCCCTTAATGGTTTTACTTTTTAAAATCATATCATACTCAGATCTACCCCAATTACTAATAACAATCTTAGACATTTGTTTTAAATTTCCTCATATAAAAAGTAAATAGTCTGTCCTTATTGGGTTCCTTGTAATGTGTTTGAAAAATACCTTATAATCCTCTTGAATCTTATATGTTAAATCTTCTGTTGAATTCAGGTGTTTTTTTTTTTTTTGTTTTGAAACAAAATCCTGCAAGTCTGACAATTCATTTAGTGTCCTTTTTTTTTCATTCAGGATTATGCTTAACTTTGCTGGGCATAATATTTTCGGCCGCATCCCCAGTTCTTTTACTGTTAGATATATGGTGTTCAAAGACTTGCGGTCTTTTAGTGTCACCACTGCTAGGTCTTGTGTGATTCTAATTGTGGCACTGCCATATTTTAATTTTTTTTCCTGTTGCTTGTAATGTTTCTCCTTGAGCTGGGGTTTCGGGATTTGACTATGATATTCCTGTAGGTTTTCTTCATAGAATCTCTTTTATTTCTATTTCTACTTTCCCCTCTTGTCCAATGCTTCAGGACAATTTTCTTTGATAATTTCTTCTATTATTGCATCAAGATTCTTTTTTTGATGATAGCTTTCAGGTAGTTTGATTATTCTTATATTTTCTCTTCTCGATCCGTTTTCCAGAGCAATTGTTTCATTCTTTATATTTTGTTTATTATTTCTTGGTTTCTTTTAACTTTGCTGGCTTCCCCTTCCCCAATTCTAATTCTCAAGGAATTGTTTTCTTCCTTAAGATTCTGAATCTTTCTTTTCTAATTGGTTGGTGTTCTTTTCATAATCTTCTTGTTTTTATTAGATTTTTCTTTTTTTTTTTTAATTATTCCTCAGTCTCCCTCTGTTTTTAAAGTCTTTTTTAAGTTCTTCTATAAATTCTTTTTGCCCAGGTGTCCATTTGACATTACTCTTTCAGATAGGAGAGGCTTTTTCTTTGCCTCAGTTTCTTCCTCCGAAGACGAACCCCCAGTCTTTTCTATTCCCATAACTTTCTGTGGTTGGATTCTTCTTCACCTGCTCATTTTATTGTTTTATTTGTAGCAGCTTATTTTTTGTGATCACTTCTAGTCCTGGTGTTTGGAGTGTGGTGTCTCTGTCCTCTGAACCTCCTTCAGTTCTCTTCTCTGGCCTGGAACTGAAACCAGGAACTCCAGCCTCCTGTAAATGCCCATAGCCAGTGGAGTCCCCATCTCACTGCTTCTGCACTCACCAGACTCGCGTTGGTTCCTTCTAACCCAGTCTTGGCAAGCACAGCTGGGCTTGGAGTCCCTTATCAACAGAGGTTCCCTCAATCTTCCCCCACTCAGATGCCTGACTCCCCACACTGTGGGGGGTGTGGGGGGAGGGTGGAGAATTCCTGTGGCTGAGGCTGAGTCTGAGCCTACCTCCCAGCCCAGCTAGCCCCAGGGCTTGCCACTTGCTGTTTCAGAAGAACTAGCCTGGAGGTGTTTACTCTTCACAGAGACCAAACCTCTTTCTGGGATTTTTCTTCAGATCATCTCAGATTTGTCCCAGGAGGACCTCTGTTTTGCCTCCACTCTTGTTTATTTTTACTGCTTCATGTTTGCCCTGAGGCATTATTTTGTTTTCTTTGTGGGAGAAATCAAGAGAGCTTTGAAATTTCTGATGCCCCATCTTCCCAAAATCCTCTCCCTGCCCATTCTTTAGGATTAAATTATTTAGATTCCAATTAATTTTTAGTCTGTGTTTCACTCGGCTTTTAAAATATAATTTTTATTTCATTATGATCTGCAAAGGATGCTCTTCATATTTGTCTTGTTTTACCTTTGGTTGTGAGGTTTTTATTCCTTAATGCATGGTTAATTTTTTGTGAAGATGCCATGTCCAGCTGATAAATAGGAATACTCCTTTCTGTTCTTATTCAGTTTCTCCAGAGGCCTTTCATATCTAAATTTCCTGAAATTCTTTCATCCCCTTAACTTATTTATTTTGTGTTTAGATTTTTCTAGTTCCGAGACAGGAAGGTTGAGATCCTTTCATTAATATTTTCTTTTTCCTCTTGTAACTCATTTTACTTTCTTCTTAAAAATTTGGATCCTATACCATTTGGTACATATAAGTTTTGTATTGACATTACTTCATTGTCTGTAGTACTGTTATACCAAGAGCGAGTGAGACACGCCACAGAGTGTAAGTTTTAATCGAGAATTTATTAGCCAGTGACCATTTGGGGTTCCACCCAAATCAGAATGGCCCAGAGTTGGGGTGAAGGAGTCATTTTTAAAGAAAATACAGGGTGTAGTGGTTAATTATCTCTTGAAATTTATAGGCCAGGTCACAAGGTGGTCGGGGAACAGGAACAAAGGTCCTGACAGATCAAAGATTCTGACAGGTTATCCTTAAGTAGGATAATCTTATCTATTGACATTCCTTGGAGGAGTCACGGAGCCCCAGGGACATTTGCTAAATGCCAAAAGGTCTGAGTCCATTCTTTATTATGCAAACTGGGGTTTTAGTTAGGGGCTGGGGGCAGGGTTCTCCTTAGCAATAACTGATTTCTCCAGCACCACAGTACCTCTTCACAAGATGTAATTTTCCTGCCTATCTCTTTCAGTTAGTTCTGTTTTTCCTTTTGCTTTGTCTGAGATCATGGTTGCTTTCCATTGCCGTTTTTTACTTCAGCTGAAGCATAATAGATTCTGCTTCAGCCCCTTATTTTAACTCTGTGTGTGTCCCTCTGTTTCAGATGTTTCTTGCACACACAATATATTGTAGAATTCTGATTTTCAATCCATTCTGCTAACCACTTTCATTTTATGGGTGAATTCATCCCATTCACATTTATGATTAGTATATTTCACTTCATCCTGTTTTCTCCCTATTTATCTTTCCCTCATTCTTTTCTAAACTGTCCCTCCTAAAAAGTCTGTTTTGCTTCAAATAACTGCCTCTCTTAATCTACCCTGAATACTATCAGTGCCACCCCATCTCCCCTTGCTTTATCCTCATTCCCTCCTACTTCCCTATATGGCAAGAAAGATTTCTGTAACCAGCAGAGAGAGCAGCTCCAATGGGCTGGCCACATTGTGTGAATGTTAAATGTACATTTGCCTAAAAGACTACTTTATGGAGAACTCACAGAAAGCAAAGGGTCCTTCAATTCTCCCCTGCCTAAATATCTGATCCCCACACTATCTGTGAGGTGAAAACTCCTGTGGCTGAGGCTGAGGCAGGGGCTGGGGCTGCCTCCCGATCCAGCTACCCCTAGGGCTTGTTTGTAGTTTCAGAGGATACAGCCTGAGGTATTTGCACTTCACTTGGGCCAAACTTCTGGCCCTGGGTCTTCAGGTCTTTTTCATTTGTCCTAGGAGGACCACTACTCCACCATAACTTGTTTAATTTTTCTGTTCTACATTCACTCTGAGGCACTGTTTGTCTTGTTTGTAGAGGAAATCTGAGAGCATGGAATTTTATAATCTACTGTGCCATCTTCCCTTGTTTTTACTCTTTTGTCTCTGGGAGCACTGAACATGATCATGTTAATTTCAGAGCACCAGCATTTTAAGAAGCAAAGTGATTGCATGAAGAGAGGAAATTGTTTTAGTGGTGAAGAGATCAGGATGATTGATTGAATGTATATTTAGCCTGGAAGAGAAGACTTAGGGCCACATGATAGTTATTTTCAGCTATTCCATTTTCATTGTTTTATTTCACTAAGTGTATGGGACAGAATTTTTAAATAATAGGAGAGACATCTTTAAGAGAAACAAAGTAAATTTATTCTACAAACCTTGCAAGATTTGGGCACACCTCCATAATGGAGGAGGCAAGGTAAAAGGGAACCTGCCTTAATTTATAGTCTTAATGAAAAGATTCCCACCCACCTGTGTCCCTTCTCACCAGTGGCTGGAAGGTGGGCTTACAGTCTAGGCGTGAAAACTACACAGAGGACCAAGGTTGATCCGGTCCATTCAGTTTTTCCCTATCAGAACTCAACTGCCTGGGTGGCGTCTGAAAGTCTAGGAGAAGAAATGGGGTAAGGGGGGAGGAGACACCCTTCCTGGAGCAGAGAACAAATAGCTCAGGGGAAGTTCATTATCTTCTAACATCTGAGAGAGAGAGGGGGAAGGGCATGCCTTCCCAAAATTACAAGGCCAAATCCCAAAACCTCCCCATTAGACATAGCCTGTGAAGTTTTCACAATTATCCATCCCATTCAAAGTGAAAAAGGAACTAGGCATATTACTATTTGAGCTTAGAGAGTGGAAGTAAGAGCCATTGGTACATGTTAAAAAAAAAAACTTTTAAAATTGATGTCACTGGATCCATTAACAACAAGTATTTTTTTAGTTCCTACTAGGTACCAGGCACTGCACTAAGTGGTGAGGATACAAAGGAAGGCAAAAATAGCCCCTGTACTCAAGGAACTTGCGGTCTAATGGGAGAGGAATTTTTAAGTGCCTTTTATGTGCCAATCTCTGTACCAGGTTACAAATATGTAAATAAAATAATCCGTACTGGCAAGATGTTTATATTTAAACTTCATAACAGAACTATACTTCAGGAAGCACAAATATTTTTGGTATTTCAGGAATCAGTGACATTCAAGGATGTGGCTGTGGAGTTCACTTGGGATGAGTGGGTACATTTGAACCCATCTCAGAAAACACTGTACAAGGATGTGATGCTGGAGAACTATAGGAACTTGGTCTCTTTGGGTAAGAACAGCTACCCCTTTGGAGCCATGATATATACTGTGGAGACTTTTTGAGATTTTAAGAGTTATTCTTTGTCATACAAAAGGAAGATATTCCTAATCCTTTTGTAGCCCAGAGACAGAGTACTTGTGCTGCCTGTTTCCAGGAAAAATGTTTTTCCTTAGTATGTCTGTAAACTAGACTGCTTCATTTGTTATCCTTGAGAATGTATCTTCCCCTCTCTCTTGCTTGAAATCCAAAATTTTCTGTTCAGTTCTAGTGTAGGTATTATTTCCCATTGTTTAAGCAAGGAGTGAGTCAAATGAACTATATTTTCTAAGTCCCACTCTGTATCCCATTTCTTCATAATGTAGAATATCTTTCAGTGGTCCTTTGTACTATTCTTGAGTTCTTCCTAGCAGGACTATACTTTTTTTTCCCCAAAGAACTTGATCTGGTTTGGACTTCTTTTGAGTTTAATGGATTATTTTTTTATATGTCAGTTCTCTTCTACATTCCCACTCTACCACCTAAAAAAACAAATGACAGCAAAAAAAAATCCTATCTCTCTTTCCAACTAGCCCATTGAGCCCTCCCTGGTTGAAAAAAAAGATTTAAGAGAAAATCAGCTAACATAGACAGTGCCCTTGATGGTATAAGATACATTCTGTACCTTTATTTCCCCACCTTTCTACTAAGGGTTTTATGTCTGTTTTATGATGGCTTCTGAGTTGACTGTAGAACTTTTTTATTTTCGATGGACAGGATTCGCAGTTTCCAAACCAGATGTGATCTACCAATTGGAAAGTAAGGAAGCATCTTGGATGTCAGAGCAAGATTTTCCAAGCAGCAGCTGTCCAGGTGACTACATAGAAATCAAGGAGATAGATAATTGCAGATTGCCACTCTGTTGGTCATTTTAGCTCAAAGCTCTTGCAATATGTGGAGCAAGGTGATACTACTAAAGATTCTCAGGCCTGTTGAGAAGAGCTGAGACTTTACAACTTCATTTTGTATGTCTTTACTCACATGTATCTCCACTCTAAAAGAAAGTTCTTGCCTCAGTACAGGGTAGGTTTATTGAAGATTATCTTATCTTAAGCAGGCAGTCTCCTGCCTCACTTGCATGAATTCATTCTCCTTTTTAAAATAAACACGTTACTTAAAATATTAACTATATGCCCTTTTTGTTTCTGAGTTCCATTTTGATATTTTCTTCTGTGTTGTTTTTAATGATTAATGTTGCTTTGCTTCTGATACTTTTTAAAATATTTAATCATAACCTAATTTCTCTTTCTTCAGTCTGTCATTTTATATGTCATCCTGTTTTTCTTTATGCTTTGAAGTTATGTTTATAAAGGCACAATATTATATTCATATCCCAGGACTTGTTTAGCTATAACCCCATCTTTGGACCTATAGTTTTCAGTATTTTGCTATTTCACAAAAAAAGTACCATGAATAAACTTTGAGAGAGATGTTGTTTGCTTTTGATAACATTTTGAGGATGTAGACCTAATAGTGATTTCCGGTGATTATTAATAATCTGTCTTTTGAAAAATACCTATTTGTCTTGATCATTTACCCTTTGGAATTGGATCTTTTAAAAATTTGAATCAATTCCTTACGAAGTAGATATGTTAGATTTTTAGAGCAAATTTATGGCAACAGTTGTCTGATATGACTACCTTTCGTCATATTTCATTTTTACTCTGTTTTATTCTGTTTATTTTGTGTGTGTCTCTCTCTCCTTATTACTCTAAACTCATCAGTTCTTTTTCTTTCTATCCAATGTTTTTACTTTTTATATTCCCTCCAGATTGTAAGGATATGTTTGCAAGTTCTCAAAGTCATTTTATGGATAGTCTTTCATTTCCTTATTCCATTCCAATATCAGCCATTTACAGTAGTGTAAGGACTTGCTCATTTTTCCAGGTAGTTTGATCCTAAGTCAATTCATTAACATATGTTAACTTTGAATTATTACACTTTCACATAACATAAATTATGATATTTAGTGAAAGACCAGTGAGACTAGACTTCTCAAGTGTGAAGGCAAGAGAATAGCTCTAAAAGCTTTTAAGCACATAGGGACTTCGGGAAAGGGGAAAAAAGGCAAGATTAATCGACTCTGTATTTTTCCTTTCAGGCAGCAAAGAATTTGCCAGAGAGAAACATTATGAATGTAATGAATGTGGGAAGGCCTTCAGGAGTAAGACACAACTTAGTATACATCGGAGAATTCATACTGGAGAGATTTTCTATGAATGTAAGGAGTGTGGGAAGGCTTGTCACTGCAACTCAGAACTTATTCGACATCAAAGAATGCATACTGGAGAGAAACCTTATGAATGTACTGTCTGTGGTAAGGCCTTCAGCATGAATGCAAATCTCACTGTACATCAGAGAATTCATACTGGAGAGAAACCTTATGAGTGTAGTGAATGTGGGAAGTCCTTTAGACAGAGGACACACCTTTATGTCCATCAGAGAATTCATACTGGTGAGATTCCTTATGAATGTAGTGAATGTGGAAAGGCCTTCAGGAGGAAGACGCAACTTACTGTCCATCAAAGAATTCATCCTGGAAAGATTCTTTATGAGTGTAAGGAGTGTGGGAAGGCTTTCTTCTGCAAGTCAGATCTTATTAAACATCAGAGAAGTCATATTGCAGAGAAAGCTTATGAATGTAATGAATGTGGAAAGGCCTTCAGGAGTAAGATACAACTTACTGTACATCAAAAAATTCATCCTGGAAAAATTCTTTATGAATGTGAGGAGTGTGGGAAGGCTTTCCATAGAAACTCACATCTTATTAAACATCAAAGAATTCATACTGGAGAGAAACCTTATAAATGTAGTGAATGTGGAAAGGCCTTCAAGAGGAAGGTGCATCTTAACCTGCATCAGAGAATTCATTCTGGAGACATTCTTTATGAATGTAAGGAGTGTGGGAAGGCTTTCCTCTACAACTCAGATCTTAATCGACATCAAAGAATTCATAGTGTAGAGAAACCTTATGATTGTACTGTATGTGGAAAGGCATTCAGGAATCAAACACAACTTACTGTGCATCAGAGAATTCATACTGGAGAGAAACCTTATGAATGTAATGAATGTGGGAAGTTTTTTAGACAGAGGACACACCTTTATATGCATCAGAGACTTCATACTAGAGACATTCTTTATGAATGTAAGGAGTGTGGAAAGGCTTTCCCTTACATCTCAGATCTTATTCAACATCAGAGAATGCATACTGGAGAGAAACCTTATAAATGTACTGTGTGTGTGAAAGCCTTCAGGAGTAGGACACAACTTACTGTGCATCAGAGAATTCATACTGGAGAAAAACCTTATGAGTGTAGTGAATGTGGGAAGTTCTTTAGACAGAGAACACACCTTTATATCCATCAGAGAATTCATAATGGAGAGATTCTTTATGAATGTAAGGAGTGCGGGAAGGCTTTCTCCTACAACTCAGAACTTATCCGACATCAAAGAATTCATACTGGAGAGAAACCATATGAATATACTATATGTGGTTAGACCTTCAGGATGAAGACATAACTTACTGTGCTGAAGAAAATTCATACGGGAGAGATTCTTTATGAATATAAGTGTGAGAACACTTTCCACTACAACCCAGAACTTATCCAACATCAAAGAATTCATACAGAGAGAAGCCTTACAAATGTACTGTATAAAGGAAGACCTTCTGCGGAATGTAGAACTTACTGAACATGAGAACATTTATTCTGGAGAGAGACTTTTTGAATGTAATGAATGTGGGAAGACCTTCATAGTTAGGACACAGCTTGCTCAGCATCAAAGAATTCATTCTGTAGAGGAATCTTATGAGTGTAATGCATGTGGGGAAGGCTTTTAAACTGAGGATTTTGATTTATTTCCATCAGCAAATTCACACTGGAGAGATTGTTTATGAATGTAAGGAATGTGAGAAGATCCCCTAGCTAAGTAGACTATGATTCTGAGTCTCTAGATGATGTTCAGAGAGTCCTTATTTAGCCCCCATGGGATAAAGAGATAGCCCTCCTTTCTGTGGAGCCCTCTAATGGGATAAAGATTAGTGTTATCTTTCCATGGTCTTTCAGGGAATGAGAGGCTATACTGGTTGGGCAGGGGATACTGAGTGGCTGCTGGTATTGGAAAAGCTTTGGTATTAGCTTTGATCCCTGACATATGTCGTGCAAGAGGTATATGAATTACCTCTTGGCCATCAGGTAATCATGATGTGTGCTATGTAATTGTTGACTCTACTTGAGGAAGTATGATCTGAGCTATATTCTTGATTTTGATGATTTTGCTTCTGCTCATATTCATCAGGGTAGCCACTGTGAACCGCAAAGATTTGGAATCTCTTTAGTTAAAACAAAGCATCAAAAGGACTTGTGGCAGATGTTGATGGGATATGATTCCTTCCTAGTTTTCTTAATGTCAAATGAAGAAATTCAGTTAAGTGCAGGTGAATGATATGAGTAACTATAATTCTCTTAAGGTAGTCAAATTCCTTATCGTATGATTGGTTGTTATTTATGCATTTTCCATTGTGGCTGACTCTTTGTGACCTGCTTTGGGGTTTTCTTGGCAAAGATACTGGAGGGGTTTACCATTTCCTTCCTTAGTTCATTTCACAGATGTGGAAGTGAGGCAAATAGGGTTAAATGACTTGCCCTGGACCACACAGCTAGTAAAGTGTCTGAGGCTGGATTTAAAGTGATTTCTTCCTGACTCCAGAGCTAGCACTCTATCCATTGTGCTACTTAGCTTCCCATTTTATGAAATTAGTGATACATTTCAAAAGATGAATGAGATTTTCATTGTGGTCAAGGGATATGAACAGGGAGTTTTCAGAAGAAGAAATCAAAGCTATCAATTATCATGTGGAAAAAATGCTCTAAATCACTATTGGTCACAAAATTACAAATGAAAACAATTCTGAGATACCACCTCACACCTATCAGATTAAAAGAAAAATGATAATTTCTGGAGGAGATATAAAAAAATAGAGACACTGGTACGCCATTTATAACTTTTCCAACCATTCTGGAGAACAATTTGGAACTATGCCCAAAGGGCTATAAAAGTATGCTTAGCCTTTGATACAGAAATACTCTTACTAGATTTGTATCCCAAAGAGATCAAAGGAAAAGGATTTATATGTACAAAAATCTTTATAGTAGCTCTGCTTGTGATGGCAAGTAATTTGAAATAGAAGGGATACCCATTAATTGGAGAGTGGCTGAACAGGTCGTGGTATATGATTCTGATGGAACATTATCTTACTATAATTGAAACATTAGATGGTTCAGGGGAAATTGCACTGAGCCAGGAGTTAGGAATACCTGAGTTCAATTCTGGCCTCAGTCACTTATTAGCTGTGTATCCCTTAGCAAGTCACTTAACCTGTGTTTGTCTTAATACACTGAAGAAGAAAATGGCAAAAGCACTCCAGTTTCTTTCCCAAGAAAACCTCACAGTGGTGTCACAAAGAGTGAGAAACAACTGAACTACAACATAAGAAATGATGAGGGGGATGGGGTCAGATAAACCTGGTAAGACCTGTATGAATTGATGCAGAGTGAAGTGTGTCACTCCAACAGAGCCTGGAGGTCTTGTACACAATAACATCGATATTGTAATGTTGATCAACTGTGAAAGACTTAGCTGCTACTCTGATTAAGATGATCTAAGAGAATTCCAAAGGACTCATGATGAAAAATGCTCTCTACCTCCAGAAAGAGAGCTGATGAATTCAGTGTAAATTGAAGTATAACTTTTTCATTGTCTTTGTTTTCTTATTTGCAGCATGATCAATATAGAACTTTGTTTTGCATGATGTCACATGTATAATCGATATATTGCTTGCCTTCTGAGTAGATGTGGGAGGGGATGGAGTGAGAGAGGGAATTTGGAACTCCAGATTTTTAAAAGAATGTTTAAATATTTTTTGAATGATGAAAAAAATTTGGAATCCCCCATGATATGGACCAGATTATTGAATTATGATACTTGATCTTTTTGTAACAGAGAGAAAAAGCATAATATTTCTGCCTGCCTCCCTGAACCCCAGTAATCTGCCTGCCATTTCTAGCCAGATGGTTGCAAAGTCTAATGTAGGTTAATTTGTGGAGGTCCAAATTTGGGCTATAGGGTATTGGATTGTTCGTTGTGTGACTAATGCAGACACTAGCCAGAAGTTGGTTCTGCAGCCACTGGATCCATCCTTGAAAGAGACTAACCTTGTCTTTTCTACCTCAGAGAGGTGAGAATGATCTACAAATCATCACTTACAGACTCATTGTTCTAGCGTGTCTATTACCTCAATCAGAAGTGTCCCATCAGACTCTTCCAGCCCTTCAGTGATTTTGGGTCATCTTCTGACCTTCTGGTGAGCAGTCAAAATGTAGTCAGCTTGTAATGACAGGCTGGAGTCACATTTTGGTGGGCTTTAACAGACGACTTAGTGTTTTATTCTAGAATCAGTCAAAAAGCTCCCAAAACTCTAGAGCAAAATGACATGGTCTGACTTCTGATTTAGGTACATCAGTTTGCTAATGTATAGGGAATGTGTTGGAAAGGAGTAAGACTGCCTGCATGTCTATTTTGGTCTGGATCAGAAAATCACAGTGTGCAAGTTACCTTGACGTATAAAGATGGACAACTCCTTTGTACATTATTGTCCTAAACCCAGGCAAACCATGATTTTAGAGGACTGAAGATAAGCATGCTACCCATCTCTTTTTGAAGAGCTGCTAGATTAAAATACAGAATGAGAACTATGTTTTTGATATGACCAATGTGGAAATTTGTGTTGCTGCATTATATATGTGTGTTATGAAGTTTTAACTTTAATTGTCTTTTTTGTTCAATGAGGGAGAGAGAAGAAAAAGTAATTGCTCAAAGTAAAAGTAAAACTTTATAGTGAAGTTTGAGTATAACCAGACATCCTGAAAAAGAATATGTGTGTAGACCACCATTACATATAGAATAAAGATAAAGAGAATAAGTACCAATAAATAGGAAAAAAATTCAGATGAATGGCAGTGGTGGACCAAATAAAGGATAAGCTTTGAACATATATACGTTTCTTTCCCATACCCAGACCATGCTCTCCACCCACACAAAAAGGAGTTAGGGAGAGGGAATTGAAGTTGGTGGGAAGACAGAATAGATGGGAGACTCAGTAACAAGAACCTACGCAGTGTTCAGGGGGAGGGAATGAAAGTGATTTGAGTTGACCCTCCGAAGTGGCCATTGTTAAAATAGATAATATGTGCAGTATCTGATTCACTATGGATCATAAGCAGACATTTATTTATTGGTTCATGAATCTACCTTAAAAGCATTATACCCCAACAATGGGGGATGGGGGGATGTTTAGTTCCTTGTCAGTACAGAGACTAATAGGAAGTACAGTTTTCCCAGACACAAAGAGATCCAAAGCATGGTGATACTTGGAAGCTGTAGGGGCCAAAAGGAGTAGGAACTTTAGAGCTGGTTGGAGAGCTGATAGCTATGAAGGATGTTGCTACCCAAAACTGAGTACAGTTATGAATTGTAATCTACTCATAAGTTGTCCAATTTTTGAATATACTTAAGGAGTAATCTGCCAAGGCAGGATATTGCTGTTATGATGCTATTGAGAGCCGATGGAATATATTCCCCTTCACTTCCCTTCCTCATCCTACTTGGTGAACTGACATTACTTACCCTTAAATTGTATGTGTTTGATGTCCGCACTTTTATAATGGTTTTTGGCTAGAAACAATCAGCTGATTTTTATTGCATTCTAAGCAAGTGTTTGCTATAAACAACCAGACATCTCTTGGGAAGAGAGAAAGAGAATATTTGGATGTAGAACCCTAGACTTGGCCAGGGTCCTCATCTTAAAGGGTTCTCTCCCAATCCTCTATCTTCCCACAGAAACACAAGGAATTCACATTTTTTATTACATTTGTGATGGAAGGTTTTTTGGTTTTTAAATTCTTTTTAAGAAAAAAACTTAGTATATCCAAAGTGGTTTCTGGAACTTACCATTTGCTCCAAATTGCTGTAATTCTTTTTTTTTCTTTAAATTCTTTTTTTTATTATTATTTAATATTTTTAGTTTTCAGCATTGATTTCCACAAGGTTTTGAATTACAAATTTTCTCCCCATTTCTACCCTCCCCCCTACTCCAAGATGGCATATATTGTGATTGCCCCGTTCCCCACTCAGCCCTCCCTTCTGTCACCCCAATCCCCTTTTCCCTTACTTTCTTGTAGGGCAAGATATTTATGCCCCATTGCCTGTATATCTTATTTCCTAGTTGCATGCAAAAAATTTTTTTTGAACATCTTCTTTTAAAACTTTGACTTCCAAATTCTCTCCCCTCTTCCCTCCCCACCCACCCTCCCTCCCTAAGAAGGCAAGCAATTCCACACAGGTCACACATGTATCATTATGCAAAACCCTTCCACAATACTAATGTTGTGAGAAACTAACTATATTTTGCTCCCTCCTATCCTGTCCCCCTTCATTCAGTTTTTTCTCTTGACCCTGTCCCTTTTCAAAAGTGTTTGCCTTTGATTACCTCCTCCCCCATCTGCCCTCCCTTCTATTGTACCCTCTTTTTATCCCCTTCCTCCTCCTTTCCTGTGGGGGTAAGATACCCAGTTGAGTATGTATGTTATTCCCTCCTCAGGTCAAATCTGATGAGAGGAAGATTCATTCATTCCCCCTCACCTGCCCCCTCTTCCTTTCCAATGAACTGTTTTTCTTGCCACTTTTATGTGAGATAATTTACCCCATTCTATCTCTCCCTGTCTCCCTCTCTCAATATATTCCTCTCATCCCTTAATTAGATTTTTTTAGATATCAACCCTTCATATTCAACTCACCCTGTGCCATATATATATATATATATATATATATATATATATATATATATATATGTATGTATGTATATAGTGTGTGTGTGTGTATGTATGTATATTCCCTTCAGCTACCCTAATACCAAGGTCTCATGAATTACACACATCTTTTCATGTAGGAATGTAAACAAAACAGTTCAACTTTAGTAAGTCCCTTATGATTTCTCTTCTTGTTTACCTTTTCATGCTTCTCTTAATTCTTGTGTTTGAAAGTCAGATTTTCTATTCAGCTCTGGTCTTTTCACTGAGAAAGCTTGAAAGTCCTCTATTTTATTGAAAATCCATATTTTGCCTTGGAGCATGATACTCAGTTTTGCTGGGTAGGTGATTCGTGGTTTTAATACTAGCTCCTTTGACCTCCAGAATATCATATTCCAAGCCTTTCGATCCCTTAATGTAGAAGCTGCTAGATATTGTATTATCCTGAATGTGGTTCCACAATACTCAAATTGTTTCTTTCTGGCTGCTTACAGTGTTTTGTACTTGATCTGGGAGCTCTGGAATTTGATGACAATATTCCTAGGAGTTTTCTTTTGGGGATCTTTTTCAGGAGGCGATCTGTGGATTCCTTCAATTTCTGTTTCACCCTCTGGCTCTAGAATATCAGGGCAGTTCTCTTTGATAATTTTTTGAAAGATGATATCTAAGCTCTTTTTGATCATGGCTTTCAGGTAGTCCAATTTTTAAATTCTCTCTCCTGGATCTATTTTCCAGGTCAGTGGTTTTTCCAATGAGATATTTCACATTGTCTTCCATTTTTTCATTCCTTTGGTTCTGTTTTACAATATCTTGATTTCTCATCAAGTCACCAGCTTCCACTTGCTCCAATCTAATTTTTAAGGTAGTATTTCCTTCAGTGATCTTTTGGACCCCCTTTTCCCATTTGGCTAATTCTGCCTTTCAAGGCATTCTTCTCTTCATTGGCTTTTTGGAGCTCCTTTGCCATTTGACAGTCTGTTTTTTAAGGTGTTATTTTCTTCAGTATTTTTTGGTTCTACTTTAGCAAATCATTGACTTGTTTTTCATGGTTTTCTCACATCATTTTCATTTCTCTTCCCAATTTTTCCTCTACTTCTCTTACTTCCTTTTCCAAATCCTTTTTGAGTTCTTCCATGGCCTGAGACCAATTCATATTTTTCTTGGAGGCTTTTGATGTAGGCTCTTTGACTGTTAACTTCTTCTGGCTGTATGTTTCGGTCTTCTTTGTGACCAAAAAAAGATTCCAAAGTCGGAAACTGAATCTGAGACTGTTTTCACTGCCTGTTCATGTTCCCAGCCAACTACTTGACCCTTGAGCTTTTTGTCGGTGTATGACTGCTTGTAGAGTATAGAGTACTTTGTCCCAAGCTTGAGGGGCTGCACTGCTGTTTTCATAGCTACTTCTACACAGCAAGCTCTGCCACACCAGCGCTCCTTCTCCCCCAAGAACAGCCAACCAGGATTGCAGCCCAGATTCAGGCAGGGTAAAGCAGGCTTTTCACTCCCACTCTGATTTGTTGCTTAATTCCTCCCACCAGGTGGGCCTGGGGCTGGAAGCAGCTGCAGCTATAGCTCTGTAAGCAGCCTCAGAGCTGCACCACCTCCACCACCCCTGGGGTGGTGGTAGACCGCCAACTCTTTTCACTCTATCCCAGCAGCTTTTCCCACTAACCTCTGTTGTCTTTGGGGTTTATGGGTTGAGAAGTCTGGTAACTGCCACAGCCTAATGATTCAGGGCCCTACTGCCTGTTCTGCCCAGCTCCCGGTCTGGTTGGTCCTGGCGCAGCTCACACTGAGCTCTGCTCCGCTCCGCTCCCAGCTCTGTGTGATAGACCCTTCCCAGTGACCATCCAGGCTGTGCTGGGCTGGAGCCCTGCTTCCCTCTGCCATTTTGTGAGTTCTGCAGCTCTAGAATTTGTTCAGAGCTGTTTTTTATAGGTGTTTGGAGGGACCTGGGGGAGAACTTAGGCAAGTCCCTGCTTTCCAGCCGCTATCTTCAAATTGCTGTAATTCTTGTTGGCTTCTGATTCAAATGTAGCCCCAGTGCAGCTTTTGGTCCAGCCAGATTATTTACCTCCTGAATATTTTAGGCCTTTGGGTATCAGATTGATTAGAGAAGTATTTAGAGTATTCACATCAGAGATATGACACATGGGGAACTCCTGTAGGTCAGTATAAAAGGACAACATTTTGTGAGTGTCCCCTGGGAGCCACTCTGTTTCCTACTCAACCTTGCAGATTTCCTTGGGACATTAATTCTTCCTGACTGGGAGAAAGCTGCAATTCCAGGAGAAAACAAGAGATGGAAACTTGCCTGTCCTGACCATGAAGATATGAAGAGGTGATATCCTCAGTCAGCAGCTAGTAGCTCCAGTGGACACTTGCTACAGCAAGTGACAAGAACAATTAGGTGATAGAGGCAGAACCTATGACAAAGAAAAGGCAGGGACTCTTCTGAGCATTCCCCAAAACCTCTCCAAACATCTTTAAATGATGCCTCAAAATAAATTCTAGAGCAAGAGAACCCGCACAACGACTAAGTGAAACAATGATCCAGTCCAAGACAGCTTAGAGGGTCAGCACAAAAGGTCTGTTGCACCGAGATGAGAGTCCAGTGCAGGTCATGTCCCAGCAGACCAGAGGCAGGTCTTGGGGAGCTAGGGTGGTGACTGAATCTGTGGTAGTTTCCTGACCTCTCAGCACTCAGTAAGGGGGTTAGACAACTGGTCAAAAGGAGATTGCAGAGGTCCCTTTGCTGGCACCAGGGGCAGAACTCTGTTGCAGTGTTCATACCTGGATCTGGGTCTCAGTTCCAGGAAGAAGAGAAGCCCTAGCATACCAGAGCTTGCAGCCACCGGGGACCTGGGACCCGGTTCATGTTCTAGGATGGAAAAGTGCTTGTATTCACTCACAGAACAGAGCAGGAGAATATACCTATTCCTAAGTCATACCACCTTGGAAGAACTGAAAACTTACAGGTTCCCCAGAATTACTCTGAAAACATCTGCACAAAAACCTGACTCGAGTCAGTGCCCCCTTCACTCCATAGGCAGAGTGCCACTTTAGCATACATAGAGTCAAAAGTCAAGAAATTGTTTAGCAAAATGAGCAAACAGCAGAAAAACATCCATTTTTTCTTTATTTTTGTTCGTGTTTTCTTTCATAGCATGCCTATGTGGAAATATGTTTTTGCATGATAACACATGTATATTCTATGTCAAATTGCCTTCTCAATGGGCATGGTAAGAAGAGGGAGGGAAAGAATTTGGAACTCAAAATTTTGCAAAAAGAATGTTAATCATTTTTACATGTAATTCGTGAAAAATAAAATATTACATCTTTTAAAAAATGAAGCGATGAGATCATTTTTCTTTCTTCTACCTCTTGATTTGGATATTGGAAGTTTTACAGTGCTTCTTTATTAAGGGGTGAGAGCCTTTCTTTCCCTTGGAGAACAAAGCATGTCCCAGCAGAATAGGGAAAGGGAACTACCCATAGCTCCTAAGTTTTAAAGTTATACATTTCACTTTTGATATTATTTCATTCAATGCAATTTCATTTAAATGCTAATTCACTGAATCCTTTGAGATTTCTGAAAAAGAGAGAAGACTTCAGGGAAAATAAGGGGGAGAACTAGAACAATGACCAAAAGAATTATCAATTATTAAGTTCTGGGCCCTTCACTCACATGGAACATTCTCGGTCTCTATTCCTGGCCACCTGGTGGAAGGCATAATCTAGCCATTATATTTCATCCTGGAGTCTGTTAAGCCAAAGAACTCTGGAGAAAGAAGACAAGAATATGGACTAGAGCATGATACTGGTCATCAGTCCCTGAGTCTTAGACCAATCAGCTTCTCACTCGCTCTACAAGAATCAGAATGTCCTTACCCCTAAGCTTGAGACAAAAACCAAAGAAACCTCTAGGAGTGAGCCATAGAGGTTATAAAATCTATGAGTAATAGACAACATTACATGTGAAGCTGGTCAGATAGGCAACTCGATTCTGGAATACCATTTGGTGGTTCAGCTCCAAGTAATTGCTCCAGACAAATTCCCTGGTGTCTGGTAAAACACAACCCTTTCCAGTGGGTATTGGAAAGATCCACCCACAAGCTATTTCTGGAGGTTCCTTTTGGGAGGCATTTCCCAACACCCCTGCTTTTTTCCCCCTTTAAAGAAATGCAAATTGATCTTTTTGATTCTAATTCATTCTGATAATTCTAGCTGTTTACAGAGAGTTGGTTCTCAAATCTATGTCTTCAGCCTCTTTCCTAAGTATTATAACTGCATTTCCATCCAGTTCTTGGGTGCTTCCACTTGTTTTTCCTGAGAGTAGCTCAAATTTAGTATGTCTTAAATTTAACTCATTAGTTTCCCCGCAAAGACCTGTTCCTTCCTGACTTGCTACTTTTTGCCGATAGCATTATCCCCTCTGTTCACCCAGGCTCAAAACTTCAAGTATATGTTGATCTATTCTTTGTTATAACCCTTCCATTCTAATCAGTGGCCATATTCTGTCATTGTTACCCCTCAAATATCTCTTGCATTCAAACTTCTTTTTTCATTGTTCTCCCTGTTCAGTGTTGGGACTGTATTAGTTATTGCCTTTTCCATTACTATAGCTTCCCAAGGAGTTGTCATTGTGGTGATGCAGCAGGTAGAACATCATCCTTGGATACAGGAAGATAGAACTTACAGGACATCCCAAAAATCAGTGCAGTTTTATGCTTTAATTAGTCCAAAAGTATAAATTCTATGAACTTGCCCCCAAAATATGAAAGGCTAATTATATATTTAGTTGATTTTCTGACTTTACAAAAACTTTCATCAGCTGCTGGTCAATAACTGAAAGGATTGCATTTGTGATCCTAGACTTAAGATCATCCAGAGAATGAAGTTTTGGTATGTATTTGGCACATTGGAACCCACAAAAAAAGTTTAGTGGAGATTGATCAAGTGAATGAGGTGGCCAAACAAGAGGACCTAGTGTATCGATCCAACTCTCTTAAGTGTCATCCAAAAACAATTTCATACAATGCATAATGACATGATGTCTCTTATTGTTAAGATTACAATTTAAAATTTATGATTCAAAATTCATAAAACTTGATAATGGTCAAAGAATATGAGCAAACATTCAGAAGAAAAAACTATCAATAGTAGCATGAAAAATGCTCTAAATCATTGCTTATTAGAAAAATGCAAATTAAAACAACTTAGAGATACCACCTCATGCCTATCAGGTTGACTAATTTGACAGAAAAGGAAAATGGCAAATGCTGGAGGGAATATGGAAAAATTGGGACACTAATGTACCATTGCAGAACTTAGGAACTACTCCAACCATTCTGGAGAATAATTCTGAACTACACTCAAATGGCTATAAAACTATGCATACCCTTTGACTCAGCAATACTACTGCGAGGTCTATGTCCCAAAGAGATCAAAGAAGAGGAAAAAGGACCTATCTGCACAAAAGTCTTTATAACAGCTCTTTTTATGGTAGCAAAGAATTGGGAATCTATGGATGCCCATCAATTGGCAAATGGCTGAACAAGTTGTGTTACATGGTTGCGATTACGCTCATCAGGTTTCTTTACAGAATGAATGCTCTGCTGCTTAGGAAACTGTGTTCTCAACCTGAAGGTCTTCCCATATTCATCTTAAAAAAAAGAAGACAAAAATAGTCCCTGCCCTCAAGAAGCTTACTTTCTAAGAACAGAAATGTGGTTTTTTGTTTGTTTTATAATTAATGGGTCTGCTTTCCTACCCACTAACCATCTCTATAACTCCTTTGTAATCTGCCTTTTATTCCAGTCATTCTATTAAAACTGATCTCTCAAAGTTAAAAAAAAAAAAGAATGGTCACATCATTTCACAACTCCACCAAGAATGCATTAATTTCTCAACTTTTCCATATCTCCTGAAGCATTTGTTATTTTCCTTTTCTGTCATATTAGCCAACCTGATACGTGTGAGGTGGTACCTCAGTGTTACTTTAATCTGCACTTCTCTAATCAATAGTGATTTAGAGCATTTTTTTCATGACTCTAGATAGCTTTGATTTCTTCTTCTGCAAACTGCCTATTCATATCCTTTGACCAGTTATCAATTGGGAAATTGTTGCGGGCCCCCAAGCCTTGCAACTATACTCGGCGTTCTCCCCAAGCCCCAGGCCTTTGCCTAGCAAAGGGCCTGATCTCACGGACAATGTATGGGGCTGGAGCCGAAAGATGGTGAATGACTCCAAATTTTATTTCAGCAAGCAGCAGTTTTATATCTTTAGTGACGTAGGTACATTCTTTGGTTACGTGGGTGAAGGACAGGTAAAAATCAAGACACCTGGATACTAGGACTGCCCCGACTCTGCCTACTCTCCTCCCCTTCTCTTCCCTCGCTAACCCGAAGCTCCCTGCGGGGCAGGCAGTCCAGGCAAAGAACCAGAAGTTCCATGTGTTCTGGCAAACCCAGACAGAGAACCGGAAGCTCCATGTGCTCAGGCAGGCCCGGGCAAAGACCTGGAATTGCTAGGGAGGCAACAAAGGCAAGACCCCTCCTCCTGGCTCCACCCATATCTCAAAGCCCCGAGTTTATCTCAGCAGGCCCCTGGGCCTGGAGGTCCGAGGAGGGCACGGCTCAGCTCTAACTTGGCCCGCAACAGGAAATAACATGTAATCTTATAAATTTGACTTAGTTCTCTATATGTTTGAAAAATCAAACTTTTATCAGAGAAACTTGCTGTAAAACTTTTTCCTCAGTTTCTTGCTTTTCTTCTACTCTTGGCTACATTGATTTTGTTTTTGCAAAACTGTTTCAATTTCATGTAATCAAAATTATGCATGTTGTCTCTAGTGATGTTCTCTCTCTCTTGTTTGCTCATAAATCCTTCTTTTATCCATATGTCTGAAAGGTAAATTATTCCATGCCCTGCCACCCCCAATTTGCTTATGATATCACCCTTTATGTCTAAATCATGTATCCATTTTCACCTTATTTTGGTGTATCATTTGAGTTGTTGGTCTATACTTAGTTTCTACCAAACTACTTTCCAGTTTTCCCAGCAATTTTTGTGAAATAGTGAATTCTTTACCCCAAGCCCTGTATCTTTGCACTTCTCAAACACTAGGTTTCTATGGTCCTTTACTTCTTATACTCACATTTTTAATTGGGGACTTACCCTTGGGACTTGTGGTGAGTTAGTGGAAAGTGATAGGGAAAGAGAGTGGCACTGTGACCTCACTGATAAAAGGAATTCCAGGATGAGTAAATGCCCTCTACCAGTGCGAGTCAACATCTTCTCAGCAATTTCTAGACTTAGAGAGTGCTTAACCAGGGGTTAAGTGTTGTGCCTTACAGTCAAACAGCAGGTACATTTTAGAGGTTTAACTTGAACCAAACCCTATCTCTCTGGCCACTATATGATGCTGCCTTTGGGGAAAGTAGTAGCAATTAAAAATAAAAGCACAGAGTCTCAATAACACATTTGAAAATAAAACACATACTAGGAAACAAAAAGACCTTGAGACAGGGACACTGGATAATTTTATTACTACCTCATTAAATGGAATATATACTTTAAAAAACAAACTGCACAGAAGAGTTTATGGTTTTTGTCCACTGCCCTCTTTTTTGGGTATTTTTTTTATGAATCAGAACGTTTGTGCTTGTGGAATGCTGAGTTCATGCTTTTTAAAATAGGAGGCAGAGAAAAGGAATACAGGCAGCTCTTGTCTGTAAAGGAAAACAATCTGCATCAAAGAAGAGATGGAGTAGAGAGAGTTACATTTAAGATGGATTATGTACATTTTACTTTTCACAATTCCCAGCCAAGCTGTATGATTATTATTACTATTCGTTTTCCTGTGATTGTATTACCAAGGCAATATTCACAATGGTTGCTATTATTATGAATATGCCAACATGGTTCTGAATCTCAAAATATAACAGACTTTCTATATAGAAGACAGAAGCAAAACATTTATTCAGACACCAGAAAACCAAATCCCCAAACCAGTAAGTCCAATCCATCCAAGCAAAAGAGAAGTTAAAACACATTATGATTACAGAGAGCACTTCCATTCCATGGCCTTTCCCCACTTCCCACAAACACATTCACAGCACAGCTAACTTGCCTCCTCTCTCTCCCTCAGCTCTAACTGCTCTGACCTCACTTCCTCTCAGTTCTACTAACCTCCTTCCTACTCCACTGTTTCCTGTTCTACTCGTTCAGCAAGCTCCTCCCACCACATGTGACTTAGGCTTCCTGTGATGTAAGCAGGTCACATGGGCCTATTAATGGATGGGGAAAATCTTCAAGTTAAGCAAAAATACATTATCAATACAGTAATCTTCTTGCAAGAAGAAGAAAAATAAAGTGGTGATATTAGCAACTTTTAATATAGTAATACATATGAAGTCCTTCCAACAGTACTTTTTTTCTTAAATAATTTCCTGTCAACTAAGTCTTTGCTTTTGTTTCATGCTTTGGTTACATTTGAAGATGTCTCACCCCAACCCCCAATCAGACAGACTGTTGCTGTCCTTCATTCTCAAAGAGGACCAAAATGACATCACTATGCTAGAGTGAAGTTTTAACATTTCTGATTGTGGCTGATCAGACCTATACGAGATCAGAATGCTCTACAACAGGTTGGGCACAAATAGATCATGCGAACATTTGGGGTGGATATTCTAAATTTGTGCATCCTGTGTTTCCTTGGAGCTGTTTCGATTCTGCTTTGCTCATAGAGCACAGAACCTTCTCTGACATGGGAACAGCATGCTGAGAGGTCCTGTGCCAGTGTCTCCCATGTCACACAATCAATTTCAAAGTTCTTGAGAGAGACCTTGAGAGTATTCTTGTATTGCTTCTTCTGACCACCACGTGAATGCTTGTCCTGTGTGACTTCTCCATAAAATAGTCTTTTTGGCAAGCATGCATTTTGCATTCAAACAATGTGGCCAATTCATTGGAGTTGCACTCTCTGGAGCAGAATTTGAATGGTGGGCAGTTTAGTTTGAGTGATGACCTCAGTGTCTGGTAGCTTATCCTGCCAGGTAACTTTCAGAATCTTCCTAAGACAATTCAAATGGAAGCAATTCAGTTTCCTGTCATGGCACTGGTAGACTGTCCAGGTTTCACAGGCATACAACAATGAGGTCAGCACAATGGCTCTGCAGACCTTTGTAGCAACAATTTGGCTAGCAGCAGCTGTTGAGGTATAACACCCAACAAGACTAGCAACAAGAGCTGCCAGCACAGGTTCTTTGATCTGCTTTTCTAAGGAAAGTAACTTTAAGGGGTTAACAATCTCACTTTAATCAAACATACATATACAACTCACTTAGTTGAGGAGGAAAAGGCAGCACCCTGAACTCCAGAGGAAACACAAATAGATTACAAACATACATTATATAAGCAGAGCAAATAAACATGAATCCACAGACAGGTGTGTCAGTAAGGCAATAATAACAATGTAGATGATAACTGTCCAAATGCCTATGCGGTTCTGTATCTCAAAGTATATGAGACTCTCCACATAGAAGGTAGAAGAAGTAAACCATGTATTCAGACACCAGAGAACCATATCCCACAAGCCATTTATCCAGTCTACCACAGCAGTAAAGCATGCCACACACAATATCACATCCTGGAGCCTCGCCATCCCAAAACCTCTCTGACCCCTGCTGGGTCAGAAGATTATGACAGCCATTAGCAGCCATAACTGCTTTCTCTCTCTCTCAGCATTTCCTGTGACATAACTTCCTTTTCCTGTCAGGAAACTCCTCCCACCATATGTGACAGGTTTCCTGTGACATAAGCAGGTCATGTGGTCTATTAATGGGTAGGAAAGATCTTCAAATCTAAATTGCTATTACAACAGGCCTCTTATCTGTCTGATCAAATCACAATAGTTCCCAGAGAAGAACCAATTGGTCTCTGTTAGCAAAGCTGGGGGGCAGTTACAACGGCTTGTCCAGAGTCTCAATACTCCTTCCATGAGTGAACCCCAAAGGAAAAATGCCAACCTCTGAGTTTATATACCCTGTTCAAGGTCAAAGGGTGTCACAGCAGGCAAATCAAACCCACATGACTTAAAAGCATCACAAACATGTGACTCAAACCCATGTGAACTAGGCTTTCCCTTGAGGTAAGGAGGTCATCAAAGACTGCTGATTTAATCAAAGAAACAAAAGCCAGACTCATCAAGGGCACGTTATTAAATAAGTGCTCCAAAAGAGAAAACAGTAAAAAAAAAAAAAAAACAAGTCCCACCTTAATTACTGATACAACCTTCAGTTTGGTAGTCAATCTAATACCTCTGCTCTCCCACACTTTTCTTTGGAGCCTCTCAAACACTGAGCTAGCTCTGGCAATGCATACATCAACCTCATTATCAAAGTGTACCTCCCTGGAAAGTACACTACCAAGGTTAAGTGAACTTATCCACAGCATTCACAACTTCTTCATTTGCTGTAACTGATGGTTCCACATATGGATAGTGTGGTGGTGGCTAATGGAGCACATGTGTTTTCTTGGTGTTAATTGTTAGGCCAAAATTAGCACAAGCAGCAGAGAAGTGATCCTTACTTTGTTGCATCTCAGCTTCAGAGGCCGTACTGAGGGTACAACCATCTGCAAACAGAAATTCATGCACCAATACTTTGGTCTTGGCCTACAGCCTTTTCAAGTTGAAGAATTTACCATCAGTGCAGTAGCTGACCTTGATGTTGTGTTCATCCTCATTGAAAGCAGACAGACAGACACACACACACATACACACACACACAACACACACACACACACACACACACACACAAACACACTTGCATAAACAAACATATTTCCCCCTTGAAAGGGGGAAGTTGCTCATACTACCACTTTCTTTTTTCTTCTTGCAAGAAGATTATACAGGAAAATCAATGGAAATAATAATCATAATAATAACTACTTAGCATTTAGCCTCTAGTACTTTTTTAAGGTTTGCTAAGTAATTTACAAATATTATCCCATTTAATCCTCTGAAGAAATTTTTGAGGTAATTGCTATTATTATCCGTATTTTACGGTAGAGGAAACTAAGGCAGGGAGCTGTCTAGTGGCAGCTCACCCAATTAGTGTGTTACACCAGATTTGAACTCAAGTTTTCCTGACTCCAGGTCTAGCTCTGTCCACTGCACCACTAAGCTGCTATGATAAGTTCATATATTTAGAGCTGGAAGCAACCTAAGAGGTCATGAAGTTCCACCTTCTCATTTTAAAAGATGAGGAAAGAGGGGCTCATGGAGTTTAAGTACTTTTACAAAGTCACACTGGTAGAGGCCAAGCTGAGGCTCACAACCTAGGAGTCACCATTAATTTCTGACTCTTGCCCTCTCCCCACCCCATTTTTATTGTGCAGCGATGTCGTGGGATTTCTCTCTAACATCTTTCTTATACACCCTTCTTTCTCTTCTGACGATGCTACCACCCTGGTCCCTGCTCTTACCATCTCATGCCCAGGCTATTGCAAAAGATTTCTGATCAATCTCCCTGCCACAAGTCCCTCCCCTCTAGCTGTTGAAGTCCTCCTCTCAGCTGTTAAATTGATCCTCCTCTACCTAAGATCTGGTCATGTCAGCTCCCTTTCTAATAAATTCCATTGGTTCCCCATTCCAGAATCAAATATAAAAACCTATTGGATTTTCTAACCCCTTCTTAAAGTGGTTCCCTCCTACCTTTCCAGTCTTTATGAACTACTCCATCATTATAACACTCTATCCCCTGATTCCAAGCATTTTCTTTCTTTTTTTAATAGTATTTTATTTTTTCCAATCATATGGAAAGACAATTTTACCACTCATTTTTTCTTTTTTTATTAATTTATTTTGAACTTGAATACAAAATAAGAAAAGAAAAAAAATTGCCATGAGCACAGCACAACATAAGAGAGGATTGAAAATTTAAGCAATAAATTTTCATTTCAAGAAAGCCTGCATAATAAAAATTACACATCATGTTCAGAGCTGTCCATCTTTGCTTCCTTGTTGGTCTTTTTGTGTTTTCTGCTGTGTACTTTTTACTTTGTTCTTTTTCCCTCCTTCATCTCCCTCCCCCAAAAAGGCTACAATTAACTTCATGTATATGTGTGCACACACATACATGTGCATATATATATATGCATATACACATACACAAACATACACTTACATATATACATACATACACTTACATACACATACATATACATACATTTATATGATCATAAGCATATATGCACATATACATTCATATGCATTTATATAAGACAATACTATGCTTGTTTGTCCTCTGTTTCTCTGAAGATGGATAACATCTTCCTTCATATGTTCAAGTCTTTCCATATTTTTTAAATCTGCCAACTCATCATTTCCCACACCACAGCAATAGTCCAACCTTATGTGGTCTAGTTATTTTAAACAGTCTAAAACAATATTGATTAATATGGCTGACATATAGTGTAGTTACCCTATTTTTTCTTTTAATCAAATCAATTCTAGCTTTAACTTTGAAATCATGATGCTTTTTTTACCTAGTAAATTCTATTCCTGATCTCTATTTTGTGTATCTCTTGTGTGTATCTCTTATTTCCTATCCCTTCTGACTCCTCTGCTTACTTCTACCTGCTGCTTTGCCCTCCTATTATTTAATCTACCCCCCACCAAAGATCCCTACTTTTTCTTCTCCCCCCCTTTTCCCTTACTCACTTCTTTCTGCCTGAATTTAGAAGACTTTTATTCTTCCAAATATATGTTGTTCTTTATCCCATCTTTGTTAATCTAGACACCCTTCCACAATACCTCCCTTATTCTATTCCCTCACCCTCTTATTTCTTTATAAATTTAGAAGACTTTTATTCTCTGCCAAATGTATATGTTGTTTTCTCTTTTACCCAGATCTGATGTGAGTAGGTTCCCTCTAAAAATCCCTTCCTTATCCTGTCCCCTCTCCCCAGCCCCTTAGCTTCTTACTTCTTTCTGAATTTAGAAGATTTTATACCCTTCTAAAAATATATGTATTGTTCCATCTTTAATCCATTCTCGATGACAGTAGGGTTCCAGAACTACCATCTCCAGCTCTCCTTCCCCATCTGTTTCAACAATCCGGCTAGCAGCTCCTGTGAGGGTGTAAAGCCAACAACAACCAGCTCACTGACGCTGCAAGCCCAGGTCCTTTTCATCTGCTTTACTAAAGAAAGCAACGTTAAAGGGTTAACAATCTTACTTTAATCCAGCATACAAATATCATTTACTTAGTTCAGGGGGAAAAACCAGCACCCTGAATTGCAGACCAAATACAATTCATAGTTATCAACATCTGAGTGTTCAGCCGGGGAGCTCATTAGAACGGCTGGCCCAGAGTCACACGCCACTCCTGCTGTGGCTCAGAGCTCCAAGTGAGAACGCTAACCTGTGTGCTTATATATCCTCTTCAGGCCCTGACCTCACCCAGGCTGGGCGTGGAGAAGTTCCCCACCCCCAATATCACATCAGATACAAATCAATGGTTCCCAATAAAAGGTCAACAGCAAAAAGTCCCACCTTAATTACTATTACATTGTCCACCCCTTTCCAGGGTGTATGGACTAACAATATCTAAATTAAAGGGTCATGGATCCTGGAACAAAATAGAAACATTATACATTACAATCATGTTCAGGGAAATACAACAAAACATATCATTCACAACAAAGCAAAACATATCATTCAGTGCCATTACCAAATATTTGTTTACAATTCAAATGTCCACCCCTAGGTCTCAGCAAGTTAATCTCTTTAAGCAGTACAGAATGTCCAAGCAAAGCTCTTCTTGAGTGTCCTCCCCGCACAGCAGTTGCAGGCTTCCTGCTGTCACCCTCAGGTACCAGCATGCTTTAATTAGCAAAGTCCCAACACAAAGTCCAAATTGAGTTCTCTTGGGGATGTGTCCTTCTCCCCACACTGCTCCAGCACCCCACTTCCAAGTCCTGGGGGGGCAGCTGGGCAACAAAACCAACAGGGTGGGGTCCCTGGGGGTCCACAGCACTTCCCCCACCCCACCATAGACAAATCCACCCCTCCCTCCTGGGTCCCAAACAGTCCCAGAGGAAGGCAGGAAAAAGTCACACTCCGTGCCTTGCTGCAAAGTTTCCATCTTGCCCCAGGACTGAACTCCAGCCTCCTGGGTTCCTGGTTGTCCAGCTCTGGCTGGCCAGGCCTGGCTTCTGCCAGAATCCCAATGTAGGTGATTCCCCGCCTCTGTGCTCACCTCACCAAAGTCAGCTAGAAGGCAGCTCACCGCTCTCACTTTTCCAAAGTTCTCATGCAGGTAGTCTTCTGCTCTGTCTGGGTAAATACTTTGGCAGTCACTGTCTACTTCCTCCTTCTCCTCACCAGCCACTCCTGCCAAATCTTCAGGAACACCATTCTCCACTTTTTGTCTGAAGTCTGTCGGAAGGCATTTCAGGCATTTCTCCGCTCCTGTTCCAAGACTCCGCATACAATACAATCTCAAAACATTCACTCTTTCAGCACAGTCCTCCAGAGCCGGGCTTATCAGCTCAAGCCCTTTCTCCAGCCATCCAACCCTGCCCCATGCCTCATCTTGTTCTCCTCCCACAGCCTCTGCTCTGGCTTCTAGCCTCTGGAGGGCTAATAGGGTAGGGAGAGGGAAGGAGAGGTTATCTCCCAGAGCCCCTGCTCTGACCTCCTGGGAAACCACTCCCATCTTTGCCATTTGCCCGTTCTCCTTCAGGCCTCTGGGGCTCCACAGAACCATAGCCACCACAAGTACAAAGAGCAATCCAAAAACTGGGAAACATTCAGCCACCCCAGTACCCCAAAACACCATACTTTCCTTCTAAAATGCAGATCCTGTTCGTGACACCATTAGTTTCAACAATCTGGCTAACAGCTGCTGTGAGGGTGTAAAGCCAACAACAACCAGCTCACAGAACACTGCAAGCCCAGGTCCTTTTCATCTGCTTTACTAAGGAAAACAACGTTAAGGGGTCAACAATCTTACTTTAATCCAGCATACAAATATCATTTACTTAGTTCAGGGGGAAAAACCAGCACCCTGAATTACAGACCAAATACAATTCATAGTTATCAGTATCTGAGTGTTCAGCCGGGGAGCTCATTAGAACAGCTGGCCCAGAGTCACACGCCACTCCTGCTGTGTTTCAGAGCTCCAAGCGAGAACGCTAACCTCTATGCTTATAAATCCTGTTCAGGGCCCCAATCTCACCCAGGCTGGGCGTGGAGAAGGTCCCCACTCCCAATATCACATCAGATACAAATCAATGACTCCCAATTGTCTCAGTGCTGAGAAATACAAAAACATCCCACTTTATCTGCCCCATTCAAACAAAGGCCAGAATCATTAAAGGTCAACAGCAAAAAGTCCTACCTTAATTACTATTACACCATCTAATTCCTCTGTGTCAGTTCTTCCTCTCACACCTCATTTGTATAAGATAATTACTCTTTTCCTGAATGATTTTGCTTTTTAGTATCACATCATACACAGCTCTACTCCAATCTTTCTTTTGAACTACCCAATTACTAATAACAATTTTAGACATGGAGTTTCACATTTTTACACATAAAAAGTAAACAGTCTGTCCTTATTGAGTCCCTTGCAATTAGTCATTGGTGTTTTTCTTATATTTCTCTTGGATCTTGTAAGTCAAGTTTTCTTTTAAGTTCAGGTCTTTCTACAACAAAATCCCCAAACTCTGGCAATTCATTGAATGTCCTTTTTTCATTCAGGATTATGATTAAATTTGCTGTGTGTGATATTTTCACCTGCAGCCCCAGTTGTTTTGCTCTTTGCTATATAGCGTTCCAAGACTTGTGGTCTTTTAGTGTAGACACTACTAGGTCTTGTGTGATTCTAATTGTGGCTTCATCATATTTGAATTGTTTTTTTCTTGTTGCTTATGGTATTTTCTCCTTGAGCTGGAGGTTTTGGAATTTGACTTTTATTTTAGCACCTTTTTGAAGAATCTTAAGCACTTCTTTGTTTTATTAAATAGAGAATACTGAACATAACCTTTTCTTGGTGATTCAAGGGTAGTCATTATACACATCAGTAAATGTACAACCTAGATGATTTATACTATAACATCTTTTTCAGCTGTAGAGGCATAATAAGAACAACTTTTTGGTTCAATGGAAAGTTATTAAGAAATAAATTTTTCTCTAGTCTAAAGTCCTTTCCAAATTACCTGAAAGAATGAAATTTTATTGGTTCTTAATCAAAGTTCTAAAAAAAATAATGCCTGCTACTAAAATCCTCTCCCCTCTTTCTCTTAGGACTAATCCCTTTCTTTTTTGTGTGATCATTTTCTTTATTTGATATTTTTTAGTTTTCAGCATTGATTTCCACAAGATTTTGAGTTACAAATTTTCTCTCCATTTCTACCCTCCCCCCACTTCAAGATGGCATATATTCTGATTGTCCCGTTCCCCAGTCAACCCTCACTTCTATCACTCCCCTTCCCTTCCCCCCCATCCCTTTTCCCTTTACTTTCTTGTAGGGCAAAATAGATTTCTATGCCCCATCGCCTGTACATCTTTGAGTTCCAAATTCTCTCCCCTCCTCCCTCCCCACCCACTCTCCCTAAGAAGGCAAGCAATTCAACACAGGCCACACATGTATCATTATGCGAAACACTCCCATAAACAGTCAGAGCTGCACTGCCTCCACCACCCCTGGGGCAGTGGCAGATCAGCCACTCCTTTCACTCTGTCTCTGCAGCTTTTCCCACTAATCTTCTCTGTTGTCTTTGGTGTTTGTGGGTTGAGAAGTCTGGTAGCTGCCACAGCTCAATGATTCAGGGCCCTACCACCTGTTGCGCCTGGTTCCCGGTCTGGTTGGTCCTGGCATGGCCCATGCTGGGCTCTGCTCTGCTCCGCTCCCAGCTCTGTGTGATAGACCCTTCCCAGTGACCATCCAGGCTGTCCTGGGCTAGATCCCTACTTCCTTCTGTTATTTCATGGGTTCTGCAGCTCTAGAATTTGTTCAGAGCCATTTTTATAGGTGTTTGGAGGGATGTGGCAGGGAGCTCACACAAGTCCCTGCTTTTCAGCCACCATCTTGGCTCTGTCCCCCTGGAATATCGCATTCCAAGCCCTTTGATCCCTTAATGTAGAAGCTGCTAGAACTTGTGTTATCCTGATTGTGTTTCCACAATACTCACATTGTTTCTTTCTGCCTGCTTGCAATATTTTCTCCTTGACCTAGGAACTCTGGAATTTTGCTACAGCATTCTTAGTTTTCCTTTTGTTTCCTTAGTTTTCCTTTCTTTCAAGAGGCAATCAGTGGATTCTTTCAATTTCTCTTTTTCCTTCTGGTTCTAGAATATCAAGGCAGTTTTCCTTGATATTTTCTTGGAAGATGATATCTAGGCTCTTTTTTTTTTTGATCATGGCTTTCAGGTAGTTCAATAATTTAAAAATTATCTCTCCTGGATCTATTTTCCAGGTCAGTGGTTTTTCCAATGAGATATTTCACATTATCCTCTATTTTTCCATTCTTTTGGTTCTGTTTTATAATTTTTTGATTTATCATAAAGTCATTAGCTTCCATTTGCTGCATTCTAATTTTTAAGGAATTATTTTCTTCAGAGAGCTTTTGGACCTCCTTTTCCATTTGGCCAATTCAGCTTTTTAAGGTATCCTTCTCCTCATTGGCTTTTTTGGACGTCTTTTGCCATTTGGGTTAGTCTACTTATTAAGGTGTTATTTTCTTCCGTATTTTTTGGGTCTCCTTTAGAAAGCTGTTGAATCATTTTTCATGATTATCTTGTATCACTCTCATATCTTTTCTCAATTTTTCCTCTACTTCTCTTACTTGATTTTCAAAATCTTTTTTGAGCTCTTCCATGGCCTGTGACCGATTCATATTTTTCTTGGAAGCTTTTGATGTAGGATCTTTGACTCTATTGTCTTCTGGTTGTATATTTTAATCTTCTTTGTCACCAAAGTAAAATGTTATAGTCTGAGTTTTTGTAATGCTATCTGCTCATTTTCCCAGCCAATTGGTACTTGACTTTTGAGCTCTTTGTCAAGGTGTGACTCTGCTTCCAGGGTGGAGAGTACTCTGTCCTAAGCTTCAGGGTTTTTGCACCACCAGCACCCCTCCTCCCCCGAGGATCACCACTCAGGACTGTGACCCAGATCCTAGCAGGGCAAAGCAAGAGAATCCTGCCTCAGTGCCACCAAAGAGATTCCTGCAATACCACTCTGATCAGCTGCTTAATTTCCCCCACTGTCTGTGGGCCTGGAGCCCTGGAGCTGCTGCAGCTGCTGCTACCACCTCCACTTCCCTGGGACTGGGGCCAGACCATGCCCTTCTCTCACTCAGGTCAGATAGAGTTTTCCCACTGACCTGTTAAGTTGTCCTTGGTGTTTGTGGTTTTAGAAGTCTGGAAACCACCACAGGTGCCAGTGATTCAGTGCCCTGAGGCCTGCTCTAGCCCTGTCTGCACTGGCACAGGCCACACAGCATGGGCCATGCTGGGTTGTGCTCAGCTCTCAGCATGGGCTCTGTCTTGGGCTAGAGATTTGATTCACTCTGTCATTTTGTGAGTTCTGTAGCTCTAGAATTTGTTTAGAGTCATTTTTTACAGATATTTGGAGGGGTTTAGGTGAGACCTCAAGCAAGTCCCTGCTTTTACTCTGCCATCTTGGCTCTGCTCTGAATTGTTCTTTAAATGTTTGGTTGACACTGGGGATTTTTTCTTAGGAATTTTTTCTTATTCATTGATGACTTCTTCAATATTTTTTCTAAGATGGAGCTATTTAGGTATTCTATTTTTTATTTATTCATCTTCATGATTTATATTTTTGTAAATATTCATTGATTTTGCTCAGATTGTCGTATTTATTGGCATTTAATTGGGTAAAATATTTCCTAATGATTGCTTTATGTGCATCTTCATTGGTGATGATTTCAATTGAACAACCATGGCTTCAAGGAGCTTCTAGTCTAACAGAGGAATACAAAGCAGAAAAAGAAGCTGAAAACTATGAGTTTGTGGAGAAGGCAGCCTATATGTGGGCATGGTGAAGAACTCAGTCAGGGAATTCCCAAAATTGTACAGCCAGGTGAGAAATGAAGCAATATCTGAGCCAAGCTTTCTCCTGAAATGGAGGACTGGAGTTCAGGGACCCACCCTCCAATCAGAGAGGCCAGCATAGTTATTCAGTAGAGTCCCAAACTGATGGGATTTTATGGGGTGATAGGTTTATCTCAATAATGAGCTTCCTGAGGCATGGAGGCAAGAGGGGTTCATAACTGAGCTCAATAGAGAAAAAAAAATCAGTGGTTTCTCTTCCCTGTGGAACCCTGGAGTCAGCAGCTGCTCCTCTGAGCAGAAGCCACTGAAACTTCCCAGGGAGGTTTGTGTACCAAGATGGAGCACTGTGTGAGAGAGCAACCCCATGGCTGACAGTAGTAGACTGCAACATCTTCAGCTTCCACACTGCTGACTGTGAGGGGGAAATGTGTGCCAGACCCACTGCCACTGAACCAAGCAGGGACCTCAGAGGCCTGGCTAGATGTGCTATAGATGAGGAGCCTTCGGGCCTTTCCTGGATTCTCTTGGTACCAACATAAGCAGCAAGTACTTAAACTCTGGGTGACCCTGCAGGACACAGTGATTATCTCCCCTAGAGACACAGACAAGGCAACTGGAAGTCAAGGCAACACAATCTCTCCTTTAGCATCTACAATGAGAAAGAAAACACAGATGTTTCGAAGAGTTAATCAACTGTTACTTCATTGTTGTTGTTCAGGAGTATCCAACTCTATGATCCCATTTTTTACCACTCCATTCTCCAGTATATCCCCATGTTACAGTTGGGGAGCTAAGGCAAGTAGGTTTTAAACGACTTGCCCAGGGTTGTACTTTTCATGAGTGTTTGAGGCTGGATTTGAACTTAGATCTTTCTGATTTCAAGCCCAGTGTTCTATTGACTATACCACGTAGCTGCCCTTTACCTCATTGGCTTTCACAAAAAATCACTGGGAGTGATATTTACTTGACTGTAAGTACTGAACCCTCAAGTAAAGGAGAACATTTAACAAACAATTGTAACAAGTTTGACAAAGCTCAGAAATGAGCTTTGAAAGGTGTAAAAATGGCAATAAAATTATGATTATAATCCCATGACCACTTTAGGGTCTCTTTCCTTATGTGGGAGCCAGAGGCAGTGCAGTTGAGCTGTTGACCACATCTCCATGCTATGCCCAGCTCAGTGCTGATCCCCGGGATTGGGAGAGTAAGAAGTTCATTCATAAGGATTCTCAGCACCAGAAACAAGACAGAGTGGGCAATGACAGCATGTAAAGCTGAATGGCCCGTGAAGGAAATATGAACCTCCAGCTGCTGTGTTTATCTCTCTGGCTCATGACATAGGACATTCCTCTTCACGCGCCTCCTGCCCCATCACATCACAGAAGAGTATTCAGACTTGGTAGTCTCCGTTGCCCTTAATGGTTAGTGGGATTGAATCACTTCATGTTCTAGCCCTTTTCTCCCCTCAGTCTCAAAAGAAATTAGCTATCAACTGGGACTTTTTGTGTACCCCCTTATTTATCATGAGCCTCCACTGTTCCTCTAGCTAAGACTGTTCATTCCTAAATGGGTCACAAGCATTCTCATCCCCACCTCCTTTGCTCACTCCCACCAATTGAACCCTCTCTTTCCAACTGAAATATATCTTAAAGATAAAGGTCATGTTCATGTACCTTTAAACAATCTATAATGTTAGTCATTTAGGGAGGAAAGTATTTTAAAGCAAATCAACACCCAAAAGGATCTTTTCCTTCTACTAACTCTGCTCACCTACAATATGGATCCTTTCCTTCTTTTCACAACTCTACATGATTATTATGTCCACATCTCACCACTGACCTCAATGCCAAAGTCCAGGATCTCAGTGCATGTCTATAGAGTCTGCTCTGGGGTTATTTCCAAGAATCTGGGGATTATTTTCAAGCAAACCTGAACCAGAAATAACAAAGGTATCCCCTTCTCCATCCTTGGCACCCCATGGTCTATGATGTATTATCAAGGTTATACATTAGAGCAGAGATTCTTGGAGAGTTAGGAGATCAGAAGGAGGTGGTCAAGGCTTGGGGCTCTATCTTCCCGCTCCTCACATGCCAAGGCAGATTATCTCTGTGTGGAATTATTTGGTCTTCTCTAAGTCATTCTTTCTCTCTGGTACCAGTTTCAGGGCTTTGTCATGACCATCATTGATAGTCATGAGGACACAGTTGAGACTCACAATCCAAAGCCTTAAAAAAAAGTATTTCTAGCCCTTTGGGAGCTAACCACAGATCCTTGAGCTGAGGTGTATCCAACCTTGCCCAGGGAACTCAATTCATTTTTGTATGTGCAAACTATGATAAGAACACCAGATTCTCTCTGGGCTACACTTTTGTGTCCCCATTATTTATTCTTTGGTTGTTTCCCTTCTGATTAGTCTGTAGACCCCAGAGACTGGATTATAGGATTTTTTTTCAGCCTCTTTGTGAGCATTTGCTCTTCAGAAATCAGCAAATGCCACAAATCAGAACTAGATTCATTGCTTTGTTGATTGTACAGACTTAAGAAAGTGATGGATAAAATAATAATGCAGATTAAACTAAGGAGTGTATCATGCATATTCTGTCACCTCCACTCCCAACCCCCACCCAGAGATTCAGTTTTCAACAATTACCAACCTACCCCTGCTTTGGAGGGAAACATTAGAGAGCAGAAGTTGGATGTCTAGGGCTGAGGTGGCAGCAGCAAGAACTGATGGTGAATGAGAATTATGCATGAGCAGCTGGGGTGGGGTTCAGAATCACTGGGGATGAGGTCACTGTAAGGGGATTGGAGTATGCTAACCACAGAGCAAAATTTCCTGGCAGAGTATCAGTGGCTGGTATTTGTTGAATAAGGTGTGATTACATTGTTCTGGTTTCTCCCTTTAGATTTAGTTTCCTGGCAGAGGAAGATGCTGTGTCCTATAAGACCCCAGGAATTCTACCTGATAGCAGGTAGGAACAAGTAGAGATATATGGGAGGGTGCTAAGGAGTCAGGGTGCTTTGATTGTCTTGAAAAAGACCCTAAAGTATAGGAAATGGAAAAATTCTTCTGGGCAGAGGGTAGCCCAGTCCTGAAAATGATCCACATCAGAGGTCTACTGATGCAGATGGTGAGAAACAATGTTTTTGTGTACAGCAGAGGAAAGCACCTCCAGCATTTGTTGAAGCATTAACACATTGCCATTCCCAAGATTCTTGGGCCCATGGTCCTAGGCTGTTTGCATCAGGTCTGAGGAGAGATGGTAGTCAAGATGGTGGTGTTGGTTGGACTTGCCTGGCACATGCTGTCTCCTGTCTCTTCCCCTGAATGCTATGTTCCTTCAGCTAGGCTGGCTTGCCTACCTTATGAGTGGCAGTTGGTAGGGATGGCTAGTTCCCTTTCCATAGGAGTTACTACTTTGGATGATGGCTGGGAGGGCTAGGCTAGAAGCAAGACTAATGGTCTGGGGATGAAGGAGCTCTGCCAACACCAGGGCTCCCATGTGTATCTGCTTCTTGGTGATGGTTGCTGGTGGTGATAAGCATAGTGGGCTCCCTCTCAATAATCATTTCTTCCTTCAATGATGGCCATGGGGGCTGGACTAAAAGGAAGTCTAGTGGTCTGGAGGGCAATGCTATTCACAGGTGTTTCGGTTCAGTGTTGTAGATTATTTTCATATGGATCTGAAAGGAGATGGCAACAATAGTTTTACTTGCCTGGCACATACTTTTCCTGTCAACCCCTCTGGGTGTCTTTCTCAGCCTCAGGGCTGAATCTAATAAGATGGTATGTCACATGAACAAAATACAGTCTTAAACTTGATCTAAAAAAAATAAATTTCACAAGAATAAGATTGAGATGATGGGAGATGGGATTTACATTGGACCCCTAAAAGGAAAAGACCATGTCTTTGGGACCTGGACCACAAAGCCCCTGAACCCAGATCTCTGGCATTCACCTGAGGCACCCAGCCCATCCCAGTCAATAATCTTTTTAACTGCCCTTTCCTTGTGGCTCTCATTTTCTGCACCTGGCCCACCCCAGGCTATTTTCCACTCCTAGATTCCACCCAGATCTTCCCACAGTCTTTCTGTATAAAAGTGTTGATCTTACCCCCATTAAATTGCTCATATTCTTAAAATCTGGCCCACTTGTATTAGCATCACAGATAGTGCAGGCTAACTAGGAGTCTGGCCCGCTTCTATTGGTGTCACAATAAACTCACTACTTGGACTGAAAGAAGGCTTGTGTGGTCTAATTCTTTTGAGGCAGACCCCTGCCCTGTACCCTTGCATTTTGGGTTTCCTAGCACCCCTAGACCCCAACAGAGAGAAATTCTTAAATACCCCTTGTCTGGGAAAATCTGGTGAGTATTATGTCCTATCCTAAAAATGAGTCAATGGGGGGTCGGAGCCAAGATGGCGGCTGGTAAGCGGGGAATAGTGTGAGCTCCGAACCGAGTCCCTCCAAAAACTTATAAAAAATGGCTCTGAACCAATTCTAGAACAGCAGAACCCACAAAACAGCAGAGGGAAGCAGGGCTCCAGCCCAGGACAGCCTGGATGGTCTCTGGGTGAGGTCTATCCCACACGGAGCTCGGAGCTGGGAACTGGGAGCTGGGAACGGAGTGGAGCAGAGCCCAGCCTGAGCAGCATGGACCATCCAGACCAGAAGCCGGACGGAGGGGGCCCTAGCGCCCTGATTCAGTGAGCTGCGGCAGTTACGAGACTTCTCAACCCACAAATACCAAAGACTGTGGAGAAGGTTAGCGGGAAAAGCTGCGGGAGTGGAAGGAGTTCACGGTTCGGCTTCCAGCCCCGGGGGGCAGCGGAGGTGGGGCAGCTACAGCTGTTGTTACTTCTGGCTCCAGGCCCACCTGGTGGGAGGAATTAAGTGGAGGATCAGAGCAGGGGTGCACAGCCTGCCGAAGATCTAAGCCCAGTTCGGGTTGGGGGTTCTTGGGGAAGGAGCAGTGCCGGTGTGGCAGAGCTGGCACCTCCCCCCCAAACGTGGAACATAGAACTCTGTAGTCTACAAGCAGTCATACCCCACTGAAAAACTCAAGGGTCAAGTTAGTTGGCTGGGAATATGGCCAGGCAGCGAAAACGCACCCAGACTCAGTCTCAGACTTTGCATTCTTTCTTTGCTGACAAAGAAGACCAAAACAGACAGACAGAAGAAATTAATAAAGTCAAAGAGCCTACAACAGAAACCTCCAAGAAAAACATGAACTGGTCCCAGGCCATGGAAGAGCTCAAAAAGGAGTTGGAAAAGCAAGTTAGAGAAGTAGAGGAAAAATTGGGAAGAGAAATGAGAAGGATGCGAGAAAACCATGAAAAACAAGTCAATGACTTGCTAAAGGAGACCCCAAAAAATACTGAAAAATACACTGAAGAAAACAACACCTTAAAAAACAGACTAACTCAAATGGCAAAAGAGCTCCAAAAAGCCAATGAGGAGAAGAATGCCTTGAAAGGCAGAATTAGCCAAATGGAAAAGGAGGTCCAAAAGACAACTGAAGAAAATACTACTTTAAAAATTAGATTGGAGCAAGTGGAAGCTAGTGACTTTATGAGAAATCAGGATATTATAAAACAGAACCAAAGGAATGAAAAAATGGAAGACAATGTGAAATATCTCCTTGGAAAAACCACTGACCTGGAAAATAGATCCAGGAGAGAGAATTTAAAAATTATTGGACTACCTGAAAGTCATGATCAAAAAAAGAGCCTAGATACCATCTTTCAAGAAATTATCAAGGAGAACTGCCCTGATATTCTAGAGCCACTGGGCAAAATAGAAATTGAAAGAATCCATCGATCACCTCCTCAAATAGATCCCAAAAAGAAATCTCCTAGGAATATTGTCGCCAAATTCCAGAGCTCCCAGATCAAGGAGAAAATACTGCAAGCAGCCAGAAAGAAACAATTTGAGTATTGTGGAAACCCAATCAGAATAACTCAAGATCTTGCAGCTTCTACATTAAGAGATCGAAGGGCTTGGAATGTGATATTCCTGAGGTCAATGGAGCTAGGATTAAAACCTAGAATCACCTACCCAGCAAAACTGAGTATCATGCTCCAAGGAAAAATATGGACTTTCAATAAAATAGAGGACTTTCAAGCTTTCTCGATGAAAAGACCAGAACTGAATAGAAAATTTGACTTTCAAACACAAGAATCAAGAGAAGCATGAAAAGGTAATCAAGAAACGGAAATTGCAAGGGACTTACTAAAGTTGAACTGTTTTGTTTACATTCCTACATGAAAAGATGATGTGTATGATTCATGAGACCTCAGTATTAGGGTAGTTTAAGGGAATATGCATATATATATGTTTATGTATATATATAAGTGAATGTGTATGTATATATGTATCTATGTGTATGTGTATGCATGTGTATGTATGTGTATATATATATATGTGTGTTTATATATATATATATATATATATATATGTAAAAGAGAGAGAGCAGACACAGGGTGAGTTGAAGATGAAGGGAAGATATCTAAAAGAAATAAAATGAAATTAAGGGATGAGAGAGCAACATACTGAGAGAGGGAGATAGGGAGAGATAGAATGGGGTGGATTATCTCGCATAAAGGTGGCAAGAGGAAGCAGTTCTGTGGGAGGAGGGGAGAGGGCAGGTGAGGGGGGAATGAGTGAACCTTGCTCTCATCAGATTTGGCCTGAGGAGGGAATACCATACATACTCAGTTGGGTATCTTACCCCACAGGAAAGAAGAGGGAGGAAGATAAAAAAAAATAAAAGGGGGGGGGATGATGGAGGGGAGGGCAGATGTGGGTGGAGGTAATCAAAACAAACACTTTGGAAAGGGGACAGGGTCAAGGGAGAAAATTCAATAAAGTGGGATGTGTTAGGAAGGAGCAAAATGTAGTTAGCCTTTCACAACATGAGTATTGTGGAAGGGTTATACATAATGATACATGCGTGGCCTAGGTTGAAGTGCTCGACTTCTTAGGGAGGATGGGTGGGAAGGGAAGAGGGGAGAGAATTTGGAACTCAAAGTTTTAAAACAGATGTTCAAAAACAAAAAAAAAGTTTTTGCATGCAACTAAAAAATAAGATACACAGGCAATGGGGTGTAGAAATTTATCTTGCCCTACAAGAAAGGAAGGGAAAAGGGGATGAGAGGGGAGGGGGGTGATAGAGGGGAGGGCTGACTGGGGAACAGGGCAACCAGAATATATGCCATCTTGGAGTGGGGGGGAGGGGAGAAATGGGGAGAAAATTTGTAATTCAAACTCTTGTGAAAATCAATGCTGAAAACCAAATATGTTAAATAAATGAATTTAAATTAAAAAAAATTAGACTAATAAAAAAAAATGAGTCAATGGCCACCATAGAAAGCTGATATAACCTAGTGCTGCTCTTGGATAGTAATGGTATAGGAGAGTAAAGAGAAGATAGTCTTGCTCTGTTCTTTGCTGGTGAGACTCAAAAGCATTGTGTTCACTTCTGCTCTCCATATTTTAGAAAGGACATTCTAATCTGGAGGGAAGACAGGATAACGGAGGGTCTTGAGTTTATGACACTTGAAAATTATTTGAAATCACTGGACTTGGGTAGGTATGGCGCATGGCAGCTCTCTTCAAGTGTATTAATCCTTGTCATATGGAAGAGGGAATGTAGATCAAATCTATTGAACTGCTTGCTTCACAGAAGAGAATCAGGATCAACTCATGGAAATTTCAAAGGAATAAATTTACACTTTATTCAAGGAAAATCTCCCTCTCAAGTAAAGCTGCCCATAAGTACTGAGAGAAATGATTATCAATAACCAATGATTTGATAAGATCCAGAATTCCCCTTTTTTCTATAGTCCTCATTTCAAAGTTCAGTCTCTTTAAGGACATTACTGATAATGAGACTGAATGAACTCTCCTTAATCTTGGTCAGAACCCACACTACCTTCCACTCACTTTTGGGTGGGGATAAATTCTTTGAATAGATTGCCCAAGGCTGGGTAATTTAGAAGTAAATAACATAATCAAAGTTTGTTTGTAAGGTCAGGAACTTCCTCACTTAGTCAATCCTGCATCTCTTAGCCCCCCAAAGAGTGGGACAAGTTCCATACCAAAGGCAGAGGCCAAGGAGTTCCAGATTTATCATAGGTAATAGTTTAGTCAATTGGATTGCCTACATTAGGGGCCAGTATGATGGATCTCTGCCAAGAGTTCTGATAATCAGAGACATAGCCAAGATGGCAGAGTAAAGGCAGGGACTCACCTGAGCTCTTCCCCAAACCCTCTAAATACCTTTACAATGGAGGAGGGTGGTGGGTGGAAGTCAGAGAACCTTACTCTCATCAAAATTGACTCAAAGAGGGAATAACAAATACACTTAATCGGGTATAGAATTCTATCTTACCCTACAGGAAAATAGGAGTAGAAGAAGATAAGAGAAGGGGGAGTGATAGAAGGGAGGGAAGCTTGGGGGGTGGTAGTCAGAAGAAAAACACTTTTGAGGAGGTACAGGGTGAAAAGAGAGAGAATAGAATAAGTGGGGGGGGACAGTATCGATGGAAATACAGTTAGCAATAGTAACTGTGAAAAAAATTTTTGAAGCAAGTTTTTCTGACATAGGCCTCATTTCTCAAATATATAGAGAACTGAGTCAAATATATAAAAATAAGAGCCATTCCCCAATTGATAAATGATCAAAAGATATGATCAGTTTTCAGGTGAAGTAATCAAAGCTATCTATAGTCACATGAAAAAATACTTTAACTCATTGTTGATTGGAGAAATGAAAATTAAAACAATTCTGAGGTATTGCCTCATTCCTATTAGATTGACTAACAGGACAGAAAAGGTAAATGACAAATATTGGAGGGGATGTGGGAAAAATGAGACTTTAATGCACTGTTGGTAGAATTGTGAACTGATTCAACCACTCTATAGAACAATTTGTAACTATACTCAAAGGGCTATAAAACCATGACTTGGCAATACCACTACTAGGTCTGTATCCTGAAAGAGATTAAAAAAACCCAAAAATGAAGAGGACCTATACGTACAAAAATATTTATAGCAGCTCATTTCTGGGGGCAAATAATTAGAAACTGAGGGGATGCCCATCAATTGGGGAATGGCTGAACAAGTTATGGTATGTGATTATGATGTAATACTATAGTACTATAAGAAATGATGAGCAGGATGCTCTCAAAAAAACCTGGAAAGACTTACATGAGCTAGTGCAAAGCGAAATGTACTGGGTACAAAATAAACGCATTACTATAAGATGATCAGCTCTGAATGACTTAGCTATTCTCAGCAATACAATGATCCAAGACAATTTTGAAGGACTTATGATGAAAAATGCTCTCCATCACCAGAGAAAGGTCTGATGGTACCTGAATACAGATTGAAGCATACTTTTTTTTAACTTTTTAAATTTTTCTTGAGTTTTTTTTATATTTTCTTTCCCAATGCAAGTATTATGGACATGTTTCGCATGATTACACACATATAACTTATATCAAACTGCTTGCCTTCTCAGTGGGGGTAGAGGTGGGGAGGGCAGAGGGGACCTCCAAGTTTAAAAAATGAATGTTAAAAATTGTTTTTACATGTAACTGGGGAAAAGTTTTTTTAAAAGAAAAAAAAAGAGTTCAGACAATCAGTGGTCTGATGTGGCAGCCAGACGAATTGTGGATCCCAACAAAGACCCCAAGAAAGCTTGGCCTCCCTGGGACATCTCTCAGTCAGTCTGACCACTATGGTAAGCTTTGGTTAGATAATTTCTATCATACAAAGCTGGGTTCAAATGATACAAATAAATAATAAAGTATTTTCCCCACCAAGGAGAAGGAAGTTGGAAATAGTTTGACATGTACGCTCAATTTTGGCACAGATTTCAAGGATGTCAGAAAAAAAAGTCAGGCTCACAGGAACTATAATACTTATTGTGAGCATGTCAAGCTGGGAGGTATTTCAAGAATGAAAATCTTAAGATTCGAAGAGAAACAAGTCCAATGAGGAGCAAAAGGATTGGTTGTCTGAAGAAAATGATGTTAATATACAGAGAACTAATCAACCAATGTCGTTTAAAACACACACACACACACACACACACACACACACACACACAAAATGGCACTAGACCTTACCATCCTCCTAAAGTGGGCATTCTGTATCTTTCTTCCTTTCCTTAGCCAAACCCTCTACAGGATGTTCCTAAAGTCTGGACGCATAGGCAATTGATGGCAATGTAGAGTTATTGCATCAAATTCACGAGAATCTTGCAAAGCACATCAACCTTTGCATCACAAATGAATTGAAGATATTATTTGTTAATATTCCAATTATATAAAATGTTGAAAATTTCATTCATTTCATTTCTTCAAAATATGCATTTTTGCCTATGTGTCCAGACTTTAGGAACACCCTGTATGTAAGCTACCTCACTTATTGTTCCACTTCCTCTTGTCTTTGAGGGATTTGTGACGGGATGTCTACATCAAGGGCTCTGGGTGATGGTGTCCAACATCTTGGTTACCATTGAGTGAACAGGTAGGTGTGTCCACCTTGGAGGTCTCTTTCCTTGGTTGTAATTGGTGAACAGTGGTGCATACCAGGAAGCAGAGCTGCTGATTCCAAGGGTGGGTTTTAGGGTAGTGTGTGGGATGGAGGTGACAGGAGTGAGTGGCATCACAGTGAAGAGGTTCCTTTGTGGCATGATGTGTGCGTCCATAGCAGGTGCTCTAGGTTTAGAAAGCAATTTTGTTTGGTAACAGCATTTTTGTTTCATTTTTTTTTCAGTCTTGTCTGACTCTTCAGGACCCCTTTTGGGATTTTCCTTGGCAAAGATACTGGAGTGGTTTGCCATTTTATTCTCAAGCTCATTTGACAGATGAGGAAACTGAGGCAAACAGGGTAAAATGACTTGCCCAGGGTCATGAAAGTAGTGCTTGTATGAAGCTGAATTTGAACTCAACAGGAGGATTCTTCTTCACTCCCAGACCAGCCATCCATTTCACCACCTAGCTGCATGTTAACAGTACCTGAGATCACACCAATGGGAACAACATGTACTTTTCCAGCTGATGGGCCCAGTAGGTGGTGCCTGGTAGTTGGCACAGAATTCCTGAAACCTGTTGGTGAATTCACTGGTGGCAATGTTTTCATAGCTGTTATTTTCTCTGTTAATTGAAGGCCTGTTTGTCATGGGCACCATGAGTCTCCTCTGTTTTGAAGATCTGCTTTTCTGTTCAGAGTGTTTTGAATGTACATGAGAGAAACTTGGGGGAATATCAGCATGTCTACTTTCTTTTCGAATCTTAGCTGTGACATTTTAAGGAAACGTCCTGTTTGTTTCACATGTTTCACATGATTTGACTCTCAGGCAGAAGAAATTAAGCCTTGCCATAGGATTTACATAATTACAAAATCTGAGAGTTGGAAGGGACTTTGATGGCAATCCAGTCTAACTCAGATAGTAAAGGGATCCCCACTCACTATAGCACACCTGACAAAAGGTAGCTCAGCCTCTGCTTGAAGACCTCCAAGGAGGGGAAACCACCACCTGTCAAGGCAGCTCATCCCACTTTGGGACAGCTCTAATTGTTAGGAAGTTTTGGACATTAAGCCCAACTTTTTGACTTTGCACCATTTATCCACTCCTCTGGCTTTTGCCCTCTGCAGCTAAACAGGAAAAGTCCAATTCCTTCTCCACATGACAGATCTTCACATTCTTGAAGACAGCTATCATGTTCCCCCTCAGTCTTCTCTTCAGGCTAATTATCCCACTTCCCTCAACTGATCTTCTTATGTCCTAGAGTCAAAACCCTCCTCCATCCTAGCTGCCTTCCTCTGGACACTCTCCAATTTATCAATGTCCTTCTTAGATCATAGCACCTAGTACCTGACAGGAGTTCAGCTATGCTCTGGCACTGGGACTACTTCCCTGTTCTCGGAGCTCTGATCCTCCTAATGCAGATCAAGGTGACATTCAGTAGAATCATGTTAACTTGTTAAGAGGGGGTCTCCAAAATCCATAGCAACTGGGGAAAACACAGTTAATTAACATCCACTGGAAAGTCCCATGACAGATACCACTCAGCACCAGAAAAAACCCGTGCTGTGCAAACCATCTCCTGACCAGGCTGACTCTTCTACCATCCATCTTCCTTATCTCCCTCAGAAGATAGGACAAGTTTGCAGCCTTAAGATTTGGGTACATAAGCTCTTTAAAAATCTACTGTTAAGGCTTATGGTATTAAATTCAAATCTGATCCATAGATTTTTATTTCAGTGTTTAACAAAAACTTAACAATCAGTAATCAATAACCAATTTCACAAATTACATTAGAAAAAGTAGGGAAAATACCATGCAAATAATTAAGACAAAGTGAAGGTTAACTTATTTCTAAAAATCACTTAACATAGCAAATACGTAATCAGAGATTTTTGCTTTTTAAAAAACACCTCCCAATTATTTAAAACTTTCTATGACCCATAGATAAAATTTAAAAATGAATACATGTTTATCGCTTAAAAGGTAAGTAAACTCTTGTATTCTATAATTTTCACTTGTGTAATGTTTAAGCATAGAAAAGAATGTTCAAATCCATCTTCAAGGACTTGCTAGTTGTGTGACACTGGGCAAGTCACTTAACCCTAGTTTCCACATCTATAAAATGGGTGTTATTATAGCACAGGCTCCCAGCGTTGTTGTGAGGACCGGATGAAATAGTCACTGTACATAACAGTGCCTGGAACACTGGAAGCTCCAGGTAAACATTGGCTCTTATTTTTATTTAGTCCATCTACCAAACTGGCATTCACGAGGTAAAGGGAGGAGCGGAGGGGGAGGGGCTCCTAGCCGGAAGGGCCGGGCGGGGCGGGGCAGACAGGGAGGCTGGACCGCATTCCAGACCAGGAGCGGGGCCGAGCCCCAAGCATGCGCAGGTGTCTCAGCCTCCAGACTACGATTCCCCGAAGACTGTGCTCGCCTCGGAGGCATTTTTTCCAAGGTGAAGAGTGGGAGGAGGGACGTGCGTCTTATTACCTCACTTCCGCCTCGTTTCCTCCCCACCTCTTCAATGTTTGCCGGTAGTGGCCTCCCCTCCTCTGTCCTGAGCTCGTGTGACCGGATGAGGGGCAGCTGAGAGCGGGGCCAAGCCCAGGCGGAGACAGTCTGCGGGGATGTAGCGGGCTCTGGGCCCCGGGGGCTGGTTGGGGAGCTCACGGGGAAGGGGAGGAGCGTCCGCCGAAGGAGGAAGGGAGCCCCCGAGGGCTTCCAGAGGTCTGGGGGCGGCCTGGGGGTGGGTGGGCTGGAGGAGGAGCAGGCGGAGGCGGGGTCTGGGGGCGGGTTCTAATCCTCCTTCAGTCACGGCCGCATCCCATGATCCCAATCAGGTCCTGTCCCTCCAGGCCTCACTGCCCAGGGTCCGAGGGCAGGTACTCCCCGTGTGTGTTCAACTGTTCCTTGGTCCGGCCCTCCCTGTGGCCTAACCTCCTCTTCCCGGCATCCTCCGGGGCACCCCTCCTCCGGGAAGCCTTCCCTGAATGCTGCCGGCCCCGCCCCCAGCTGAGAGGGTCACGTGTCTGTTCTCCAGCTTTGTCTCTAAGAGATTGTCCCTCCCCCCGGAAGTGACTATTTCCTTCTCCCCACCCCCACCCCCAACATTGCTTCCCCCTTTCTTCACCCTTCCTCTCGGGGAGAAGTGGGGATTTCTAGTCTCTGAGCAGGATAGACCCACAGTCGGCCCCTCATTCCTATAATTCTCTTTTCCTCCCCAGCTCTGCCTTCTGTGGCCTCTGCGCTGCCCCAGTACGTGGGAGCCTTGAGGAAGAGGGGAATGGCTCCTGTGCTGACAGCCAGGCCTGGACAGGTGAGTTCCACCTGCTGCTTTCCTGAAATACAGTCTCAGGACAGAGACCCTGGGATGCTTTTCTTTCTCCTATGCTACAAAATGTGAGAATCAAGGAACCATATATTTAGAGTTAAATGATACCTTAATGACCAGTTTATCGTCCCCCCACCAAAAAAGACCTTACATTTACTTTTTCAAAAAATTTTGAGTTCTAGATTATTTTCCTCTGTTCAATGCTTCCCCCACCCATTGAGTAGGCAAACAATAGGATACCCATTTTGCATGTGAAGTAATGCAGAACATTTCCATATTAGCCCTGGTCCAAAAAGAAAAATGAAGGTGACAAAGAAGATGCTTCAGTGTGCATTTAAAGTTAATCAGTTCCCTTCATTTTTTATAATTAGATTGAAACATACTTTTTTAACTTTATTTTTCCTGAAGTTGGTTTTTTTTGTTTGTCTTTTCTTTCAGAACATGACTATCCTGGAAACGTTTTGCATGACTACACATGTATAACCTTTATGAAATTGCTTGCCTTCTCCGTGGCTGGGGGCGGGGGAAGGGAGCAAGAGGGAAGAAGGGAGAGAATTTGAAACTCATAAAGTTTTTAAAAGAATGTTAAAAATTGTTTTTACATGTAAATGGAGCAAGATACTAAATAGATTTAAAAAATTTTAATGTAATCAAAATTATCTGTTTTACACCTCACACTACACTATCTCTTGTTTCTTCATAAATGGTTGGCCTGTCCATAATTCTGATAAGTAATATGTTTCATGTTTTCTAATTTTCTTGTAATATCTCTCTATATCTAGGTCATGTATCCATTTTGAGCTTATCTTGGTAAATGGTGTAAGATACTGGTCTATACCCAGTTTCTGCCATTCTGCTTTCCAGTTTTCGCAACAATTTTTACCAAATAATGAATTCTTATCCCCAAACCTTAAATCTTTACCCTGACAAAGTACAAGGTTATTGTATTTATTTATTACTGTAAATTGTATGTCTTTTCTGTTCCATTGATCTACCTTTCCATTTCTTAGCCATAACCAGGTAGTTTTGGTAATTACCGCCTTATAACATAGTCAATAATATGGTACTGCAGAACCTCCTTCCTTAACATGTTTTTCATTAGTTCCTTTGATATGCTTAACTTTTTGTTCTTTCAAATACATTTTGTTATTTTTTCTAATTCAGTAAAATAATTTTTTCGTAATTTAATTGGAATGGCATTGAATATATAAATTAGTTGGTAAAATTGCCATTTTTATTATATTGGCCTTGCCTACCCATGAACAATTAAAATAACTCCATTTGTCTAAATTTGATTTTATTGGTATAAAAAGCTTTTAATACTTTTACTTATATAGTTCCTGGGTTTGTTTTGGCGGGTGTGCTCTCAGGTATTTTATACTCTCTAGAGTTATTTTTAATGGAGTATCTTTTGCTATCTCTTCTTGCAGTGTTATGTTTGTGATATATAGGAGTGCTGTTGAATTGTGTGGATTTACTATATAACCTGCTACTTTGTCTTAACTAAAGTGAGTGTTTAAGATTTTCCAAGTATGTCATCACATCATCTGCAGAAAGAGATAATATTATTTCCCCATTCCCTATTCTGATTCCTTCTATTTCTTTTCCTTTTTTTTTTTGTATTTTTTTTTTGGAGGGGGGAAAGCAGGGCAACTGGGGTTAAGTGACTTGTCCAAAGTCACACAGGTAGTAAGTGTGTCAAGTGTCTGAGGCCGGATTTGAACTCAGGTCCTCCTGACTCCAGGGGCAGTGCTCCACTCCCTGTGCCACCTAGTTGGCCCCTCTATTTCTTTTTCTAATCTTACTGCTATTGCTAGGATTTGCAGTACAATACTGAAAAATATTGGTGAGAGTGGGCATCCTTGTTTCACACCTGATGTTACTGGGAAGACTTCTAGCTTATTTCTATTACAAATAATACTTGCTGATGGTTCTGGATAAATGCTTTTTATCAATTTAAGGAAAAATCCATTTAGACCAATACTTTCAAGTGTTTTTAATAGAAATGAGTATCGTACTTTATCAAAAGCTTTTTCTGCATCTATTGATAGAATCACATGATATTTAAAAACTTTTCTTGTTAATATAATCAATTATTTTAATATTTTTCCTTATGATAAATCATCCCTGCATTCCTGGTATCAGTTCCATGTGATTGTAGTGTGTAATTTTCATAATATATTATTGTAATCTTTTAGCTAGTGTTTTATTTAGGATTTTTGTGTCAATATATGTTAATCAAATTGGTCTGTAATATTCTTTTTGTTTTTCTCTTCCTGGTTTGGGTATCAGTATCATATTTGTTTCATAAAAGGGGTTTGGTAAGGATCCCTTTTTTGCCTATTATTCCAAAAAATTTATTTAATATTGGAGTTAGTTGATGTTTAAATGTTAGATAGAATTCACTTGTAAATCCATCTGGTGCTAGTGCTTTTTTCTTAGAAAGCTCATTTATGGTTTGTTCAATTTCTTTTTCTAAAGGAGGTCTATTTAGATATTCCATTTCTTCTGCTAATTTATGCAATTTATGTTTTTGTAAATATTCTTCCATTTTGCTTAAATTGTTAAATTTATAGGCATATAACTGGGCAAAATAATTCCTTATAATTGTTTTAATTTCATCTTTGTTAGTGGTGTATTCACCCTTTTCATTTTTGACACTAGTGATTTGATTTTCTTCTTACAGTCAAATTAACCAGTTGTTTACTTTATTTGTTTTTTCACAAAACCAATTCCTAGTTTTATTAATCCAGTGGCTTTTTTATACATAATTCTAATTTTAATTTTCAGAATATTGATACCCAGTTCATTGATCTGCTGCTTTCTCTGTTCATTTAGGGAGATACATTTTCCCCTGGTCACTGCTTTTGTTGTATTCCAAAGGTTTTGATATGTTATCTCATTTTTGTCATTCTCTCCAATCAAATTATTGATTGTTTCTAAGATTTGTCTATAACACATTCATTCATTAAGATTAGATTGTTTAATCTCTAGTTAGTTTTTAATCTATTTTTTTGTGGTTCCTTATTAAGTGTAATTGTTATTGCATTGTGATCTGAAAAGAATACTTTTAGTATTTCTGCTTTTCTGCTTTTAACTATAAAATTTTTATGTGCTAATACACAGTCATTCTTTGCAAAGGTTTCATAAACTGCTGAAAAAAAGTTATATTCCTTTCTATTTCCATTCAATTCTCTCTAGATATCAATAATATCTAACTTATCTTAAATTCTTTTCACTTCCTTGACATCTTTCTTATTTATTTTTTGGTTAGATTGATCTACTTCTTCAAGGGGAAGATTAAAGTCTCTGATTATTATAGTACTGCCGTCTGTCTCCACTTGTAATGCATTTAACTCTTTTTTGTAGAAATTTAGATGCTATAGTATTTGGTGCATATAGATTCAGTATTGATATTCTACATTCTTGGAAGATGGAGGAGTAGGTCAGAAATTTCTAGGCTTTCCAGATTTCTTCCACAGGCAGAAAATTGCCACAAAATGAATGGAGAGCAGCAAAAATAAAAGGGTAAAGCAGTATTCCTCCTAAGACAAATTGAGAGGACCTCCAAGAGCTGAGATTTGGCCTGAGTGACACGTAGTCGTCTCCAGGCTGACTCCACTGAATCAACAAATATCAGGCTCTGGATCAGCTCTGTCAGGAAGCAGACTAGACCTCAGGAAATTTTATCTTACAAACACTTGCCTTATAGCCTCAGGAACTTTCACCTCACAAACTTTTATTCCAGACTTTCATCTAAGGAACAGCAGATGGCTGAGTGCAGCAAGATTGAGCCCTCTATCCCCCCATTTCCCTGAGTCTGCTTCCACTAGCTAGGCCTAGCAGTATTGACCAGAAGCTATCCTGGGTTGTGGCTGTGGGTAAGAAGCGAGCACATGGTCAGTGAGTGTAGTACTGCAGGGAGGAAGACCAGTTTTGTGGCATCAGGGCTGGGAACCCTGACTGATTTAGGGGAGGAGAAAAGTCCCTGAATTTGAGCCCTTTGATAGAATTCAAAAAATAAATTGTCAACAGTAAGTGGATACAAGAGGTAAAAGGAGACAAACAGGATCCAGCTGTTCTGATAGGAACATATAATATACTTCATTGCTTAGCCACTATCAAGTGTCTCTGAAAGATCTTGGAGAATGGAGAGAGGTGCCTCAGGACTGGAAAAAGGTACATTACCAAGTTTCTAAAAAGAGGATAGATTTTGCAAAGCCTAGTGACTTTGAATTCTGGCACATTCCTAGAATACGTTAGTCAATGAGTGGCAGAGAGCAATTAGAAAGGTTTCTTTTATTTTTTTCTATAAGGCTTTGTGCTATTTCACCACAGTCATTTCTGGAAAAAGACTTCTTTCCCTCGCCCTCCAAATTTTATCCTCCATTATACCAAAAAAAGTAGTTGCACAAAAATACCAATGATAATAACTTTACCCGACAGTTCATAAAGCATTCTACTCTGGTGGTCTCCATCTTCTCTGCTCTCAGAAGTGGGAATGTGTTTAAAAATTTTATCTTTAATTTATGGAATAAAACAAGTATTTCCATAACAAAGTACAATAAAAAAGGTGATTGTACATGAAGCTATAAATCTACGTACAACTTGCTATTTCTTTCAAATAAACAACAAAATCATCACATAAATTTCTTTTTTTGCTCCTTCCAACCTAGAGAGCTGCCATTAGACACAAATAGGCACATACACACATACGTATATGTATACATTCTATACATCTGTTTAGCAGTTGTTTCTCTGGATTCAGATAGCATCTTTCTTCATGTGTCCTTTACAGTTAAATTGGTCATTTAAAATCATCAATAATTCATTCAAAGTTGTTCTTAAAACAGTATTGCTGTTACTGTGTACAGTGTTTTCTTGGTTCTGCTCATTTTTTGCTCTTATTTTGTGCAAGTCTTTCAGTATTTTTCTAAAATCACTTAGCTCATTTCTTATAGCGTAGTAATAGTCCATCACAATCATGTACCACAACTTCTTCAGCCATTCTTCAGTTGGTGGGCATAGCTATTCTTTATTGATGAGAATTCAGTTTGTTTCCAGTTCTTTGCTGCACAAAGAGTGCTCTTATGAATGTTTTTGTGTAAAAACTCAGTTATGGCCTTGGTCTGGTCATACAGAAAGGGATTGGAAACATGGTACAGTGAGAATAGCCCTGGATTTGAGGTTGGGAGGACCTAGGCTCAAAGTGCAATCTACCCTTTATTCCCCTTTTCACCTTAAACAAGTCACTTTCCCTCTCTGGGCTTCACTTCCCTTACCTGTAGAATGAGAAAATTGTACTCTAAAGTTTCTTCCAGCTCTAAATATATGAATTGGAAAATAATGGTCCTTTAACATCCTTTTCACATGCTGTTACAGGAGATTGTAGTCCCCCATGATTGCCTTTGCTCTTATGGTTCCAGGAGCATTTAACACTGTTCATTTCATATTTTTAAGAAGCACAGCTATTGAATGAAAACAGGAAGATAGCTGTCTTAGTTGTGAAGAGATCAGGCTGATTGGTCAAAGGGACTGGGCTTGTTTAGATTGGAAGAGAAGACTTAGGCCCATGGGATAGCTGTCTTCAACTGTTTCATTTTCATTATTTATTTCAGCAAGTAGAAAAGGAATTGCCCATATTGCTGCTTCAGCTCAGAGGGGAGAAAGTGGAACCATGGGTATACATTGTATAAAAAGCAAAAAAAACCTCATACATTTAAAATTGATGTCATTGGAACCATTTACAGCAATAAGCATTTATTAAGCACCTACAAAATGCCAGGCACTGTGCTAAGTGCTGAGGATACAAAGGATGGCAATAATGACTCCTGCCCTTAAGGAGCTTACCAACTAATCAGAGAGAAATTCTTTTCTAAAATTTTTTATTCATTTAATTTTTAATTTGTGGAATAAACAAGCATTTCCAAAACATAGTATAATTAAAAAAAAATTGATTGCACATGAAACTGCAAATATATTATGTATAACTTGTTATTCCTTTTAAATATATAGTAAAATTATCATGTGAATTTCTTTTTTTCCCCTTCCATCCCCAACCCTTGAGATGGCCAATTTCAACACACACACACACACACACACACAAGATCATTCTATACATCTATTTATCATTTCTTTCTGGGAGAGGAATTCTTAAGTGCCTGCTATATACCAGACTCTGTACTGGGAACAAATGAATAAATGAAACAACCCCTTGTGAAAAATGAAAGATGGAATGACTCAGGAAACAGAGGTTTTCTCTTTTGAGTATATCAGTTTATTAAGCAATGCATGGTAGTTGCACAACAAAATGTTACCAGGCGCCTTCCTTAACTTAGGTCTGGGCCCTGAATATAGGGGGAGACATACTTTTATACGTTAAAAACAAACAAGACGAATTAATTAAAAGTGAATAATGTAATGTTAGGTAATCTGATTTCTAATTGGAGGAAAGATAAGGAACTTTTCATGTTGAGAGGGGGGGAAGGCAACAGGTTCGGTTCCCTGAATTCGGGAAAAGAGGTGTTACACTCCCCACCAGGGGCCGGATACAATCAAAGCAACATGAAAAAAGTAACTAATTGTTCAGCATGAGGCCAGTTTTCAGATGAGACATGGGTTGCTTGAGATGTACAGTTGTGAGAAAACTCCTTACATCACTCTTTTTGGATCTGACTGGGTTTCTGCTCAGTATAACTTCAGTCCTTAGGTAAGGGACTCTAAACAGCAGGTGGAGGTGGTCTTCTTTCCCAGTCATGCAGGGCTTGGTTCAAACAATGCAATAAGTTTTTCTCCTAATTTCCACAATTGAATAAATTTTTCTTACAAGACAGAATTTGGACTAGACCTGTAAATGAAAAGAAAAAGAACTGATCTACCTCCAGAATTGAGTCACAAAATGGAATTGGTGTGGTTGACTCAGTTGCCTCAATTCCCTGGACAATTTGCTGTTCTAATGTCCTGCGTTCCCCCATCCTGTTGGCAAACAGTTTACATTTGAACTTCGTAACAGCTATAGCTGGATAAGCACAAATGTTTTTGGTATTTCAGGAATCAGTGACATTCAAGGATGTGGCTGTAGAATTCACCCAGGAGGAGTGGGTACAATTGAACCCATCTGAGAAAAAGTTGTACAGGGATGTGATGCTGGAGAACTATAGAAACTTGGTGTCTTTGGGTAAGAAAAGCTACCTTTTGGAGTCTTGATATATGCTATGACAACTTTCAAGATTTTAACAGTTATTGTTTGGCATACAAAAGAAAACTACGCCTAGTCCTTTTGTAGCCAAGTATTTGTGCTACCTGTTTCCAGGAAGAAGATCTTTGCTTTGTATGCCTGGAAATTGATTTCTTGATTTGTTGTTATCCTTGAGAATGTATCTTTCCCTCTCTGTTGCTTCAAATCCAAGATTTTCTTTTTAATCCCAATGTAGGTTTCATCATACACAATGATCTCACAGTCTAAGCAGGGAGTGAGTTAATGGAATTATTTTTTTTTCCTAAATTCCGGTCAGTAGTCCTTTCTCCTATAATATAGTATATCCTTCAGTGATCCTTTGTACTAACCTTGAGGTCTTCCTAGCATGCCTAAGTTTTATATGTTCTTTTTTTAAAAAAATGTAATTTCTCTTTCCCCCTCCAACAACAACAAAAAAGATAAAAACAACTCTACTTCTCCCTCCAGCCAGCCCATTAAGCCTCTCTTGGTTGGAAAAAAAAAAATCTCAGACAAAATGAGGTAACATAGTGCCCTTGATGGTGTAATGTCCATTTGGGGGCCTGACTCCCTCACCTTTCTACTAAGCGTTGGAAAGAATATTTCATCTATCCGTTCTATGATGGAACTCTAAGATGACTCCCTGGTACTTTTTCATTTTCAACTAACAGGATTTGCAGTTTCCAAACCAGATATGATCTCCCAATTGGAAAGAAAGGAAGCATCTTGGATGCCAGAGGCAGATATTCCAAGAAGCAGCTGTCCAGGTGACTTCATAAAAACCAAGCAGATGTGTCATTGCAAAATCCAGATCTGTTGGTAATTTTAGGTCAAAGCTTTTGTAAAATGTAGTACAGAGTGGTCTATCAAAGGTTCTCAGACCTGTTGAGAGGACTTTAAAACTTCTGTTTTTTACCTCAAGAAATTATTTTTTTATGTATGTCTTTACAAAAATGTACCTCCACTCTCAAAGAAAATTATTGCCTTTCTGCTGTGCAGGTATTTCTCTTCTGTTCATTGAAGGTTATCTTCTCTTAAGCAGGTATTCTCTGCCTCACTTGCATGAATTCATTGTCCCTTTTAAAATAATCACATTACTTAAGATACTAAGTAATGTGCTCCTTTTGCTTCTCAGTTCTCTTCTGATATTTTCTTTTGTTTTTATGATTATGTTGCTTTCCTGCTGTTACTTTTAAAAATATTTAATCCTAACCTAATTGCCCTTTCTTCAGTCTGTCATGTTATGTGTCATTCTCTTTTTCTTTATGCTTTGAAATTAGATTCATAAAGGCAAATAATATGTTCATATGACTTGTTTAACCATAATGTCATCATTTTGCAATTTCACAAAAAGCTGTTGTGAAAAATTTAAGAGACAGTTCTTTGCTTTCAGTAACATTTTGAGGATGTAGACCTAGTAGTGGGACCATTGGTTCAAAGGATATGAATAGTTTTGTAGTTCTAGCTGAAATTCCCACTTTACTTTTCAGAAAAATGGTAGCAGCAATTTAATAAGTAGCTAATTCAACATAATGGCTAGATTTTATCATTTTAAAGAATCATTGCTACTCTGATGGCTATTATATTGATACCTGTCAGGTGTTTTCATTTTTTCTTCTTTGATTACCAGAGTTTAAATAATGTTTCAGGTAAGTATTAATACTTAAAAATACCTGTATATCTTACTCTTACAAATTTTAATCAGTTCCTTATAAAGTAGATGTGTTGGATTTTTATAGGATATTTTTGGGAACAATTGTCACATTTTTTCCCATCATATTTCTTGTTTATTCTGTTTGCTTCGTGTATCTATTTCTTCTCCTCTAACTCAATTCTCTATTTTTTTTCTCTTTAGTGTATTCCTATTTACACCTCAGATTGTATGAATATATTTGCAAGCTCTTAAAGTCATCTCTTTTTTCTGGTCTTATTCCATTCAAATGTCATCCATTTAAAGTAATGTAAGACTTCATTCATTCCTCTAGGTAATTTCATCCCAAGTCAATTCATTTACATTTGTTACCTTGAATCATCATACTTTCACATAAGATAAATTGATCCTTAGTGAAAGACTAGTGAGACTAGTCATCTCAAGTGAGAAGGCAAGAGAATAGCTCTAAAACCATGAACAATTAAGGACCTTGGGAAAGGGCAAAAAAGGCAGGGTTAATCAGCTCTTTATTCTTCCTTTCAGAGAGCAGAAAATTTACTGGACATAAACCTCTTGAATGTAATGAATGTGGGAAGGCCTTCTGGAGCAAGGAGCATCTTGCTGTGCATCAGAGAATTCACACTGGAGAGAAACCTTTCAAATGTAGTGAATGTGGGAAGGTCTTCAGGGTTAAGATACAACTTACTGTGCATCAGAGAATTCATACTGGAGACATTCTTCATGAATGTCAGGAGTGTGGGAAGGCTTTTCTCTACAACTCAGAACTTATTCAACATCAAAAAATTCATAGAGGAGAGAAAACTTATGAATGTAGTGAATGTGGGAAGGCCTTCAGGAGTAAGACACAACTTACAGTGCATGAGAGAATTCATACTGGAGAGAAACCTTGTGAATGTAGTGAATGTGGAAAGGGCTTTAGGACTAAGTCACAACTTAAAGTTCATCAAAGAATTCATACTGAAGGGAAACCTTATGAATGTAGTGAATGTGGGAAGGCCTTCAGGGTTAAGATACAACTTTCATTGCATCAGAGAATTCATACCGGAGAGAAATCTTACAAATGTAGTGTATGTGGGAAGGCTTTCACTCTTAAGAGATATCTTACTCGACATCAGATAATTCATACTGGAAAGAAACCTTATGAATGTAGTGAATGTGGGAAGGCCTTCAGGATTAAGATACAACTTTCACAGCATCAGAAAATTCATACTGGAGAGAAACCTTATGAATGTAGTGAATGTGGAAAGGCCTTCAGAAAGAAGTCACAGCATACTGAGCATCAGAAACTTCATACTGGAGACTTTCTTTATGAATGTAAGGATTGTGGGAAGGGTTTCCTGTACAACTCAGACCTTATTCGTCATCAAAGAATTCACACTGGAGAGAAACCTTATGAATGTAGTGAATGTGGGAAGGCCTTCAGGAGAAAGGCACTTCTTACTGTGCATCAGGGAATTCATACTGGAGAGATTCTGTATGAATGTAAGGAGTGTGGTATGGCTTGTCCTTGCAACTCACAACTTATTCTACATCAAAGAATTCATACTGGAGAGAAACCTTATGAATGTAGTGAATGTGGAAAGGCCTTCAGGAGGAAGTCACATCATAATGAGCATCAGAAACTTCATACTGGAAAGAAACCTTATGAATGTAGCGAATGTGGGAAGGCCTTCTGGAGGAAGGATCGTCTTACTGTGCATCAAGGAATTCATAGTGGAGACTTTATGAATGTAAGGAGTGTTGGAAAGGTTTTCAGTAGAACTCAGGTCTTACTCAACATCAAAAAATTGATATAGTAGAGAAGCTTTATGAATGTAACAAGTGTGGGAAGACTTTCAGAGTGAGGATACAATTTACCCAACACCAAGGTATTCATTCAGGAGAGAAATATTAAGGTTGTAATACATGTAGGAAGGCCTTTAGAATGAGGAAACTACTTTATGTCCATCAGGGAAATCATCCTGGTGAGATTATCTTGTGAATGTGGAGTGTGGGAAGGCCTTCCACTGTAATTAAGATGTTATATTAAACATCAGAAATTTGTGCTAGAGAAAAACTTTATGTATGTAGTGAATGTGGAAAGGCATATAATGAACAAAGGAAGGCCTTACACCTGAATGTAGATCTTACTCAACATCAGAGTATTCATACTTTAGAAAGATCTTAAGAATTCAGTGAATGTGGGAAGACCTTCAGCCTGAAGATAGAACTTGCTCAACAACAAAGAATTAATTCTAGAGAGTAACCTGAATTTGGGAAGGCCTTTAGACTAAGGACATACTTTTTGTCCATCAGAGAGTTCTTACTAGAGTGATTCCTCATGGTTATAAGGAGTGTGGATAGATTCTCTCAGCTGACTAGACTGATTCTGAGTCCCTAGATGTAGTTCAGAGTCTTTATTTGGGCTCCATGGGAGAAGAAGATATCCCTCCCCTCTGCAGAGGCCTCTAAAGAGGCAAAAATTTAGTATTATCTTCCCATAGGCCTTCAGGGAGGGAGAGGTTATGCTGGCTGAGCCAGAGGTTACTGAGTGGATGGTGGTATTGGGAGAGCCTTAGTATTAACTTTCATTACTGGAGATAATAGCATGCAGGATACTTGGTGATGACCTCTTGGCCATGAGATGAGCCGGAGCTTAATGTGTGATAAATAATTGTTGATAGTGTTTGAAGGGGGAGGCGGAGCCAAGATGGTGGCTGGAAAGCAGGGACTAGCGTGAGCTCCCTGCCGAGTCCCTCCAAAATCCTATAAAAAATGGCTCTGAACCAATTCTAGAACTGCAGAACCCACAAAATGGCAGAGGGAAGCAGGGCTCCAGCCCAGGACAGCCTGGATGGTCTGTGGGTGAGGTCTATCCTGCACGGAGCTGGGAGCTGGGCGCAGAGTGGAGCAGAGAGCAGCGCGGACCAACCAGACCAGGAGCCAGGTGGAGCGGGCCCTAGCGCCCTGAATCAGTGAGCTGTGGCAGTTACCAGACTTCTCAACCCACAAACGCCCAAGACAGCGGAGTAGGTTATTGGGAAAAGCTGCGGGAGTGGAAGGAGTTCGAGGTTGGGCCACCGCCCCAGGACAGCGGAGGTGGGGCAGCTACAGCTGTTGTTACTTCTGGCTCCAGGCCCACCTGGTGGGAGGAATTAAGTGGCGGATCAGAGCAGGAGTGCACAGCCTGCTGAAGATCTAAGCCCAGTCCGGATTGGGGGTTCTTGGGGAAGGAGGAGTGCTGGTGTGGCAGAGCTGGCGCATCCCCCTCAAACGTGGAACATAGAACTCTTTAGTCTACAAGCAGTGATACCCCACTGAAAAACTCAAGGGTCAAGTTAGCTGGTTGGGAATATGGCCCGGCAGCGAAAACACACCCAGATTCAGTCTCAGACTTTGGATTCTTTCTTTGGTGACAAAGAAGACCAAAATATACAGCCTAAAGAAGTCAACAAAGTGCAAGAGCCTACACCAAAAGCCTCCAAGAAAAACATGAACTGGTCCCAGGCCATGGAAGAGCTCAAAAAGGATTTGGAAAAGCAAGTTGGAGAAGTAGAGGAAAAATTGGGAAGAGAAATGAGAAGGATGCGAGAAAACCATGAAAAACAAGTCAATGAATTGCTAAAGGAGACCCAAAAAAATACACTGAAGAAAACAACACCTTAAAAAATAGACTAACTCATGGCAAAAGAGCTCCAAAAAGCCAGTGAGGAGAAGAATGCCCTGAAAGGCAGAATTAGCCAAGTGGAAAAGGAGGTCCAATGAACCACTGAAGAAAATACTACCTTAAAAATTAGATTGGAGCAAGTGGATGCTAGTGACTTGATGAGAAATCAAGATATAAAACAGAACCAAAGGAATGAAAAAATGGAAGACAATGTGAAATATCTCATTGGAAAAACCACTGACCTGGAAGATAGATCCAGGAGAGATAATTTAAAAATTATTGGACTGCATGAAAGCCATGATCAAAAAAAGAGCCTAGATATCATCTTTCAAGAAATTATGAAGGAGAACTGCCCTGATATTCTAGAGCCACAGGGCAAAATAGAAATTGAAAGAATCCATCGATTGCCTCCTCAAATAGATCCCAAAAAGAAATCTCCTAGGAATATTGTTGCCAAATTCCAGAGCTCCCAGATCAAGGAGAAAATACTGCAAGTAGCCAGAAAGAAACAATTTGAGTATTGTGGAAACAGAATAACCCAAGATCTGGCAGCTTCTACATTAAGAGATCGAAGGGCTTGGAATACGCTATTCCGGAGGTCAATGGAGTTGGGATTAAAACCAAGAATCACCTACCCAGCAAAACTGAGTATCATGCTCCAAGGCAAAATATGGATTTTCAATAAAATAGAGGACTTTCAAGCTTTCTCAGTGAAAAGACCAGAGCTGAATAGAAAATTTGACTTTCAAACACAAGAATCAAGAGTAGCATGAAAAGGTAATCAAGAAAAAGAAATTGCAAGGGACTTACTAAAGTTGAACTGTTTTGTTTACATTCCTACATGGAAAGATGATGTGTGATTCATGAGACCTCAGTATCAGGGTAGCTGAAGGGAATATGCATATATATATCTATATGTTTATGTATATATATATATGTGAATGTGTATGTATATATGTATGTGTGTGTGTATATATATGTGTGTATATATATATATATGTATATATGTAAAAATAAAGAGAGGGAGAGTGGATACAGGGTGAGTTGAAGATAAAGGGAAGATACCTAAAAGAAATATAATCAAATTAAGGGATGAGAGAGGAATATATTTAGAGAGGGAGATAGGGAGAGATAGAATGGGGTGAATTATCTCGCATAAAGGTGGCAAGAGGAAGCAGTTCTGTGGGAGGAGGGGAGAGGGCAGGTGAGGGAGGAATGAGTGAATCTTGCTCTCATCAAATTTGGCATGAGGAGGGAATACCGTACATACTCAATTGGGTATCTTACCCCACAGGAAAGAAGAGGGAAGAAGAAAAAAAAAGGAGGGGATGATGGAGGGGAGGGCAGATGGTGGTGGTGGTAATCAAAAACAAACACTTTGGAAAGGGGACAGGGTCAAGGGAGAAAATTCAATAAAGGGGGATGGGTTGGGAAGGAGCAAAATATAGTTAGTCTTTCACAACATGAGTATTGTGGAAGGGTTATACATAATGATACACATGTGGCCTATGTTGAGTCACTTGACTACTTAGGGAGGGTGGGTGGGAAGGGAAGAGGGGAGAGAATTTGGAACTCAAAGTTTTAAAAACATGTTCAAAAACAAACAAAAAAAAGTTTTTGCATGCAACTAGAAAATAAGATACACAGGCAATGGGGCGTAGAAATTTATCTTGCCCTACAAGAAAGGAAGGGAAAAGGGGATGGGAGGGGAGTGGAATGACAGAAGGGAGGTCTGCCTGGGGAACAGGGCAACCAGAATATACGCCATCTTGGAGTGGGGGGGAGGGTAGAAATGGGGAAAAAATTTTTAATTCAAACTCTTGTGAAAATGAATGCTGAAAACTAAATATGTGAAATAAATTTAAAATTTAAACAAAAAACCATAATCTTAAAAAAAAGTGCTTGAAGAATATATCATAATCTGAGCTGTGGTCCTGATGTTTCTGTGGCTTCTGCCCTTATTCATTTGTGTAACCACTGTGGATCATAAAGATTTGAAATCACCTTAATTAACACAAAGCATCACTAGGTCCTGTGTCAGGTGTTGATGTAATATGATTTCTGTCCAGTGCTCTGAATGCGAAAGGGAAGAAGTATATTGAAGTCCAGTTAAACAGGAATATTAATATGACCTTCTTATGGTAGCCGAATGCCTTGTCATCCAGTTAGTGATACACATGAAAAGATGAATAGTATTCCCATTATGGCTAAGGAATATAAACAGGGAGTTTTCAATGAAATCAAAGCTGTCAATAATAATGAAAGCTCTAAATCGCTATTGATGAGAGAAATGAAAGTGAAAACAACTGTCAGGTAACAGCTCACAGTACCTCAGATTGGCCTACTTGACCAAAAAGGAAAATGACAAATTCTGGAGGGAATGTGGAAAAGGAAGGACACTAATGCACAATTCAGAACTGGTCCAAACATTATGGCGAACAATTTGGAACTGTGTCCAAAGGGCTATAAAACAATCACTGCTAGGTTTGTATTCCAGGTAAAAGAAAAACCAAACGACCCGTGTGTACAAACATATTTATAGCGAGTCTTTTTGTGGTGGCAAAGATTTGGAAATTGAGGGGATGTCCAGTTGTTGAATGGCTGAAGAAGTGGTTGTATATGATTGTGATGGAATATTATTGTGCTCCATGAATTGAGGGGGATGGTTTTGGCAAAACCTGGGAAGACCTATATGAATAGATACAGAGTTAAGTAAGCAGAATCAGGAGGTACATAGTAGCAGCAATATTTTAATGAAGATTACGTGATCACACAGTAAGGGCCTCTGGCCAGTTTTTGAAGTCAGGAAGATGAGTTTTCCTGACTCCAGGCTTGACACTCTTTGTACTGCACCACCTGTCCAATCAGAAAGCTACTGAAACACTAGAACACGATGGCATGCTGTGGCCTACGATTTTTGAATATCAATTTGGTATTTGTATAGAGAGTGTTTGAAAGGAGAAAGACAGCCTGTGTGTCTGTTTTATTCTGGACCTGTGATTTCGTCTTTATGGGGAAGTCACAGGGTGGAAGTTACCTACACACATTGAGATAGACAACTGCTCTGTAAACAATTTTCCTGGGCAAACACTGATTCCAGAGGACTGATGATAAGCTGCCCATCTCTTTCTAGAAAGGTGATGGATTTAAAGTACAGAATGAAACTTTGATTTGGGGGTATGACCAATGTGGAAATTTCTTCTGCTGGACTCTGTGTGTGTGTGTGTGTGTGTGTGTGTGTGTGTGTGTGTGTGTGTCTGACTGTCTGATGAAGGTTATAAATTTCTTGTCTTTTTTGTTTCATGAGGGAGAAGAAAAAACAATTGACAAAAATAAAAGTAAAATTTTAAATTAAGGAAAAATACATATAATAAGGGTCCAGAGCATGTCTAGAGCACCTGGGCTGGAATATATGTAGACCAGAATTACATGAGGGGCAGCTAGGTGGTGTAGTGGATAGCATGCTGGGCCTAGAGTTTGGAATGCTTATCTTCCTAGTTCATTCAGTTGCTGAGTCAGACGTTTGGTAGTAGTGTGATGCTTGCCAGTTAATCCTGTTTGTTTCAGTTTCGTCATCTGTAAAATGAGCTGGAGAATGAAATGGCAAACCACAGTAGTATCTTTGTCAGGAAAACCCCAAATGTGATCATAGAGTCAGCCATAACTGAAATGACTGAACAAGAACAACAACCTGTATTTATATGTACATACAAGTGTGAATACCTACCCATATTTGTATGTAAAGTTTTTTGAAATCAGGACTGTTTAATTATTTGTCTTTGTCACCTTTGTTGAACTCAGTGCCTGATGCATAGCAGATATTTAATAACTGTTTTTGATTATTTGAGTGGTTTGAAGGCTATCCCATGCAAGGATTAGAATTCCTTATTTTGGATTAGGAAAATTGGTAAAAATTGCAATGAGGCAAACTTAGGTTTGAGTTAAGACAACTTATGAATTACTGTTCTTATCTTATTGCTAAAGCTACCATTTCTAGCACAGTATTGAATAACGATGATGATGATGGCCATCCTTGTTTCACCCCTGATCTTACTGGAAATGCTTCTAGCTTTTATCCCCATTACATATAATGCTTGCTGATGGTTTTAGATAAATGCTACCTGTCATTTAAGGAAGACTCAATTTGTTCTGTCTTGTGGTTTTAATAGGAAAGGTGTTGTATTTTGTCAAAAGTTTTTTCTACATCTATTGAGATAATCATGATTTATGTGAGTTTTGTTGTTGACATCATCAATTACGCTGATAGCGTTCCTAATACTGAACCAGTGCTGCATTCCTGGTATAAACCCTACCTCTTTACAGTTTATTATCCTCAAGATAAGTTGCTGTAGTCTCATTGCTAATATTTTATTTAAAAATTTTGCATCTATATTTACTAGGGAAATTGGTCTATAATTTTCTTTCTCTGTTTTGACACTTCCCAGTTGAGGTATCTGCACCATATTTATATCATAAAAATAATTTTATTGGACTCTTTCTTCACCTATTTTCCCAAATAGTTCATATAGTATTGGAATTCATCATTCTTTAAATTTTTGATAGAATTTTGATAGTAAATCCATCTGGCCCTCGAGATTTTTTCTTGGGGAGTTCATTGATGGCTTGTTCAATTTCTTTTTCTGAAGTGGGGTTAAATATTTTATTTCCTCTCCCATTAATCTGGGCAATTTATATTTTGGTAAATATGCTCTAGTTCACTGATTGTCAAATTTATTGGCATACAGTTGTACAAAACAGCTCCTAATTTTCGTTTTAATTTCCTTTTCATTGGTGGTCAATCCACCCTTTCCATTTTTGATACTGGTAATTTGGTTTTCTTTTTTTTAATCAAATTAACCAAAGGTTTATCTATTTTATGGTTTTTTTCCCCCATAAAACCAGCTCTTAGTTTTATTTGTTAGTTGAATAGTTTTCTTAATTTCAATTTTATTAGCCTCTTTGGTTTTCAGAATTTCTAACGGTATTTAATTGGTAATTTCTAATTTGTTTTTTTCTAGCTTTTTTAGTTGCATACCCAATTCATTGAGCTCCTCTTTCTCTATTTTATTCATGTAAGCATTCAGAGATATAAAACTTCCCCTAAGAACCACTTTCACTGCATCCCATAAGTTTTGGTATTTTGTCTCATTATTGTCATTCTCTTAGATGAAGTTATTGATTTTTTAGGATTGGATTATTTAGTTTCCAATTAATTTCTAGTCTGTCTTTCCATAGCCCTTAATTACATGTAATTTTTATTGAATCATGATCACAAAAGGATGCATTTAGTATTCTGCCTTTCTGCATTGGATTGTGAGGCTTTTATGCCCTAATATATGGTCAGTTTATGTGTAGGTGCCATGTACCACTGAAAAAAAGCTATATTCCTTTCTATCCCCATTCAGTTTTCTCCAGAGGTCTACCATATCTAACTTTTCTAAAATTCTATTCACCTCCTTAACTTCTTTCTTGTTTATTTTGTGATTAGATTTATCTAGTTCTGAGAGAGGTAGGTCGAGGTCCTTCACTGGTATAGTTTTACTGTCTGTTTCTTCCTGTAACTTCCTTCTCTAAGAATTTGGATGCTATGCCACTTTGTGCATATATATTTAATGATATTATTTCATTTTCTGTGGTACTTTTAGTAGGATATTGTAGTTTCCTTTCTTACCTCTTTAAATTAGATCTATTTTTGCTTTTGCTTTGTCTGAGATCAGGATTGCTACCCCTGCTTTTTTTTTTACTTCAGCTGAAGCATAATATATTCTACTCCAGCCTTTTACCTTTACTCTGTATATCCCTCTGCTTCAAATGTGTTTCTTGTAAACGACATATTGTAGGATTATGGTTTTTAATCCATTTTGCTATTGCTTTTATGGGAGAGTTCATCCCATTCACATTCACAGTTATGATCACTGTCTCTCTCCAGCCTATTTTCCTTCCTGTTTATGCTCTTCTCTCCTTTCCCCCTCACTAGAGTTTTGCTTTTAACCACCTCCTCCCTCAATCTTCCCTCCCTTCTTTATACCCCGTCCCTTTTCTTTCCCCTTTCCTCTCTTTCTTATAAGGTAAGTTAGATTTCTATACCTGAGTATGTTATTCCCTCTTTGAGCCAAATATGATGAGAGTAAGGTTCAAATAATGCTCATCTCCCTCACTTCTTTCCTTCTGCTTTAATAGGTCTTTGCGCCACTTCATGAAATTTAATTTATCCTTTTCTGCCTCCTCCTTTCCTCTTCTCTCAGTACAATCCCTTTTCATCACTTAGATTTTTTTGTCATCACATCAAAGTCAACTTACACCCACACCCTCTGTCAATGTATTGCCCTTGTAAACGTCAGAATAAAGATACAGTTCTCAAGAGTTACAAATATAATCATCCCATATAGGGATGTAAACAATTTGCCCTTATTGAATAATGTTTTTTTTTCCTTTCCTGTTTACCTTTTTATCACTCTCTTGAGTCTCGTATTTGAAGATCACATTTTCTGTTTGAGCTCTGATCTTTTCATCAGGAAAGTTTGGAAGTCCCCTGTTGCATTGAATGTCCATCTCCTCCCCTGAAAGATTATGCTCAGTTTTGCTGGGTAGTTGCTCTTTGGCTGTAATCATAGCTCCTTTGCTTCCCGGAATATCATATGCTAATTCCTCTGATCTTTTAATGTAGAAGCTGCAAGGTCCTGCATGATCCTGACTGGTTTCATGATATTTAAATTGTTTCTTTCTGGTTACTTGCAGTATTTTCTCCTTGACCTGATAATTCTGGAATTTGGCTACAGTATTCCGTAGTGTTTTCACTTTGGGAACTACCTTCCAAGGTTGTGAGGATAAAATGAGATGATTACACCAATATAAATGCAACTGTATTTTTATAAACAATCAGTTTTTTAAATCAGAACATGTAACAGCTTCTAGGTAATGGGCCATGAGGCTGGTGGCAGCATTCCCTTTATGTTCTGTGGTTTGGGCTCTAATCCAATGTCCTGCTGCACAAGTCTCTCAGGTGGAAAAAAGGATTAGTCTTCCCTTTTTTTGACCCAAAGGGAAGAACTGTGGGCAATGAGGGAAAGTTTCAAGGACCCAATTTAGGCTCAGTGTCAGAACAAACTTCTTCACTATTACAGATGTGCAAAAATGCGATGGCTGCCCATTCCAATGAGGAAGTTGCCTGATACTTTGGTTTTGCATATCCTACCCGCTTCCTAAAACGTCACTTGTAGGAAATAGGTATTTCTCTTCTCAAATATGGGGGAAGGGATAAAAAGAAAAATCCCCATATCATCAAGACCATTAATGTTTTTAAATCATTGCCTCAAAAATGAAGTACCACTCTACTCAATTAGGATACAATGACAATGTGCTCCATACCTGGAACAGGTATGTCGGAGTAGGGCCAAGACCACTGTACACTAGGGCCCTAAAAAACCTTGAGGACAAGGCAAGAAACAAAGCTGTCACAGATGAGGGAGGGAGGGTTGAAGGACAGGAGATGGGTTAGCTGAGCCTCACTGCTTAGGCAGCCAGGAAGGGTTTTGTTTAGGGCTTCTTTTGTTTACTATCTTCTTTCAGGACCAGTTTAGATAGTTACTAATGCTTGAACTGGCCACGTACCTGATGGTGACTTTCTCTTGGGGTCACTGCCAAGCAAGCTGGAGACTGAGTTACCACATGGCCCTCCAAAACCTGAAATCCTTAAGAAGTAATCAAAATACACAGAAGTCAGTCGAACCTTGAAATATATAACCGGCTCTTATATTCCCAAAAGGACATATAATGTTAGCCAATGTTCATGGGCACTTTTCTATCATCATTATAAAGGATGTCCCAGAAGCCTTAATGCATCTAATTGTTATGGAAACTTAAATTGTACTGTATTTTTATTTTCCTGAAACAATCTCTTGATTATGAAAATGGGAGAAATTAGGAAGTATACAAAGTAGCTACAGAACAGGTGCAAAGAAGCTAAAATAGCAAAACCAATGGTCTATGTCTTAGGACTAATGAGACAAATCAGTGAAGTCCAGTTGACAAAAAATTCCAGTGTTCTCTGGCTTAAACTTTTTTTTTCAACTTTTAGGGCAGGAGTTCTTAACCTTGTTTATATCATGGACCTCCTTGGCAATCTGCTGAAGCTTATGGATAGTGCCTAGAATCATATTTTTAATTGCACAAAATAAAATACACAGGAAACAACAAGAAAATTATTTTGAAATAAGTACCTAATTTCCCCATCTATATGTAAAGACCATGTGAAATTTATTCACAGACCCCAGGTTAAGAACCCATATTTTGTGATATCTCTCAGAAATTGATGGAAGAAGCCATAAGATCACAGTTGTAGAGGTAAAAGCATTCTCCAAAGGTCATTAGTGATTGTGGTTTTGGGTTATTTTCCTTCCAATACCACTCCTGCCTTCCCCTCTCCTGTGGCCCTCTCTTTGCCTCTCTTTTATAGTATTTTGTGTGTTGTATCAGTTTCCCCCAATACTTTGATCAGTATCATTCAAGGCCATCTTTCTTGTTTCCCCTAAGAGTTTTGTTTCACTGGGGACTTTCTGTGGTTGGCACAGTGACCAGCCAACAGGTAGCTTCTTCTCCTGGTGACCCCCTCATTACCATTTTACTGGAAGCCCCATAGGCCACTGCAGATACTATGCCCCTGCCCTATTGGCCATGTAGCCAAAAGCACATTGTTCCATTGTTTATCTCTCAGTCATGTATATCCTTCCTTGATCTTAGGTGTGTGAGTATCCGACAGAATAGACCAGGCCAAGACCTCGTGAACTCTGGAAAATACGAAGAACCAAAGATACAATAAGTGGAATCCTTAGCAGGGTATCTCCACACGCTGTGGTAACTAAGGAATGGCTTACATGACTCAGGTCAGTCATGAATGAACAAAGAGGTCAAGAATATGTTTTACAAACAAAGGAATGGTTAATCCATCACCTCTGCAATATGTAGTAGTGAACTCAGTACAGTCAATTTGAGTTCAGTCTCCTTACTAGAGGAAAATGGCTCCCAATTTCAGAGGGTCCATACATTTGAGTCTTACCACGTATTCTTAGTAACTCTTTGTTAAACGTAGTAGAAGTTTATCGGATAATTGATGTTAAGGAATTATCAATTGGTTGGCTGATATGGGATACTTAGTGGTAACTGGTACTGGGGAGAACACACTGGATAGGTGCTCATAATCTATTGCACTAATGAAGCACTCCCCAAAACCTTCAGGATTAACCCTAGAACTTTGAGGGCAATGGTTGTCCAGCTCTGATAACCTGACATGCAAGTGGGGTTGGGGTTGGGAGAGTAGCTTATATTTTTTATTGTTCCTACTACGTATAAAGTTTTCTTGTTTTTAAAAGAAATGACTTCCAAGCAAAGCACTTGCTAAAGTCTCCTATGGCCAAAGCATTTTATGAAAAGTGAAGAGTGCTGCCTGCAACTACAGCTGTAATAGTTTGTTTACTTGAGTTTTTAAATTCAAGTGTAGCCCTTGTTTTGAGCTATTAGGACTGCTTGAATGCACTTCAATCAATAGGATTTTTACAGTTCCCTCTGACTTCAGTCACAACATCTACTCCAATATCTGTGTCCTTCCTTGCCAATCAGAAATCTGAGCCCTTTAATGGATGCAAAAAACTTATACTGATTATGTGGTGCAATCACTGTCTTAAAGTAAAGTACCAAGGCAGTGTAAAGGGACTGAATCTTCCCTGAAGTTGTTGAGTGGGATCATCCCTCCTTCCACGATTCCAGGGTCCATGTGTTCCTTTGGAGAGAGATTGCACATCCTCCTCTCCTTATTGCCAGTTTGGAAGAAGGAGAAAGAGCCAAAGCATCACAGAAAGGAATGAGTAAGATTGAAAGGAAATGTGGTCTAATGGAAACATTCTGAATTGGAGTCATGGAACCTGACTTTAAATCTGTTAAATTCTGTAAATCTGTTTAAATTCTGTTACTACTTCTGACCTAAAGCAAATCACTTAGCTTCTCAGCCCCAAAGTTCCTTCATGTTTATAATGAATGGCTTAAAGTTACTGATCTATAAGATTCTGCCTCACTGTGAAGCTTTCATCTTTGTAAATACTCATACCCAATTCTAGACAACTGAATGAGCACTTTGTTAAGTGCTTACTATGTGTAAAACACTGCTAAGAGCTGGGGGTGCTACTAGTGAAGAAGAGCCAGTCTGCTCTGAATGAGCTCAGATTCTAAGGGGAAGAACAAGTGAAATCAGTGAATATGAGACCCCTGCTAGGTGCCAGCCCCTGTGCTAGTAAGTGCTAGGCGTACAAAGAAAACCAAAAGACAACCCCTATACTCAAGGAGCTCACAGTCTAATACAGGGAAATAACATGTAAAGAATTACAAATAGGATGTACAGGATATCCCCAAAGTCTTAGTTCACTATTGAGCTTTGATAGGAAGAATTAATGAAATCTCAAAAGGAGGCCACCAGCATTAAGGAGGATCGAGTAAGACCCTTGCAAAAGGTAAGATTTTGTTGTTTATTCATTGTCCTGTCTCTTCATGACCCCATATAGCATAGCAGATCAGGCTGTTCTGTGCTCCACTGTCTTTTGAAGTCTGTCAAAGTTCATGTTCATTGTTTCCATTATACTATCTATCCATCTCTTCCTCTCCCATCCCGTTTTCCTTTCTCTTTCAATCTTTCCCACCATAAGAGTCTTTTCCAATGGCTCATCTTATGTGGCCAAAGTATTCCAGCTTCAGCTTCAGTATTTGACTTTCCACTGAACAGCCTGAATGAAATTCTTTAAGTATTGACTGATTTGATCTCCTTGCTATCCAAGAGACTCAAAAATCTCCCAAGATCACAATTTAAAAGTGTTGATCTCTCAGCTTTCCTTATAGTCCTCTCACAGCCTTACATTGCTACTAGAAAAACAAACAGCTTGTATTGTATCTCTGGAGCTTTTCATAAATATTGCTCAATTTTGTATATGTTTGAGAAATAAAGATCTTTATCAGAGAAACTTGATAGAAGAACATTTTCCATTTTTCTCATTGCCTCATTTTGGTTTAATTGGCTTTATTTCTATAAGAAACTTAAATTTCATGCTATTTCTCTGGCCTTGTAATTATGACCAGGGCTCCAGCTTTCTTGGCCCCCAAGGGTTTGTCCCTATCCTGCAACTGTGACCTGGAACTGAGTAATGTACACTGGAGTTGGCAAGTAGCCCCTAGCCCCACACCCAGAACCTGCACAGCAGTCCCATGTAATCTTTGGAGAGGGGGAGGCAAGGCAATTGGGGTTAAGTGACTTGCCCAAGGTCACACAGCTAGTAAGTGTCAAGTGTCTGAGGCTGGATTTGAGTTCAGGTCCTCCTGACTCCAGGGTTGGTGCTCTATTTACTATGCCACCTACCTGCCCCCCATGAAATCTCCTATTTTTGTAAAGCAGCCATTAAGCACCTGTCATGTGCCAGGCACTATGTTAAGTTCTGGGGCTACAAAAAACATTTCAAAATACAGTCCCTGCTCTCCAGAAGCTCACAATCTCCTGGAGGAGATGACATGCTATGTCATAGAACTATGACATAGAACTATGTACAAACAAGATATATACTCAACAAATTAGAGATAATCCAGAGAAGCGAGGCACCAGTATTAAGGGGGATCAGGAGGGGCTTCTTGCAGAAGGTGGGACTTTAGCTGACATTTGAAGGAAGTCAAAGCCCAATCAAGGTGTCATAGGAAGTACCTTGTTAAATTTTTCTGACCATTTGTCCAGTCTCTTGACCATCTCCGGACAATGAGATCTCCACCTCTAAGGCCCAGATCTAGTGTTACTGTCAAGTGTACTCTAGACCAGCCTCCATTCCAGTGACATAGGCTACTCCTGACCCCCTAAGTTGTCTTGGCCTGGAAAAAATATCCCAACCTTCATTTGGCTGTGCCACTTCAGAATTTGCTTAAAGTCTTTTTTGGAGAGGAATGTTGAGTTTGCAAATGGTGCCTGTATTTTGCTATCTTGGCTCCACCTCATCCTTTGTTTTGCATTTATGATGCTCTGTGTGCATAAGTATGTAAACTCCTAGAGAGCAGTGACTATTTGATTTTCCTGTATGAAACCTGTGCTTAGCATAGTGCCCTGCACACGTTAAATATTCAATAAATGCTTGTTGAATACCAGAGAGGAAGCTAAGGCTCTGCCAGTGAAAATGATTGAGTGTTTATTCAGAGCCAGATGCTATATAGAGTAAGAGGGTCATGATTTCATCACAGGTATATAAACATCATCTCTTAAACTTTTCTATAACTGTGACTCCAAAACCAAGCACTCTATAACCCAGTACTGCCCTCCTAAAGGATATCCTTCACATGAAATACTTCCCATGTGCCTAATGCCTTCTTTTTTGTATCCAACTTTTATGTATTCATTTGTTCACTCTTTCAAGGCTATAGTATAGTCAATACTAATCTTTCTGTTTCAGGGATGCAAAGGAAGGAGAGTAATAGCATTGAATATTTATATCCTGATTTAAGATTTACAAAACATTTTCCTTGAAGAAACTGATGGGTATTAACATTTCCATTTTATAGATTAGAAAACTAAAGTTTAGGGAGAAAGTAACTTTGCAAGGATCATACTGGGCATGTTAAAGTCAGGAATCTAAAAGGAACACAAATAACTTGAGCCTGTCCTGATTTTTCATCTTCTATTCCAAGACCAGAGGAGACCAAGACTACTGCTTGAATTGGTGTGTCAGTACTACACGGAAGTCAAGATTAAGTTTCTAAGTAAATCCTTAGAGGCCTTAAATATTCAGAGAAAGAAGGATATTATAAAACTTTGTACTGGTCTCTTATTTTTTCCTTTGTTATCACTTGATTCTCCTTGGACTAGTTTCAGTGTTAATATGTGGGAAAAATCAAGTTTCACTCTTGATTTTGTGGTTAAAGTCTTCCAGTCTTTACTCAGAATACAAACAATTTTTGGGAGAGGCAACATTTGACTTGCAGATCCCTCTGTCTTTTCATTGGGATTTAATTACAAAAAAAAATTGCATCTGATATCTATAGCATAAAATGAAAAGCAAAAACCAAGCACAGTTAAGCAGTCTTATAAGCTATTATTAATACCATAAAAATAAAATTGCCTACAAAGAGAGAAATGGTCAGAGTGTACTTCTTAGCTATGATACTCTTTCAACTACAACATTGTGAAAAGCTGGACAAGCAGTTTGGAATAATTGGGGCCCGAGGCATACTTCTTCAAATCCTATCATTATGTTGGTAACCTTTAGCCTCATTTATTCAGTTTGGGTTCTACTGGGTCTTTAGACTTACATCTTTTACCTTTTTATGCTTTCCAGAATATTTGTATTTGTTAGTTTTGGGATTTTAGCCTGATCCTTGGGGTCATTGTTTTGTTCCTTAGGTATTCATAGAATCATTATTGAGAATTATTATTCTATCAGGCATATAGGACATAGCTATTCTGGAACCTGGGTCTGACTTTCTAATCATTGATTGAATAGTATGTAGGAGATGATAATGATTTAAAAAAATAGTCTGTGACTATTTCAGTAACAGGAACAACAAAAATCATATGATTATCTCAATAGATGCAGAAAATGCTTTTGACAAAATACAACACCCATTCCTATTTAAAAAAAAGTGGGGCAGCCAAGTGGCTTGGTGAGTAGAGCACTGGCCCTGGATTCAGGAGGACTTGAGTTCAAATCCAGCCTTATGAAATTGACAGAGTTACTAGCTGTATGACCTTGGGCAAGTCACTTAACCCAAATTGCCCTGCCTTCCCCCCTGCAAAAAAAACAAAAAAACCCATAGGAATAAATGGAGACTTTCTTAAACTGATTAGTAGTATTTATTTTAAAGCCAAGAGCAAGCTTTATCTGAAATGAGGATAAACTTGAAGTCTTTCCAACAAGATTGTAGTAAAGTACTATGGCTAATAATACTACTACTATTCAATATCATACTCAAAATAATACCTATTACAATAAGATAAAAAGAAAGTGTAGGAATAAAATAAGCCATGAGCAAACAGAACTATCACTCCTTGCAGATGATATGATGGTAATCTTAAAGAACCCTAGAGAATCACTGAAAAACTAGTTGAAATGATGAAGAACTTTAGCAGTGTTGCTGTTTATAAAATAAACCCATATAAATCATTAGCATTTCTCTACACTTGCAATAAAACCCAGCAGGAAGAGACAGAGAAGTTCCATTTAAAATAACTATGGACAACATCAAATACATTGAAATATTTCCAAGTACTACCAAGATAAACCCAGGGATAATATGAACACAATTGTAAAACACTACTGGAGAAATATTAATAGCTTATGGGTAGGCCAAGCCAATATAATAAAAATGACAATTCTACCTAAATTCATTTACTCATTCAGTGCCATAATGATCCAACTTCAAAAGAATTATTTTATAGAGCTACCACAAATAATAACAAAATTCACCTGGAAGAACAAAAGGTCAAGAATATCCAGGGAATCAAGAAAAAAAAATGGGAAGAAAGGAAGGCTAGTAGTTCCAGGTTTTCTTTAAAAATCTGATACTGGGCTAAAAAATAGAATGTTGGATCAATGGAATAGATTGGGTACACAATACACAGTAGTAAATGATGCTAGGAATCCAGTGTTTGATAAATGCAAAGATCCAAACTTGTATCATTTGACAAGAATTGCTAGGAAAACTGGCAAGCAGTTTGGTAGAAATTAGGCACAGACCCAACATCTCACACCGTATACCAAGATAAGGTGAAAATGGCTTAGATGGCAGAGCCAGGATGGCTGCTTGAAAACAGCATCTTACCAGAGCTCTCTCACAAATTCTGTCAGATACCTCTAAAAAAGTGAGTCTGAGCAGATTTGAGAGAGTTAGAAACCACGAGTAGAGTGAGTGGGGTAAATTTCCAAGGCAGGAGAGTCAGAAGGGTTGACAGGATGGATCTGTAGGCTGGGAGAGTGCTCAGCACACAGAGCTGCACCAGAACACACCAAAACTGAAGTAGCTGTGGAACTCAGCCAGCATTCCAGGCTGGGAGAATGCTGGGTGCGTGAAACTGGTGGTGATCTCCAGGCCCCCCAGTCCAGGACGGGAGTCTGTCAGAGCTACAGGAGGCAGCAGTGCAGCATCTGCAGCTGCAAGAACAACTACTTCTGAGGCTTGCAGCCTACAGTCTAAAGGTTTGAAACTTGCCTTCTTGAACTTCCAGGAGCTATAATAACAAGGTAAAATGACTCTCATCCCTCCCTTCTCACCCAGCTAATGCTCCCTTGGGAGAAACCCCGAAATAGAGGAACCAGAAGTGGGGCTTCAGTAGCCAAACAGTGGGGGTTCCTGAGCCCCATGGGGGTGGAGCCAGCAAAGGTCAACACCAGGAACCCGGAGTTGCATTCACACAGCCAGGAGAAGGGGCAGACACCAACACAGACAACGACTGAGACCACCAATGCTCTAGCGCAGCACTAGGGGAAGAGGAGATTTCCAGCAGCCAAACCACCCTTTCCCTACACCTCACAAAAACCAGAGGCCATAGCACACAAATCCAGTAACTATGCCCACAATTCCCAGAACAAGAAGCCTGGGACAGAGGTCCCTGAACTCCAGAAGCAGAAACCCACTTTAAAGCCAGGAAAAAGTTAACCAACATGAAAAAACACTTGAGAAAACTGAGGATCATTACTTCTTTTTATGGAGACAGGGAAGATCAAAATAACAATTCAGAAGAGAACAACATTGACTATACCCACATCTGAAACCTCAAAAGGGAATGTGAACTGGTCTCAGGCCCAAAAAGCATTCCTGGAAGAGCTCAAGGAGAATTTTAACCAAATTAAAGAGGTAAAAGAAAAAATGGGAAGAAAATGAGTGGTGAGAACAAATACTTAAAAAGTAAAATTGGCAAAATGGCTAAGGAGATTCAGAATCTAATTAGAAAGAATGATGCCCTGAAAAGTAAAATTAACCAAATGGAAAAGGAGGCTCAGAAGCAAAATGAAGAAAACAATTCATTAAAAATTAGAATTGAGCAAGTGGAAGCTAATGACTCTATGAATGAAACAAAATCTAAAGAATGAAAAATTAGAAGAAAACATGAAATATCTGATTGGCAAAACAACTGACCTGGAAAATAGATCCAGGAGAGACAATCTAAGAATCATTGGTCTATCGGAAAGCCGTGATGAAAAAGAGAGACTGTACAGTATCTTCCAAGAAATCACCAATGATAATTTCCCCAAGGTCCTAGAACCAGAGGGTAAAATAGTCATCAAAACAATCCACCAATCATGCCCTGAAACAGATCCCAAATTTAAAACTCCAAGAAATATTTTATCCAAATTCCAGAATTATCAGGTCCAGGAGAAAATACTGCAAGCAGCCAGAAAGAAACAATTCAAATATTAAGGAACTACAGTCAGGATCACACAGGATCTTTCACCTTCTACATTAAAAGACAGGAGAAATTGGAATATGATATTTGGAAAGGCAAAGGAGCTTGGACTACAGCCAAGGATCAACTATCCAGAAAAATTGAACATAATTTTCCAGGCAAGGAGATGGACATTCAATGAAATAAGGGAATTCCAAACCTTCCTGATGAAAAGGCCAGAGCTCAATGGAAAATTTGATCTTCAAATACAAAACTCAAGAGAGACATAAAAAGATAAACAGGGGGGAAAACCCACAAACATTTTAATCAATAAGGGCAAAAGGGAGGGTAGATTGGGGAAAGTAAAAATCAGAAGGAAAACACTTCTGAGAATGGGCAGGTTAGAAGGAGAGAGAGTAGGATAACAGAAAAAATAAGAGAGAGGAAAATACATAGTAATCATAATTGTGAAAAAACTTTAAGATGAGTTTCTCTGATAAAGGCTTTATTTCTTAAATATATAGAGAACTGAGTCAAATTTATGGAAATAAGAGCCATTCCTCAATTTGATAAGTGGTAAAAGGATACGAACAGGCAGTTTTCAGATGAAGTAATCAAAGCTATCTACAATCCTATAAAAGTGCTCTAAATCACTATTAATTAGAGAAATGCAAATGAAAACAACTCTGAGATACCACTACACACCTATCAGTTTGGCCAGTATGACAGAAAAGGAAAACGGCAAATACTGGAGCAGATGTCAGGAAATTGTGGTAAAGTTTTATACTGATTTAACCATTCTCAAGAGCAATTTGGAACTATGCCCAAAGGGCTATAAAACCATCTACACCCTTTGACCAGGCACTGCCACTTCAAGGTCTGTACCCCAAAGAGATTTAAAAAAAGTTAAAGGACCTATATCTAAATATATATGCATATATGTACATATATATTACTTATATTATGTATATATTATGTACATAAATATATGTTATATTTATTTATAGTAGCTCTTTTAGAGGCGGCCAGAGTTGGAAATTGAGGGGGCATCCATCATTTGTAGGTGAGTGAACAAACTGTTATAATTATTGTGATTAAATACTATTGTGCTATAAGAAATAGTGAAGGGTGCTTTCAGGAAAACCTGAAAGACTTACATGAACTGATGCAAAATGAAATGAGCAGAACGAGGAAGATGTTATATACAGTAACAGCAATATTTTACGGTGATGAACTGTGAATAACTTAGCTATTCCCAGCATGTAGGCTTAATGGAATATAAGATAACATGTGTTCCCTTTTTCCCTTGGAACAAAGGCTATGTTCCCAGGTTTAAAGGTGCACAGGCATTTCAGTCACAGATGTCTTGCTGCTTTGAGCTCCAGCCCAGTTCACAGCTGTGATAGATCCCGAATCACATAGAGCCCATTGGGGGAGGAATTTTCCTAAGAAGAAGCTTGCTTAGGGGAAGCTTTCATACCTTTTGGTTCTAAGCTATTTTGGAATTGAGTCATGTGAGTTGTGGTGCCTTCTGGCTCTGAGCCTATTAGCCAAAAATGTATATATATATTCTGAGGTGAGATTTTGCTTTTGGGATCACTCATGGGAAGAATGTTTGCCTGAGGTCTTTGTGAACCCAGATGTTGGTGCTTTGTGGTCTGGCGATTATGTATCTATTACTTTTTTTAGACAGTTGGAGCCCTGTCTATTGGATCTTTGTGCTAATTTCTCTGCTTGTATTTTCTCCACGTTCAGTGAGGTGATCTTTCCCCTGAACTAGTGAATGACCTTTACCTTATTTACTTATATAGCTTTAATTAAAGTAGGGTTGTTCACCCCTTTGAAGCTGTCTTTCCTTTAAAAGCAAATCAAAGAACCTGTGCTAGCAGGCCATCCTGGCTGTGCTAGGGTACTTGTGAATACACAGCAATACAATGATCCAAGACAATTCTGAAGGACTTATGATAAAAAAAAATGGCATCCATCTCCAGAGAAAGAACTGATGGAGTCTAAATTCAGATTGAAACAAATTTTTTCTTTATTTTTCTTGTTATTTTTTACCCCATTGTATCTTGTCACAACATTACTAACATGGAAATATGTTTTACATGACTACACATAACATAAGTTGAGTTCCTTGCCTTCTCAATAAGGGGGGCAAGGGAGAGAGGGAGAAAATTTGGAACTCAAAAAATTTTTAAAATAGTGATAAAATTGTTTTTATGCGTAATTGTGGAAGATAACTAAATATGCATATATTAAATAAGAATCATTCCCCTCTTGATAAATGGTGAAAAGATAGGAATTGGCAGTTTTCAGAGGAAGAAATCAAAGCTAATAATGGTCATGTGAAAAAATGTTTTATATCACAAAGGATTAGAGAAATGCAAATTAAAACAACTCTTCAGTACCACCCCACACACCTATTAGATTGGTTAATATGACAGAAAAGGAAAATAACAATTGCTGGAGGGGGTGTAGGAAAATAGGGGCACTCATACATTGTTGGTAGAGTTGTGAACTGTCCAGCCATTCTGGAAAACTATTTTGATTAATGCTAAAATGCTATAGAACTGTACACCTCCTTTATCCAGCATTACACTACTAGATGTGTATTACAAAGAGATTTAAGAAACTGGAAAAGAACTTAGCAGCTCTTTTTTTTGGTGGCAAACAATTTGAAATTGAGAGGATGCTCATTAGTAGGGAAATGGCTTTACAAGTTATGGTATGTGATTGTGATGGAATACTATTTTGCTATAAGAAATGACAAGAAGGATGATTTCAGATAAGCCAGGGAAGACTTATATTAACTCATGCAAAGTCAAGTGAACAGAACCAGGAGAGCATCGTACATAGTAACAGTAATATTGTAAGGATGATTAGTTGTGAAAGACTTAGCTTTGATTATTACAGTGATTATTATTACAGGAAAATATTATAATAAAATATCATAAAATACAATATGACAAAATATTGTTATTAACAATAATAATATTATTACAGTGATACAAGACAATTCCAAAGGTCCCATGATGAAAAATGCTATCCCCTTCCAGAGAGATAACTGACAAAATCTTAATTTCTTTTCTTGTTTTATTTTGTCTGTTTTCTTTTGCAACATGGCTAATATGAAATTATGTGTTGTATGACTTCAAATGTATAATTGATATCAAATTGCTTGCCTTCTCAAAGGAAAGGGGGAATTTTTAACTTGAAATTTTTTAAAATGCTAAATTTTTTCTTAGAGGTGATTGGTAAATATTTATGAAATAAATTGAAAAACAGAAGATGACTATAAAACAATATAAAATAATATTTAAATTTTTTTGAGTTCAGAAAAAAAGTCTGGAATTACATTAGCTCAATTAAATGGCATTTGGTACTTAAGAATAACTCTAATCTCTTGGTGAATTGCCAGTAGAAGGAGCAATTTCCCTTTGATGTAGCAAGTATAAAGTGAATTTTTCAGGGGATAGCAACAATCCAGCTGTTACTGCTAGGAAATAATTTCTGACCATCTCCTTATGCCATTTAGTGAATCTCAACCTTATCATATTAGAGGCTGACAGTTCCTGGCATATAGTAAGCACTTAATAAATGCTTGTCAATTGATTTTTTTATTTGCCATCATCTGCCTACCATCCGGTAGGTGCCCCAGTGGATCAAGTGCTGGACCTATAGTCAGGAAGTCCTGAGTTCAAATCTAACCTTATACACTTACAAGTTGTATAACTCTGGCCAAGTTACTTGACCTCTTTCTGCCTCAGTTTTCTCAACTGTAAAATGGGGATAATATTAACATCTTCCTGTTGTGAGGATCATATGAAATAATATTGGCGCACAAAAGGCCCTTAATAAATGCTTGATTCCTTTCTTCTTTCTACCTTTTCTTGCTTCATTCTTTCCTCCTTCCTCCCATGCATCCAGAAAAGATAGAATATTCCCTTAATCCCAAGTTCAAATTCTGAATAATTAGTGTTATTTTAGAAGCATTTATGTATTGATTAGGTTTTTTGTAGGGGGCTAGTACTGATCTGCCACATTTCACAGCATGCTGCTGTGGGGTATAAAATTGTCCAAGCTATAATAAAAGAAACTGAAGCAGAGTTCTGAACTAATAACACTTTATTAAAGGGACCATGGTCCCCTCTACTGAGGTGGACCTCATATCTTCTTCATGATCTGAGAACCCCACTTCCTCCAGGGCCTTAGTTCTATAGTGCTTGATACCTATATGATACAGAAAAGGCAAAGTAAAATATGGTCTCATTGGTTGATAGACCTTCTAGGAGAAACTTCAGTTCATGCCTATGGTTAATGACCAGTAGAAAATGTCCAAAAATAGGCAGGGCTGATGGCCATCCACTGGTCCCATATTGGGTAACAGATTTTTAGGCAGCTCTAGTAGATATGGTCACCCATTGGTCAAGTACTTATAGGACTGCTGGCCAAATGCCATGGGCCCATTTCCCTAACAAAGGAATGTTAAGCTCTAAATTCAACTTTTTCATTTTTGATGCTGGGAATTTATTTTCCTCTTTCCTTTTCTCTGTGACTAGAGGTTTGAAGGTATACATACATATATACATATATTTATATGGCTATATAAACTACATAATAGCTTATATTAATAACAAGAAAAATTAAAATGATATGGTTATATCAATAGATGCAGACAAAGTTTATTGTGTCTGACCCTTCTTGACCCCTGTAGGGTTTTCTTGGCAAAGATACTGAAGTGGTTTGTGATTTCCTCATCCAGTTGTCCCCATATTACAGTTGGAAATGAAGCAAATAGAGGTTAAGTGACTGTCCAGAGTCACACAGGCAGTGAGTGTCTGAGGCCAGATTTGAACTCAGGTCTTTTTTTAGGCCCAAGTCTCTCCACTGAGCTACCTAGGTGCCCTTTGACAAGATACAATACTTATTCCTGTTAAAAAATTATAAAGCATAGGAATAATGACAAAGTAAAGCTACCTTGAGATTCCACCTGACTCATCAGATTGGCAGAGTTGACAAAAAGTAAAACATGCCAAATGCTAGAAGGACTGTGGGAAAACAGGTGCATTAATTGATGGAGCTACAACTTGGACCAGCCATTCCTGAAAGCAATTTGGAACTATGCTGAGAAAATTACTAAACAGCGCACATATCCTTTGAGCCAGGATAATAGCAAGTACCCTAGCATACTCAGGATGGCCTGCTAGTGCAGGTTCTTTGATCTGCTTTTCTAGGAAAGACTACTCAAAAAGGGATTAACAATCCTACTTTTAATTACATTCACTAGTTCAGGGGAAGGGTCAGCACACTGAACTTGGAGAAAATACAAGCAGAAAAAATACAAACAGAGAAAATAAAAGCAGAGAATTTAGCACAAAGACCAACAGACAGGGCTCTTAACTGCCTGAACCAAAGCAATATTGCTATACACTTTTCATACACCAGTGGATCAAGAGTGCCTTTACATCTGAGTTTGGGGAGTTCTGAACATATGACTACTCAGAGTCTCAACCAGGGAATCAAAAGATCCTTCTCATAAGCAAACCCCCAAAGGAAAATACCAACTCAGAGTATACATATACTTCTCAGAGACAGAAGGCATCACAACTCAGTGCCTAATCAACTTAGTACCAAAAGGTATGAAAGCCTTCCTACAAGCAAACCTCCCCTAAGCAAACTTCCTTCCCCCAATGGGCTCCATGACTCAGAATGTATCACAGCTGTGAGCTGGGCCAGAGCTCAAAGCAGGTCACATAGGCCTATTAATGGATGGGGAAGATCTTCCTACTCCATTAACATTACAACCAGCAATACCACTACTAGGTGCAAAGAGAGCAAAGAACGGGGAAAATGGCCCATGTATCTAAAATCATTTATAGCAGCTCTTTTTGTGGTGGCAATGAATTGTAAACCAAAAAGGTTCCTATCAATTATGGAATAGCTGAACATGTTATGATACATGAAGGTGATAGAAAGCTATTGTAGTATAAGAAATCACAGTGGAAACATTTTCAGAGAACCCATGGAAGACTTGGATGAATCAATGCAGAGTGAAGTAAGCAGACCAGGAGAAAAATTTATCCAATGACAGCCTTGTAAATATAAATGACTTTGAAAGATTTAAAAACTCTGATCAGAGCACTGACCAAAACCATTTTTCACAAGGATTCATGACGAAACATGCTATCCAACTTCTGACATTGGTGTCGTTAACTCGTAGGGTATTGAGATGCACATATTTTTGACATGGCCAATGTGGTAATTTCTTTTTCTTACTTATGGATATTTGTTACAAGGATTTTGCTTATCTTTTTATCCCAATGGGGTTCGGAAAGTGGGAGTGCTCAGAATTAGATATTTGTTTACCTCCTTCTTGGGACTGAAGTAGAAGAATGAAAAGAATCCCTCTTGGTGCAGGTCCTCCCCCCTGCTCAAAATATGACATCATATTTTTTTAATCTCATGTATAATAGGGGTTTAAGACTCAAGTGTTTGATCTAAGTCTGCTTTTTTGGGAAGTGCTATATTAAAGTCAATTGAATTAGAGAGTAAGAGGCAGTAAAGTATAAAGAAAAGACTAGGCTATGTGTCAGAAGGCATGTATTTGAGACTTAGCTATAATTTTTTAGTGTCTCATTTCACATTTTATTTTATTTTTAATTTTTAAAATTAATTTTGAATTTAAATTTTTATAAAATAACATTTCCAAGTACACCACACAAGATAAAAAGAGGATTCAATATAAAACCATGAATTTCCATTTCACACTGTTTACTTTTTTTGAAAAACTATGTAATAAATAAAATACATTGGTTTCAAAGCTACCCTGCTTCTCTGCGCTTATTTCCAAGTTTTCTTTTTTTCTTTGCTGTGCACATTTTATTATATTTTTCTCCTTCCCTCCCTATCCTACCCTAGAGGCTACCATTAGAAATATATATGTAGAACCATGCTATACATACCTCTGTTTATCAGTTCTTTCTCTGTAGGTGGATAGCTTCTTCCTTCATAGGTTATTTGTAGTTGGTTTGAGTGTCTGTAATACTCAAAAAGACTTATTCAAAGTTGTTCTGAGAACAATATGGCTTAACTAAATTAATTACATATTCAGTTTCATAAGAATCAAAGTACTAAAAAATTATTTTATGGAGCTAGAAAAAATAATTACAATAATCATCTGGAAGAAAAAAAGGTCAAGAATGTCAAGGGAATTAATGAAAAGAAATGCAAAGGAAGGTGGTCTAACTCTACCAGACCTAAAACGATAAAGTGGCAATCATCAAAACTACTTGGTATTGGCTAAGAAATAGAGTGGTAGTTCAGTGGAATATGTTATGTACACAAGGCAGAGCAGTTAGTGACTATTGTAATCTACTGTGATAAACCCAAAGACTCCAGGTTCTGGGATAAGAACTCACTATTTGACAAAAACTGATGGGAAAACTGGAAAATAGTATGGCGGAAACTAGGCATAGACCAACAACTCACACCATATACCAAAGTAAGGTCAAAATGGGTACAGGATTTAGACATAAAGAATGATACCATACTCACATAGGAGAGCAAGGCAATTTACCTGTCAAATCTTTGGAGAAAAGAAGAATTAATGATGAAATAAGAGAAAGAGATCATTTTGAAATGCAAAATGTATAATTTTCATTACATTAAATTTAAAAAGTTTTACACAAACTAAACCAATGCAACCAAGATTAGAAGGAAAGCAGAAAGCTGGGAAACCATTTTTAAAGCCAGTGTTTCTGATAAAGGCCTCATTTCCCAAATATATAGAGAACTGAGTCAAATGTATAAGAATACAAATCATTCTCTCCTTGATAAATGGCCAAAGAATATGAACAGGCAGTTTTCAGATGAAGAAATTAAAGCTATAATCATATGAAAAAATACTCTGAATCACTATTGCTTAGAGAAATACAAATTAAAACAACTCTGAGGTACTACCTCATACCTATCAGATTGATTAATATAGCAGAAAAGGAAAATGACATATGTTGGAGAAAATGTGAGAAAATGGGGGCACTAATGCATTATTGATGGAGTTGTGAACTGATCCAACCATTCTAGAGAGCAATTTGGAATTGTGCCAAAAGGGCTATAAAACCATGCATACCCTTTGGATCCAGCAATAACACTATTACGTCTGCATTCTAAAGAGATTATTAAAAAGGCAAAAGGACCCACATGTACAAAAATACTTATAGCGGTTCTTTTTGTGGTGGCAAAGAAATGGAAATTAAGGGGATGTCTGTCCATTGGGGAATGGCTAAAGAAGTTGCACTATATGAATGTAATGGAATATTATTGTGCTATAAGAAATGATGAGCAGGTGGATTTCAGAACAACCTGGAAAGACTCACATGAACTGATGCTAAGTGAAGTGAACAGAACCAGGAGATCATTGTACAGAGTGACGGTGAAATTGTGCAATGATCAACTATGATAGACTTATCTCTTTTCAACAATACAATGATCCAAGGCAATTTCAAAAGACTAATGAAGGAAAATGCTATCCACTTCCAGAGAAAAAACTATGGGGTCTGAATGCAGATTGAAGTATACTATTTTCACTTATTTTGTGTTTTTTTTTGTTTTTTCTTTCTCATGGTTTTTCTCTTTTGTTCTGATTTTTCTTTCACAACATGACTAATGTGGAAATGTTTAACATGATTGTACATATATAACCTATATCAGATTGCTTGCTGTCTTGGGGAGATGGGGGGAGAGAGAAGGAGGGAGAAAAATTTGGAACTCAAAATCTTAAAAAAAAAGATGAATGTTGAAACTTTCTTTACATGTAATTGGAAAAAGTTAAATACTGTTAAGTGCAAAAACCAAAAAAGAACAATATTGCTGTTACTGTGTACAATGTTCTCTTGATTCTGTTCATTTTGCTCTTCATTATTTCATGCAAATCTTTCCAGGTTTTTCTAAAAATCATCCAGCTCCTCACTGCTTATAACACAGTAATATTCTATTACAATCATATACCACAAATTATCTAACCATTCCCCAATTGATGGGTGTCCCCTCAATTTTCAGTTCTTTGCCATCACAAAGAGTTGCTATAAATATTTTAGAACATATAGGTTCTTTTTCTTTTCCCCAATCTCCTTGGGAAACAGAGCTAATAGCATAGCTAGGTCAAAGTGTATAGACAGTTTTATAACTCTTTGGATGTAATTCCAGATTGTTCTCCAAAATGTTTGGATGACTTCACGGCTTCAATGATAATGATTTAGTATCCCAATTTTCACATCTCTTCTGACATTTGTGGCTTTCTCTTTCTATCACTTTTAGTCAATCTGATAGGTGTAAGATGATATCTCAAAGTTGTTTTAATTTGCATTTCTCTAATCAGTAATGATTTAGAGCACTTTTTCGTGTGAATATATATGGCTTTGATTTCTTCATTGAAAAGTTGCCTGTTCATATCCTTTGACTATTTATCAATTGAGGAATGAATCACATTCTTTTAAGTTTGACAGAATTCTTTACATATTTGAGATATGAGACTTTTATCTGGGACACTGCCTACAAATTTTTTCCCCATTTTCTGCTGTTCTTCTAATTTTGCCTAAATTTTTATTTTTACAAAAACTTTTAAATTTAATATCATTGAGATTATCCATTTTATCCCTCACAGTGCTCTCTATCTCTTTTTTATTAGTAAGATGGTCTCCTATACATAAGTCTGATAGGGAATATGTTCCATGTTCTTCTAATTTTCTTGTGATATCTCTCTTTATATCCAGGTCATGAATCCATTTTGACCTTATTTTGGTAAATGGTATAATATGTTGTTCTAAGCCCATCTTCCACCAGCCTGCTTTCCAGCTTCCCCGACAATTTTTTTTTTACCAGATAATGAATTCTCATCCCCAAAGCTTAAATCTTGACATTTGTGAAACATAAGGTTACTATAATTATTTTCTATTGTGTATTTTATGTCTACTCTATTTCATTGAACTAGCTTTCTTTTTCTTAGCCAGTACCAAATAGTTTTGATAATTACTGCCTCATAGTGTAATTTAAGATCTGGTACTATTAAGCCTCTTTCCTTTGCATTTTTTTGGTTAATTCCTTGTTATTCTTAGCCTTTTTTTCTTCTAAATGAATTTTGTTATGAATTTTTCTAGCTCAGTAAAATAATTTTTTGGTAATTTGATTGGGTTGGTATTGAATAAATTGATTAGTTTAGGTAAAATTATAATTTTTACTATATTGGCTACGCCCACCCATGAACACTTGATATTTCTCCCCTTATTTAAACCTGACTTTATTTGTGTAATAAGTATTTTATAATTTTGTTCATGTAGTTCCTAGGCTTATTTCGATAGGTACACTCCTGATATTCCATATTGATTACGTTTATTTTAAATGAGGTGTGTTTTACTATCTCTTCTTGCAGGGTTTTGTTGGTGTTATATAGAAATGCTGATGATTTATATGGATCTACTTTATGTTCTGCTGTTTTGCTAAAATTATTGTTTTCACTAACTTTTTAGTTGAATCTTTAGAATTTTATGTCTGTCATCATATCATCTTCAAAAAAGGATAATTTTTATCACTTTTTGCAGATGATATGATGATTTACTTAGAGAATCCTAGAGAATCAAGTAAAAAACTACTTGAAATAATAAACAACTTTAGCAAAGTTGCAGGATATAAAATAAACCCACATAAATCCTCAGCATTCTTATACATTACTGACAAAACCCAACAGCAAGAGATAGAAAGAGAAATTCCATTCAAAGTTACTGTAGACACTATAAAATATTTGGGAGTCTATCTGCCAAGACAAACTCAGGGCCTATATGAACATAATTATGAAACACTTTTCATGTGAATAAAGTCAGATCTAAATAAATGGAAAAATATAAGTTGCTCATGGTTAGGCTGAGCTAATATAATAAAAATGACAATTTTACCTAAATTAATTTATCTATTCAGTGCCACACCAATTGAACTACCAAAAAATTATTTTACACAGCTGGATGAAATAATAACAAAATTCATTTGGAAGAACAAGAGGTCTAGAATATTTAGGGTATTAATGAAAAGAAATGCTAGAGAAGGTGGCCTAGCCATACCAGATAGTAAACTGTACTGTAGAGCAGTAGTCATCAAAACTACCTGGTACTAGCTAAGAAACAGAGTTGTGGATCAGTGGAATAGGATAGGTACACAAGATGGAGAAGTCAATGAGTATAGCAATCTACTCTTTGATAAACCCAAAGAGGCCAGCTTCTGGGCTAAGAATTCACTATTTCACAAAAACTGCTGGGAAAATTGGAAAATGGTAGGGCAGAAACCGGGCATAGACCAGTATCTTACACCATATGCCAAAATAAAGTCAAAATGTGTTCATGATTTAGGAATAAAGGCTGATATTATAAGCAATTTGGGAGAGCAAGGAATAGTTTACTTATCAGATTTATGGAAAAGAAAAGAATTCATGACCCAACAAGAGATAGAGAGCATTACAAAATGTGAAATGGATAATTTTAATTATGTTAAATTGAAATGTTTTTGTACAAAAAAAGCCAATGCAACAAAAATTAGGAGGGAAGCAGAAAATTGGGAGAAAATCTTTACAACTAGTGTTGCTGATAAAGGCCTCATCTCTAAAATATACAGGGAACTGGGACAAATTTATAGCAATACAAGTCATTCCCTAATTGAGAAATGATCAAAGGATATGAACAGGCAGTTTTCAGAGGAAGAAATTAAAGATATCTATAGGCATATGAAAAAATGCTCAAAATCACTACTAACTAGAGAAATGAAAATCAAAACAACTCTTAGATACCACATCTCTCCTGTCAGATTGGCTAAAATAACAAAACAGGAAAATGATAAATGCTGGAGAGGATGTGGGAAAATTGGAACATTGTTACATTGCTGGTGGAGTTGTGAACTGATCCAGCCATTTTGGAGAGCAATTTGGAACTATGCCCAAAAGGCTATAAAAGTGTTCATACCCTTTGACCCAGCAGTACCACTTCTAGGGTTGTATCCCAAAGAGATCACACAAGTGGGAAAAGGACCCATATGTACAAAAATATTTATAACAGCTCTTTTTGTGGTAGCTAAGAATTGGAAATCAAAGGGATGTCCATCAATTGGGGAATGGCTGAACAAGCTGTGGTATATGAAGGTAATGGAATACTACTGTGCTATAAGAAATGGGGATGATAAGAACTTCATAACAACCTGGAAAAACCCACACGACATAATGCTGAGTGAGCAGAGCAGAGCCAGGAGAACATTATATGGATTCTGTGAGGACTAACCCTGACAGACTTTGCTCATCTCAGCAACACAAGGTGCAAAGATAACTCCAAAGGACTCACGATGGAGAATGCTGTCTACATCCAGAGAAAGTACTATGAAGTATGAATGTGGATTGAGGCACACTTCATGCTCGCCTTCTCCCCCTCACCTTTTTTTCTTTTTCTCTCCTTTGTTTTTGTTTTTGGGTTGTTTTTTGTTGTTATTGTTCTTTTTTTTTTTTTTTTGGTTCTGTTTATTCTTTCTCATGATTCATTCCATTGGTCATATTTCTTCTCCACAATTTGACGAGTGTGTAAATTAATTCAATGCGAAGTTATACTTGGAAGTTATATGGGATTCCATGCCGTCTTGGGGAAGGAGGCATGGAGGGAGGGAAGAAAATCTGGAACTCAAAATTATGTAGAACTGAGTGTTGTAAACTAAAAATAAAAAGAAGCAAAAAAAAAAAGATAATTTTATTTCCTCATTGCCCATACTTTGTCTTCTCTTATTGCTATTGCTAGCATTTCTAATGCTTCGTTTGGTTTGTTTCTTTGTTTGTTTAATAGAGGCAATCGGGGTTAAGCGACTTGCCTAGAGTCACACAGCTAGTAAGTATCTGGGGCTGGATTTGAACTCAGGTCCTCCTAACTCCAGTGGTGGTGCTCTATCCCTTACACCACCTAGTTGCCCCATTTCTAATATAAATTTGAAAATTTTTGGTGATCATGGACAACCTTGTTTCACTCCGTATCTTATTGAGAAGTCTTCTAGCTTATCCTCATTACAAATAATGTTTGCTGATGCTTCTAACTAGATGCACTTTATTATTTTAAGGAAAAATCCATTTATACCTGTGCTTTCAAGTGTTTTTAATAGGAAGGAGTATTGTTTTTATCAAAAACTTTTAATGCATCTTTTGATATAATCATTTACATTGTTTGTTACATTTGTTATTGATATAATCAGTTAAGTTAGTATTTTTCCTTATGTTAAACCATACCTGCATTCCTGTTATAAAGCTCACTTAGCCACAATGTATAATCTTTGTAATATATTGTTGTAGTTTCCTAGCTAGTATTTTATTTAGGATTTTTCCGTCCATTTTCGTTAATTAAATTGCTCCATAATTTTCTTTCTCTTTTTTTGATGCTCCTGGTTTAGAATATTTGTTTCATGAAGGGAGTTTGGTAGAACACCTTCTTTGCCTATTATTCCAAATAATGTATTTACTATTGGAATTAGTTGACTTTTAAATGTTAGATAGAATTCACTTGTAAATCCATCTGGTCTTGATGCTTTTTTCTTAGGAAGTTCATTTATGACCTGTTCAATTTCTTTTTCTGAAATAGGTTTATTTAGATATTTTATTTCCTTTTATCTTCACCTAGGCAGTTTCTATTTTTGTAAATATTCTTCCGTTTCATTTAAATTGTTAAATTTATTGACATATAATTGGGCAAGTTAACTCTTTACAATTACTTTGATTTCATTTTCATTAGTCATATATTCATTTTTAATACTAGTAATTTGGTTTTCTTCTCCCTTTTTAAAAATCATATCACCCAGTGATCTATCTATTTTGTTGGCTTTTTCATAAAATCAACTCCTAGTTTATTTATTCAATGGTTTTCTTACACTCAGTTGTGTTACTCTCACTTTTAATTTTTAAGATTTCCAATTTGGTGTTTGGGAATTTTAAATTTGCCCCTTTTTATTTTTTTTTTAAATTCTATATGCAATTTGCTGGTCTACTCTTTCCCTATTTTATTGACATTCACATTTAGAGATCTAAATTTTCCTCTGATTACTGCTTTTGCTGCTTCCCATAGGTTTTGATATGTTGTCTCATTATTATCATTCTTTTTAATGAAGTTAGTGTTTCTATGATTTCGTCTTTAACCCACTCATTCTTTAAAACTAGGTTGTTTAGTCTCCAATTATTTTTTTGGTGAGGCAATTTGGGTTAAGTGACTTGCCCAGGGTCATATAGCTAGTGTCAAGTGTCTGAAGCCAGATTTGAACTCAAGTCCTCCTGACTCCAGGGCTGGTGCTCTATCCACTGCACCACCTAGCTGCCCTCCAATTAATTTTTAATCTGCATTTCCATGGTCCTTTATTGAATCTAACTTTTATTGCATTGTGATTTGAAAAGTATGCATTTAATATTTCTGCTTTTCTGTATTTAAATGTAAAGTTTTTATGCCCTAATATGTGGTAAATTTTTGTAAAGTTGCTGATGAAAAGGTGTAATCTTTTCTATTCCCATTCAGTTTTCTCCAGATATCTATCATTTCTAAGATTCTATTTACTTCTGACATATTATTTATTTTTCGGCTAGTTTTGTATAATTCTGAGAGGGGATGGTTAAAGTCCCACATTGTTATAGTATTACTACCTATTTCTACCTGTAATTCATTTAACTTTTTCTTTAAAAATGTAGATTCTATATCATTTGGTGCATATAGGTTTAGTATTTATATTACTTCATTGTCTATGGTACATTTTATCATAATGTAGTTTCCCATTTATCTCTTTTAATTAAATCTACTTTAGCTTAAACTTTTTCTAAGATCATGTTTGCTACCCCTGATTTTTTTACATGAGTGGAAGCACGATAAATTCTGCTCCAGCCCTTTATTTGAACTCTCTGTATATCTATCATTTTCAAATGTGTTTCTTGTAAGCAACATATTGTCTGATTCTGATTTTAATCCATTCTGCCATCCGTTTCTGTTGTATGGATAAGTTCATTCCATTCACATTCAAAATTATAATTAGTAGTTGTGTATTTCCCTCCTTCCTATTTTTCCTTATTATTATCCGTCTTTCCACCTCTGTTTGCACTATCCCTCCTCACAAGTCTCTTTTACTTTTACCCACTACCTCCCTAATCTGCACCATTTTTCAGAATCCCTCCCTTATCCTCACCCATTACCACCCTATTCCTAAATCTATTCAACCCTCTAAAAGTGTTTCCTTATCTGCTCCCCCCACCCTCCTTCTTCTTGATCTAAAAGTCACTCCCTTTCTTGTCCCCAGCCCTCCTATTTCTTAATAACTTTAGAAGACTTTTATACCCTGCTAGTTGTATGTTATTCCCTCTTTAACCCAGTTCTAATGAGAATAACATTCCAGTACTACCAGCCCTCCACCCCTACCTGCTTGCATTGTAACAGTTCTTCCATTTGCACTTCATATGTATGAGGTGATTGCTCCATTTATTTCTCTTTGCCCTTTTTATTTTTTTGTGAGGCAGTTGGGGTCACATGACTTGCCCAGGGTCACAAAATGAGTAAGTGTCATGTCTGAGGCTAGATATGAACTCCTCCTAACTCCAGGGCTGGTGCTCTGTCCACTGAGCCACCTAGCACCCCTCCAATTTTATTTTTTAGTGTCATCCCATCATACTCAGCTCAATCTCAAGCCTTCAATCTATGTGTGCTCTTTCAAAGTACCCAATTAATGATAATTTTGTTAAGAGTACAGACTGTTATTGAGTCCCTTATAATTGATCTTTAATGTTTACCTTTATTTTTCCTGCATCTTATATATTTATTTTCCAGTGAATTTTGGTCTTTTTGTAACAAATAATTGAAATTCTTTAATTCACTAAATGTCTATTTTTGTTGTTGTTGTTCAGGATTATACTCAGTTTTGCCTGGTACATTGTGCTTGGTTTCAAACCCTGCTCCTTTGCTCTTTTACATGTAATGTTCCCAGGACTTCGTTCTGAATGTAGAAGATGCTAGATCTTATGTTATATCCAGTGTATTTAAAATGTTTTTTCTTGTTGCTTGTTTTATTTTCTCCCTAATCTGGCAACTTGGTCATAATATTCCCATGAGTTTTCATCTTAGTGTCTATTTCAGGTGGTGATCAGTGAATTTTTTTCTATTTCTATTTACCCTCTCATTTCAGAATTTCAGGACAATTTTCCTTAATAATTTTGTGTAATATAGTGTCAGCTTTTTTTTTATCATAACTTTCAGGTAGTCAAACAGTTCTTATATTGTCTCTCTTTGATCTTTTCTTCAAATCAGCTGTTTTTCTAATGAGATGTTTTATATTCTCTTCTATTTTTTCATTCTTTTGATTTTATTTTATGATTTCTTGGTGTCATTAGCTTTCCATTGGATCCCTTTCCAATTGATTTTTGTTTTTTTATTTTCTTGGTTTCTTCTTGGTTCTTATCTTCTCTTATTTTTTCATAATTTTGCCACTGCCTCTTTTATTTGATTTTTAAGGTCCTTTTTAAACTCTTCCAAGAACTCTTTTTGGGCTTGTGACCATTTGATATTTTTCTTTGAAATAGGAGTGCCTTTTTAAACTTTACTATCTTCTAAGTATGAAGCCAGATCTTCTCTCTCCCTATAGTAGCTAACCATGATTGGGTTCTTTCTCCTTTGCTTACTCATTTTTTTTAGTGGCTTATTATTATAGTCAGGTTCTAGTCCCTAAGTGTGGAGGATAATGCCTCAGGCTTTAAATTTTTATTATTTTTATTTTCTGAGCTCTATCTTAGGGCTTGACTTAAGCCATTCCTCTTCACCTCTGAGTCATGGCTAGGGCCCCCAGTCAAACTGTCACAACAAATGCTCTTGTTCCCTGTGATCCCTCGCAAGGTTCCAAAGTACAGCTCACTTTTCTGCCCTGGATCTGAAGGACTCTACTCTCCTACAAGGTCACTATCCCTCTGCTACCACACTCACTAGGCATATACTTGCTCCTCCTTGTTCACAGTTGCAGCCCAGACTGCATCTGGTCAATAAACCTGGGCCTGGCATCCAGTACAAGTGGAGCGTGCTTTAATATTCCCCTGCTCAGCTGTGTGACACCCTCACTATCCATGAAGTGAAAGTTGCTGAAACTGAGGCACCTGACACAGCTGTTGAATCAGCAGAGTATGCCTGCAGGTCTTTGCAGCTCATTCAGACCAAATATCTGGCTCATGAGGTTGGGTTTTTCCTAAAGTGCTCCCAAGTTATCTTAAGAGAACACCTACTTTACCCTGAATTTTCATTATTTCTGGCACTCAAAGTTCACTTTGAAACATTGTTTTACCTCATTTGGGGGAAAATTTAGGAGAGCCTGGTATTTCCTGTCTTAGTCTGTCATCTTCCCACAGCTGTAATTCTTAGTAGCTGATCGACTGTAAGTATAATTAATCATGATAATAAAAATGTTTTTGAGTGTCATTAACTGAGGATGAATAAAAAAGAAATAGAGCAGTGTAAAAAGAAATAATGGAGAGACAATATAGCCCCAAAGAATTGATTCTGGTGGTAAATGTCACCAAAAGGTTTTTAAAACCTAGTTTGGAGGCAAGCAAGAAATTAGAGGATAGTGAGAACCATGTTTAGTGGTGGATGGGATGGTGGTGATAAGGAAGGATACTTGTGAGAAAGGTTAAACAATGAAAATTTTGCTTGGCTTTAGTTTTCTCTTTGAAGAATGATGATCTTTGAACTGGGAAAGAGAGCCCCCAAATTGTCAACAGGAGACAAGCAGGAGCCAGCTGTTCTGAAAGAAGTGTATAATATTTTTGAATGCTTAGCCATTCTCACTTGTCCCTGACAGACTTTGGAAAACAGGGGAGGTGTCACAGGACTGGAAAAAGGGATGTGTGCCAAGTTTCAAAAAAGAGAGGGTGGATTCTGCCAAGCCTATGCCAGTGACTTTGAATTCTGCCACATTCCTTGATTACATTGGTAAATAAATAGGGAACAATTAGAAAAGGTTATTTTATTTTTTCTATAATGCTTTGTGGTATTTTTCATTTATGGAAAATAAACTTCTTTTCTATGCCCTCCAAATTTTACCTTCCTTCATGCCAAAGAAATATAGTTATGCAAAAATAGACATTATGGCTCTACTTGACAATTCCTAAAATATTCTTCTTTACTGGTCTCCATTTTCCCTGTTATGAGAAGCAGTAACGTTTTTTCAATTCTTCAGAGTTCAGCATCTATTTTTTTTAAATTTATGTACTTGTAGTCTTTGTGTATAATGTTCTGTTGACTCTACTTACTTCACATTGCATCAATTAATATATATCTTCAATGCTTCTCAGAATCCCTCATATTTGTAATTTCTTACTGTATAATAATAATCCATTGTATTCATATGACATTTTTTTTCTAGTCATTCTTTGTTTTTGAGAATTCAGTTTGTTTCCAGTTCTTTGCTGCCCCAACAAGTGTTCTTAAAAATGTTTTTGTGTATGAACTCATCTGTGGTTTGGTCTGGTTAGAAAGAAAAGATATGGCCACATGGTACAGTAAAAATAGCTTTGGATTTGGAGTCAGGAGGACCTGGGGTCAAGGTGCAGATCTACCATTTTACTCCTCTTTTGACCTTCAGCAAGTTATTTTCCCTCTCTGGGCCTCACTTCCACAATTCATAAGTTGAGAAAATTGGACTTTAAAGTCTCTTCCATCTCTACATAGATGGATTGGAAAGTAATGGTTGTTTAACACCCTTTTTAGCTGTAAAAAAATTTTCACTTAGTATTGTAGACAGGAGATATGAATACTCTATGCTCTGCTTTCGCTCCAGAATCTTTGAACACTTTGTGTTCATGTCAGATTACCACATTTTAAGAAGCACAAAGATTGGATGAAGAGAGGAAGGTGACTACATTAATGGTGAAGAGATCAGGCTGATTGTGGAAGGAACTGGGGATGTTCAGCTTGGAAGAGAATGGTTAGGGCCACAGGATGGCTATCTTCAACTCCTTCATTTTTGTTGTTTTATTTTCACAAGTAGAAAAGGAATTGGTTATACTACTGCTTGAGCTCAGGGGGCAGAAGTAGGAGCCAGGGGTGCCTATTGTAAAAGAACACATTTAAAATTGATATCATTCAATCCATTAACAACAATAAGGATTTATTAAGCACCTACTTAGTGCCAAGCACTGTGCTAAGTGCTGAGGATACAAAGTATGACAAAAATATCCCGTCCTCAGGAAGCCTATAGTCTAATTTTATTCACCAGGCATTGTTCTTAGTTACCAATAGATAAGACAATTCCTACCAGCAAGTACTTTACATTCAAACTTCATAAAAGAGCTATACCTGGATAAGCACAACTTTTTTTTTTTCTGTTTCAGGAATCACTGACATTCAAGGATGTGGCTGTGGAATTCACCTGAAAGGATTGGGTACAATTGAACTCACCTTGGCAAAAGTTGTATAGGGATGTGATGCTGGAGAACTACAGGAACTTGGTCTCTTTGGGTAAGGACATCTACCCCTTTGGAGTCTTGATATATACTATGGGGACTTTCATGATTTTAACCTCATTCTTTGGGATGCAAAAAGGAGATATTCCTAATCTTTTTTTAGCCAAAAGACACAGAACTTGTGCTATTTCCAGGAAAAAGTTCTTTCCTTAGTATGCTTGATATCTGACTCCTTAACTTGTTATCCTTGAGAATGTATCTTCCTCTCTCTTTTGCTTCAAATCCAAGATTTTATTTTTATTCCCAGTGTAGGTTTCATCATACACAATGTGTTCTCATTGTCTAAGCAGGGTAAGTCAAAGGAGGTATTTTTCCCCAAATGTAAATCTGTAACCCATACATAATATAAAATATTCTTCAGTGGTCCTTTGTAATATCTTCTTAGCGTGCCTACTTTTTCCCCAAAAGAGTTTGAACTAATTTTGTATCCTTTTACTAAGTTTTGTGGATGTTTTATTTCATGTCAGCTCTCTTTCTCTCCTCCCACCTGAAACAAACCCACCTTACCTCTCTTTCTCTCTGACCAACACATTTAACCCCTCTGTGGTTGAAAAAAAACTCAAACAAAATGAACTAACATAGCCAGTGCCCTTGATGGTATAAGATGCATTCTGCACCCTTATTCCCCCAACTTTCTACTAAGAGTTGGGAGGAGTATTTCATCTACCTGTCCTATGATGGAATTTTGTGATGACTGGCCCCAGCACTTTTTTATTTTCAATTAACAAGATTTGCAGTTTCCAAACCAGATGTGATATACCATTTGGAAAGAAAGGAAGCATCTTGGATGTCAGAGCCAGATATTCCAAGAAGCAGCTGTCCAGGTGACTACATAAAAACCAAGGATATAGTTCCTTGCAAAATATAGCTCTGTTGGTCATTTTATGTCAAACCTCTTGTAAAATATTGAATGAATTGCTCTTATTAAAGTTTCCCGGGCTTGTTGAGAAGAGCTGAGATTGTAAAACTTCATTTTTTAAGTTACTTTTTTATGCATCTCTTTACTCACATGTACCTCCACTCTCAAAGAACATTGTTTCCTCAGTTCAGGGTATTTCTCTTCTGTTCATTGAAGATTATATTAAGCATTTATTCTCCTGCCTCACTTATCATTCTTCCTTTTAAAATAAGTACATCACTTAAAATATTAACAGTATGCCCCTTTTTCTTCTGAGGCTCCTTCTGACATTTTCCTTTGTTTTTTATGGTTATGTTGCATTGCTGATGTTGCTTTTTAAAATATTTAATCATAACCTAATTTCCCTTTCTTTAATCTACATTTTATGTCATTCTGTTTTTACTTTTGCAGTTATATTTATAAAGGCACAATGATATGTTGATATGACAGCACTTATTTAGCCATAACGCTGTCATTGGACCTGCAGATTTTCATTATTTTACTACTTCACAAAAACCTGCTGTGACAATTTTAGAGAGTTTCTTGTTTTCTTTTAATAACATTTCAAAGATGGAGGCCTGGTAGTGGGACCATTGTGTCAAGGATATGAACAGTTTTGTTGCTTTAGCTTAAATTGCTAAATTGCTTCTCAGAAAAATGGCAACAGCTGTTTAACAGGTACCTATTTCACTATAAAATTGGTTATCATTTTAAAGGACCTTTCTTTCTCTGATAGCTATTAGGTGATACGTCCACATTATTTCATTGTTACTTTGATTACCAAAGTTTGAATAATGTTTCTGGTAACTATTAATAATTTCTCTAATGAAAAATACTTGTATGTCTTGATCTTTTACCTTTTTGGAATTAGATGTTCTGCTTACAAACTTAAATCAATTCCTTACAAATTGGATATGTTGAATTTTTAGCAGAAGTTTATGCTAACAATTATGTGATATAACCCCCTTTTCCCTCATATTTCTTTACTTTTCTTACTTCATATGTCTTCCTATCTCTCCTTCTCAATCCAAACTCATTGATTCTCCTTTTTTTTTTCTGTTCAGTGTTTTCCCATTCTATTTCCACCTCATGTGGAAGAGTTTATTCATCCCTCCAAGTAATTTCATCCTAAATCAATTCATTTACATATGTTCACTTTGAGTCACCATACTTTCATATAAGATAAACTGTGATCCTTAGTGAAAGACCAGTGAGACTAGTTGTGTTGGTAAACAAAATGGGCTCTTAGCACTCAGTTCAACCAAGTACCCTTGGTCTTTGTTTCTTGATTAGATTTGGGAGTCCTTGGTGACCTCCTTGCCTCAGGGGAGGGCCTAGTTTACATATGAATTTGAGTGACATGTTTGGGACATCAGAGGCTTTTAAGGTTTAAGTGGCCTCTTTGTGATGATTCTAGGTCACATGGGTGAGTGGCTGTGACAATTCTAGGTCATGTGGGTGAGTCTCATGTGTGACTCACCCTTGACCCTGAAAAAGATATAAAACCAGGGGTTGGCTTTTTCTTTTTTGGAGCTCTTACTCACAGCTGTGGTGGCGTGTGTGACTCCCTTGTTATGAGCTCCTGGGCTGAACCTAGATGTGGGTAACTATGAATTGTATTTAGTCTGTCTGTTGATGTTTGTAATTTGTTTGTATTTGTTCTGAAGTTCAGGGTGCTGGCTTTTTCCCCTGAACTAAGTGAATGGTGTTTGTATGCTGAATTAAAGCAAACTTGATAACCCTTTAACGTTGCTTTCCTTAGTAAAGGAGATCAAAAGAACCTGGGCTTTTGCGGCATGCTTGTAGCATTCTTGTTGTTGGGCTTGTGTTGGTTTTTCCACCCCCACAACAGCTGCTAGCCAGATTGTTGAAATACTAGCCTTCTCAAGTGTTACAGCAAGAGAGTTGCCATAAAATCTTTGAGCAACAAGGAACCTCAGGAAAGGAAAGAAAATGCAGGGTTAATCAGATCTTTATTCTTCCTTTCAGAGTGCAAAGAATTGACTTGTAAGAAATCTTATGAATGTAGTGAAGGTGAAAAGGCCTGGAGGCAGAAGACCCATCTTATTATACATCAAAAAATTGATACTGGAAAGAAATCTTGAGTGTAGTGAATGTCAAAAAGACCTTCTGGAAGAATCTAAATAGTACCTCACATCAGAGAATTCATACTATAGAGAAATCTTATACATATAATGGATGTGGAAACACTTTCTATCACAACTCAAATTTTATTCCACATAAAAGAATTCATACTAGAGTGATTATTTATTTTTATTCTTCAACACATTTCCACAAGATTTGAGTTCCAAATTTTCTCCCCATCTCTCCCCTCCCCTGCACCCCAAGATGGCATACATTCTGATTACGCTTTCCCCCAGTCCGCCCGTTGCCCTATCACTCCCCACTCCTACCCCCCTCCACCTCACTTTCTTATAGGGCAAGATAGGTTTCAATATCCCATTGCTTGTACATCTTATTTCCCCATTGTATGTAAAAACAATTTTAAACATTTGTTTTTAAAACTTTGAGTTCCAAATTTTCTCCCTTCTTCCCTCCCCACCCACCCTCATTGAAAAGGCAAGCAGTTCAATATAGATTATACATGTGAAGTTATGCAAAACACTTCCATAACAGTCATGTTGTTAAAGATTAACTGTATTCCCTCGATCCTATCCCACCCCCCATTCTTTTTATTTTCTCCTTTGACTCTGTCCTTTTTTAAAAGTGTTTGCTTCTGACTAACCCCTCCCCTGATCTGCCCTCCCTTCTATCATCCCCCTTCTTATCCACTTCCCCATACTGTCCCCCTACTGCTATTCCCTCCTTAAGCCAAATCTGATGGAAAGACTGTTGACTCATTCCCTTTCACCTCCTCCCTCTTCCTCTCCATTGTAAAAGCTTTTTCTTGCCTCTTTTATGTGAGATGATTTCCACCATTCTATCTTTCCCTTTCTCCTTCTTCCAATATATTCCTCTCTCACCCCTTAATTTTTTTTTAGATATCATCCCTTCATATTTAACTCACCCTGTGCCCTCTAACAACTTTCCAAGTAGGAATGCAGACAGTTCAACTTTAGTAAGTCCCTTATGATTTCTCTTTCTTGTTTACCTTTTCATGCTTCTCTTGATTCTTGTATTTAAAAGTCATATTTTCTATTCAGCTCTGGTCTTTTCGTCAAGAATGCTTGAAAGTCTTCTATTTCATTGCATGTCCATTTTTCCCCTGAAGTATTATACTCAGTTTTTCTGATTTTTGGTTTTAATCCAAGCTCCTTTAATCTCCAGAATATCATATTCCAAGCCCTCTAATCCCTTAATGTAGAAGCTGCTACATCTTTTGTTATCCTGATTATGTTTTCACAATACTCAAATTGTTTCTTTCTGACTGCTTGCAATATTTTCTCCTTTACCTGGGAACTCAGGAATGTGGCTACATTCCTGAATATTCCTAGGAGTTTTCCTTTTGGGATCTCTTTCAAGAGGTGATCAGTGTATTCTTTCAATTTCTATTTTTCCTTCTGGTTCTAGAATATCAGGGCAGTTTTTTCTTGTTAATTTCTTGGAAGATGATGTTTAGGCTCTTTTTTTGATCATGACTTTCAGGTAGTCCAATAATTTTAAAATTATCTCTCCTGGATCTATTTTCCATATCAGTGGTTTTTCCAATAAGATATTTCATATTGTCTTCTATTTTTCATTCTTTTGGTTCTGTTTTATAATTTCTTGATTTCTCATAAAGTTATTAGCTTCCATTTGCTCCATTCTAATTTTTAAGGAATTATTTTCTTCAGTGAGCTTTTAGACCTCCTTTTCCATTTGGCCAATTCTGTTTTTTCAGGCAACGCTTTTCCCCATTGGCTTTTTGGACCTCTTTTGCCATTTGAGTTAGTCTATTTTTTTAAGGTATTGTTTTCTTCAGTATTTTGGGGGTCTCTGTTAGCAAGCTGTTGACTCATTTTTCATGCTTTTCTTGCATCACTCTCATTTATCTTCCCAATTTTTACTGTACTTCTCTTACTTGATTTTCCAAATCCTTTTTGAGCTCTTCCATGGCCTGAGACCAATTCATATTTTTCTTGGAGGCTTTTGATGTAGGAGCTTTGACTTTGTTGTCTTCTTCTGCTTGTATGTTTTGATCTTCTTTGTCACCAAACTAAGATTCTATAGTCTGAGGGTTTTTTTATGCTGTTTGCTCATTTTCCCAGCCAAATACTTGACTTTCTAACTCTTTATTAAGGTAGGACTCTACTTTCAGTGTATAGTATGTCCTGTCCCAAACTTCAGGGGTTTTTGCACAGTTGTTTTCAGAGATACTTCTAGGGGCCTATAAATTTTCAGTTCTTCCAAGGTGGTATGATCAAAGGAGAGGCGTTACTCCTTCCTTGGCCTGTGTTCTGGTCTGTGAGTGGCCCCAAGCACTCTTTTCTGCCTTGGAACTGTGAGGAAGAGTCCCTCTCCACTGCAGCCACAAACTCTGTCACACCAGTTCTCCTCCTTGCCCCAGGACTGCCACCCAGGACTGTGACCCAGACCCAGACAGGACAAAGCAAGAGAATTCTTCCTCAGTGCCAGCAAAGAGATCCCTACCTCTGACCAGCCACTAGATCCCCTCACCATCTGTCAGCCTAGAGCTCCAGAAGCACAGGCTACCTTTGCTGCTGCTGCCACTGCTACCACCACCACCGTCGCCCTGGGGCTGGGGCCAGACAGTGCTCATCTCTCATCCAGGTCCAATAGAGTTTTCCCACTGATCTGCTTTGCTGTCTTTGGTGTTTGTGGATTGAGAAGTCTGGAAACTGCCAGAGCTGCCAGTGACTCAGTCGCCTGAGGCCTGCTGCAGCCTGCCTATGCTGGCACAGCCCATGCTGGACTGCACTCCACTCCAAGTCCAGTGTGATAGACTCTTCCTGTCAACTTTCCAGGCTGTCTTGGGCTAGAGATTTGTTTCACTCCCTGCAGCTCTAGAATTTGTTTAGAGTCATTTTTTACAGGTATTTGGAAAGGTTTGGGGGAGAGCTCAAGCACCAGAGGATTCGTACTAGAGAGATTCCTTATGAATGTAACTAATGTGGGAGCACTTTCAGTTTGAGGGCACTGAAAATATTCATACTGGAGAGAAATACCATGAATGTAGCGAATGTGTGAAGTCCTTTAGTATGAAGGTACAAGTTACAATGCATCAAGGGATTTGTACTGGAGAGAAACCTTATGAATGTAGTGAATATGGGAAGACCTTCAGGAAGAAGATACCTCTTACTGTGTATCAGAGAGTTCATACCGGAGGGAAACTTTTTGAATCTAAGGAATGCAGGAAGTCTTTCAAGTGCAACTCAGGGCTTATTCAACATGAGAGAAGTCATACTATAAAGAAATCTTTTGAATGTACTGTTTGTGGGAAGGCCTTCGCAAACAATTCAGTTCTTACTGGGCATCAGCAAATTCATAATGGAGAAATCACATTTGAATGTAATGTATACGGAAAGATCTTCTGCCTGGGTTCGGAAGTTACTCAACATCAAAGAACAAATAAAAGTGAGCACCCTGAACTTCAGAGAAAATACAATCAGAAATTACAAGGAGAAAGTATATAAACAGAGAAATAAACCAACAAACAGGGCTTCTAACTGTCTGACCATAGCAATACATACATAGTTATTAGAGAGAGAAGCATCAACACCTAGGTTTTTCAAAGCTGGGGGGCTCCTTAACAGCTACCCAGAGTCTTGTCTGGCTACAAAAACACTCTACCCATGAGTGATCCCCAAAGTAAAATGCTAACCTCAGAGTATATATACATTTTTTCAGGGTCAGAGGGCATCACAAGCCTTGTGACCCAGGCTCATGTGACTCAGACTCCCATGTGATTCAGGCAGGTCACATGGGCCTATTAACAAATGGGAAAGATCTCCCCATTTTCATTAACATAACAGAATGCCTTCTATAGGGGGTCAGAAGTTACTCAAACAGTATTCATCCTGCAGAAAAACTTTATGAATGTAATCTATATAGGCAGGATTTCCTCCTGAGGACAGTACTTGCTAGACATCAGAGAATTCATATTGGAGAAAAACATGATGAATGTAATGAATGTGGGAAGATTTTCAAACTGGGAGGTGGGGGTAGAGCAGACCTTACTCTGCAGGACAGAATTCATAATAGAGAAAATCCTTAGGCACATATTGAAGGAAGGAAGGTTTTCAAACTGAAGACATAGGGTAGAGCCAAGATTACAGAGTGAAGCCAGCATTTTTGCCTTACTCTCCCAACATACTTACTGTACAGTTGTAAAAAAAAAAAAGCCCACCAAATCAAATATAGAGTGGGGAAGTAAAGAATAAATCACAGTGAATCATTTTTGCAGACCAGGGCACCTTAGAAAAAGAGGTCTCTAGACACTGGGGTGTCAACTGGCCAGCAGTCCAGCACAAGGGACATAAACCCAGTAGTGGGGAACAGCCTAGCACTCTCGGAAATTAAGGGGACTACACAGTTGATCAGAAAGATTCCAGGAGTCTCCTGTGCTAGCACTAGGTCCAGGACTAGTCCTATTTGGCAGCTTCATCTCCCATTAGACCATTCTGATTTGCATTTCAAAGGTGGAGAGGAGCATTTGCAGTGGCAAAGGAGTATGACCCTTACCTTGGTAAAGGCCAGAGCAATGAGCAAGAGGGCAGTGACCCAATCCTTCCCTGCATCACACCATCTTGGAAACATTAAAAACTTACAGGCCTCCCTCTCCTCCACCACAGACCTAGTTTAGAAAGCAGCAGCACATCAAAATCTGAAGACTAAGTTAGCTATCCATATCATTCTCTTTCCCCTGCCCTCACCCAGTGGTGAGTAGAACCCAACTGTACCATAAAGTCTAAACTGAAAATATGCTAGTTAAATGGACAAATCAAAAAAGAACCTTACCATCAAAAGGTACTATGAGAGCATAAGATACAGACTTGGGAAAAGGTAATGACTTTTAAAAAGAAACAAGGCCCCCAAATACAACTGGACACAAACTCAACAAGGCTTCCTGGAAGAGCTCAAGAAAAAATCAAAACAACGTTTCTAATAATCGGTTGCAATACTAATTTAGATTAGAAAATCATTCCCACCTATTTATAGGCCATGTGACCTGCTTACGTCTCAGCAAGCCTAAGTGACATGTGGTGGGAGGAGCTTGCTGAGATGAAAATGAAAGTGTGTCAGGAGAGAGCAGTTAGAGCTGAGGGAGAGAGAGCAGACGTAGTGGCTGGGTTGTGATTGTTGATGGCAAGGTCCCAGCAGAGGCGTGGATGGCTTTGAGTTGGAGTGGTTCTCTACTGTGATATTGCGTATTGAATTCTTTGCTGCAATGATGAATTGGACTTATTGGTTTTGCGATCTGGTTCTCTGGCAAATGGTTTACTTCTTCTACCATCTATATGGAGAGTCTCTTATATTTTGTGATACAGAACCACACAGGCATTTTGACAATTATTGTCTATATTGTGATTATTGCCTTGCTAATACAAGAGTCTATGATGCAATCATTGTGGAGAGCAATTTAGAACCACGACCAAAATACTGTGCATACCCTTTGACCTAGCAGTACCACTTCTAGGTCTTTATCCCAAAGAGATCATAATGTTGGCAAGAGATGTGGGAAAAGGACCCCCATGTACAAAAATATTTAGAGCAGTTCTTTTTGTAGTGGCCAAGAATTGGAAATTGAGGGGATGCCCATCAATTAGGGAATGGCTGAATATGTTATGGTACATGAATGTAATGGGACCGTATTATTCCATAAGAAATGATGACCAGGCAGACTTCAGAACAACCTGAAAAGACTTACATGAACTGATGCTAAGCATTGTGAGCAGAACCAGAACATTGTTCACAGTAACATCAGTGTTGTACAATGATCATCTGTGAGTGACTTAACTCTTCTCAGAGATGCAAGGATCTAGGATAATTCCAAAAGACTCATGATGGAAAATGCTACCCACATCCAGAGAAAAAATATGAGTCTGGATGCAGATCAAAGCATACTATTTTCTCTCTTTTTTTGTTTCTTCTTTCTCATGGATTTTCCTTTTGTTTCTAATTGTTCTTCACAACGTGACTAATGTGGAAATGTTTAACATGGTTGTGCATGTATAACCTATATCAGATTGTACTCTGTCTTGGGGAGGGGTCAGGGAAGAGAGTGGGAGTAAATTTAGAACTCAAATTCTTATAGAAGTGAATGTTGGGAACTAAAAATAAATTTTAAAATAATTTAATGAGAAAAAAAAAGACTTGGTGACTTTCTTTTGTCAAGGTATTCAGAGACACTCTGTTTTTCCAGTACTAAGGCCTGGTGAGCAAGCTTTATCGTGAACTTGGCATAACCAGAATCCTTTGCTCTCAACCTCTGAACGATCTCACCCTCTGGTAAAATCACATAATCATTGTATTGTTTTAACAAACACCAGGTGTTCTCTGAGTTCAGATAAGTGTCAGACAAGTACCCATGCTCTGGTCATTAAGAACCTGTTATGAACCATCAGTTCTCTCTTCATTTTTTCTCATGAGTTGAAATCAAGTTCAGGCACTTACTAGCTGTGTGATTCTGGACAAGTCACTTCACCCTAGTTTCCTCATGTATAAAATGGGGTCTATAACAGCACCGGCTTCTCAGGGTTGTTGTGAGGACCAGATGAGATAATCATTGTAAAGTACTTAACAGTGCCTGGAACACGGGAAGCTCCAAGTAAATGTTGGCTCTTTTTCATCTAGTCCGTCTACCAAATGACTGGCATTCTCCATGGGCAGCTAAACGTTCTCACTATCTCTTGGTTTCCCTTGGGTCCGTCTCCTTGACAGAGGAAACAGACACAAGGTGGGCACGGTCTAGCTCCGCCTTCTTCCCTCGTCCGTAATCCTAGTTTCACAGACCCACACAGGTCCTGGCCCTTCTCAGATCCTCAATTTTTCCCCAACATCGCTTCCCTAAAACACAGCCCAGGCCACAGCAAAGTCTTTCACAGTCCCTCAGGTCCCCGCTGGTGGCTGGCTCCCTCTTGACCTCTCCTGCTGTCCCGGGTCCACTCGTGTCCTGCTATTCAGGCCTGGAAGTCCCCGAGGGCTAAGCAGTAGCTCCTGTCCTACAGTTCCAACTCGTGGTTTCCTTCCTTGGAGCCGCCGCTTCCGGTCCTGAGCGAGTCACTTCCGCCATGAAGATGGCGGCGCACAGGAAGCATTTTTTAAGAGCTGCGGCCTGTTAGAACTGGCTGCCGCAGTGGGAGAGACGCGAGGCGGACTAGACTGGGAGTAGCACCAGGGCCCCTCCAGGTCTGGGACTCCATGCCTGCTGACTCTCCGTGGGCTCCGGAGTTGGGAAGACCACGAACGAGCTGTGTGAGCGAAGGGGCGGGGCTCCAAGGCAGGAAGTGCCAGGAGGGGCGGGGCAGGCAGGGAGGCAGAAACGCCTTCCAGGCCGGGGGCAGAAGACGCCTCAAAATTCAGACTACGATTCCCAGAAGGCCGTGCGCTCTAAAGGGGCATTTTTGCAAGCTTAAGAGAGTGTGGCAAAGTCCCACCCTAGTCAGTTCCGCTCTGCCGTATCTCTGCTTTTTCGTAGACTATTAGTAGTCTTTCCGTTTTCTGTCCTGAGCGGCCTGTGACTGGGTAGGGGGGAGCGGAAAGCACGGCCAGATCGAGGCGGAAGCTGAGGGACCCTGGACCTGGTTCGGGAGCTCAGCGGCAACAGGAGCATTGCACGCCTGAGGAGGAAGGAACCCTCCGAGGGCATTACTATAGCTTGGAGGCAGCACATGCCCACACATGCGGTCGTCCTCCTGAGCTTCAGTCCTTTGCCCTTTGCAAGGAGTGAGGGAATGAATGCCTGGTGTATGTCTTGTCTTTGGTTCAGACTTTACTGCGCCCTCATATCCCAGCACCCCCCCCCTCCACTTAGTCCAGAATCCCTCCGGGGCACCCCTTTCTCTGGGAAGTCTTTGATGCCTCTGGGGATCTGTGCCCTCCCCTTGCTGAGAGGGTCACGTGTCTGTTCTCCAGCTTTGTCTCTAAAGAGATATTGCGGCCCCCCGCCCCTCCCCATCCCCGGAGAGAAATGACTGTTTCTTCTCCCCTCCGCCCATGACTGTTTCCTTCTACCCCCGCAGCCAGCACCATACCCCCTCCCTTCTGCTCCCCAACCCGAAGTGGGGCTTCCTCGTCTCTAAGCAGGGCAGACCCACAGCGTGGCCCTTCATTCTCATGGTTCTGCTTTCCTCCCCAGCTCTGCCTTCTGTGGCCTCTGCGCTGCTCCAGTAGGTGGGAGCCTTGAGGAAGAGGGAATGGCTCCTGTGCTGACAGCCAGGCCTGAACAGGTGAGTGCCACCTACTGCTTTCCTGAAATACTGTCTCAGGCCAATGGATGCGTTTCTAACCCTAGAAATTGTGGGCATCAGGGAATCAAATATTTAGAATCAAATGACACCGGAGACACCAGTTTATCCCCTACACACACACACACACACATACACACACACCCTTGCATTTACTTTTTTAAAAAAAATTGAGTTCCAAATTCTTTCCCTCTCTCCAATACTTCCAGTGCTATAACACTAAAAATTGTGGGCATCCGAGAATCATAAATTTGATGCTAAATGATATCATAGAGATCTTTTACTTATCTTCACCCCACAAAATTGCATTTTTTACAATGTTCATTTTAAAATTTTTAGTAATAAATCCTTTCCTTTCCTTCATCTCTTCCCCCACCTATTGAAAAGGAAAGCATATAAGCTATATGCAAAGTTCATCAGTTCTCTCTTCATTTTTTCTCATGAGTTCTTTGGAATTTTCATAGAACATTGTATTGATCAGAGTTTTGAAGTTTTTCCACATTTAATAATTTTTGCAATTTTGCTGTTACTGTTTACACTGTTCTGGTTCTGTTCACTTGTCTTTGTCTCAGTTCATATTTGTTTTAAGAAATTTTTCTGAGCCAACTCCATCATCATATCTTAGTTTGCAGTAGTATTCCATCACAACCATATACTGTTTAACTGATGGGCATCCATTCAGTTCCTAATTCTTACCACAGCAAAAAAAAAAGAAAAAGAAAAAGTTTCTATAAAATATTTTTGTACAATTTGATCCTTTCCCTTTTTCTTTGATCTCTTGGAATACAGACCTAGTAGTGGTATTGCCAGATAAAAGGGTACGCACAGTTTTGTAGTCCTTTGGTCATGCTTCCAAACTGTTCTCCAGAGTGATTTGTTTAATCAGTTTCACACCTCTACCAACACTGCATCAGTGTCCCCATTTTTTAACATCTCTTCCAGTATTTATCATTTACCTTTTCTGTCATGTTAGCCAATCTAATAAGTTTGAAGTGGTAGCTCTGAGTTGTTTCAATTTGCATTTCTCTAATTATTAGTGATTTAGAGTGTTTTTTGTATGACTAGTGATAACTCATTTTTTTCTTCTGAAAAGTGCCTGTTTATATCCTTTGACCATTTTTCAGTTTGGAAATGATGCTTATTTTTATAAATATGGCTCCATTCTTATACTATTTGAGAAAGTTGCTGTAAAAGCTTTTTTCTGTTTTTCCTGATTGCCATCTAATTTTGACTGCATTAGCTTAGTTTTTGTAAAAACTTTTAAACTTTACTTTCTGTGATCCTCTGTATCTCTTGTTTGGTCATAATTTCTTCCATGACAGATAAATCTGAGAGGTAAATTTTTCCATGCTCCCCTTAGTGATATTACCCTTTGTGTCTAAATCATGTACTCATTTTTACCTTATCTTGGTATACAATGTGAGATGTTTGTCTATGTCTAGTTCCTGCCACACTGCTTTGTAGTTTTTCCAGCAGTTTTTGTCAAACAGTAAGTTCTTAGCCCAGTAGCTTGCATATTTGGGTTTATCAAACAGAGTTACTATGATTTTACTTACGTACATTACTTCTGTCTATATTGTACCTAATCTATTCCTTTGATCCTCTCTTCTATTTCTCATCTAGTACCAAATTGTTTTGATGATTACCACTTTATTTGAGATCTGGATGGCTAGGTCACCTTCCTGAACATTTAAAAAAATTGATTTTCTTGTTGTTCTTGAACTTTTGTTTTTCCTGATATCATTTACCTTTTTTTTTTTTAATAAATTTGATTGGTATGGTACTGAATTAATAAACTAATTTAGGTAGAATTGTTATTTTTATTATATTCGCTCTGCTTACTCATGAGCAATTAATATTTCTCCAGATTTTTAGATCTGGTTTTTTTTTTTTAAGTTTTTTTTAAGTAATTATGTACCCAAGTGTGTAAGAGCAGGTAGATTCCCAAGTATTTTTTACTGTCTCTGGTTATTTTAAATGGAATTTCTCTTTCTGTCTCTTGCTGCTGGGTTTGTTAGTAATATATAGGAATGCTGATGTGGGCTTATTTTATATTCTCCAACTTGGGTAAAATTCTTCGTTGTTTCAACTAGTTTTTTAGTTGATTCTCTAGGGTTCTCATCATCTACAAAGAGTGATGGTTTTTTTTCCTTGTTGCCTATTGTTATTCCTTCAGTTTCTTTCTTTCTTTTTGTTTTTTTTTTGTCTCTTTAATATAGTTAGCATTTCCAGTACAATATTGAGTAAAAGTTGATAGTGACCATCCTTGCATCACCCCAGATGTTCAAGGGAAGACTTTTAGTTTATCTTCATTATAGATAATGTTTG